>NC_056740.1:510871111-511198611 GCF_019279795.1 Protopterus annectens | reverse complement strand
GTAATGTTTAACCGAAGAATCTGAAATGTAATGTGTACAAAACAGTGCTATAACCAATATAACTGGCATAGGGTGTCAGTGGTAATGTTTAACAGAAGAATCTGAAATGTAATGTGTACAAAACAGTGCCATAACCAATATAACTGGTATAGGGTGTCAGTGGTAATGTTTAACAGAAGAATCTAAAATGTAATGTGAACAAAACAATGCCATAACCAATATAACTGGAATAGGGTGTCAGTGGTAATTTTTAACAGAAGAATGCAAAATAATCTGAAAAGTTAGGCGTACAAAACAGTGCCATAAATAATATAACTGGCATAGAGTGTCAGTCATAATTTTTAACAGAAGACTCTGAAATGTAATGTGTACAATACAGTGCCATAACCAATATAACTGGCATAGGGTGTCAGTGGTAATGTTTAACCGAAGAATCTGAAATGTAATGTGTACAAAACAGTGCCATAACCAATATAACTGGCATAGGGTGTCAGTGGTAATGTTTAACAGAAGAATCTAAAATGTAATGTGTACAAAACAATGCCATAACCAATATAACTGGCATAGGATGTCAGTGGTCATTTTTAACAGAAGAATGCAAAATAATCTGAAATGTAAGGTGTACAAAACAGTGCCATAACCAATATAACTGGCATAGGGTGTTAGTGGTAATGTTTAACAGAAGTATGCAAAATAATTTGAAATGTAAGATGTACAAAACAGTGCCATAACCAATATAATTGGCATATGGTGCCAGTGGTAATGTTTAACAGAAGAATGCAAAATAATCTGAAATGTAAGGTGTACAAAACAGTGCAAAAACCAGTATAACTGGCATAGGGTGTCAGTGGAAATGTTTAACAGAAAAATCTGAAATGTAAGTGTACAAAACAGTGCCATAACCAATATAACTGGCATAGGTTGTCAGTGGTAATGTTTAACAGAAACATCTAAAATGTAATGTGTACAAAACACTGCCATGACCAATATAACTGGCATAGGGTGTCAGTGGTAGTGTTTAACAGAGTAATGCAAAATAATCTGAAATGTAAGGTGTACAAAACAGTGCCATAACCAATATAACTGGCATAGGGTGTCAGTGGTAATGTTTAACAGAAGAATCTGAAATGTAAGGTGTACAAAACAGTGCCATGACCAATATAACTGGCATAGGGTGCCAGTGGTAATGTTTAACAGAAGAATGCAAAATAATCTGAAATGTAAGGTGTACAAAGCAGTGCCATAACCAACATAAAGTAGTTTTTTTGTACCTACCATAAATGTAGATGTTCGAGTGCAGACAGTGCTGCAGTCATTACACTTGAGTTATCCTGCCGTCAGGTGGTCCCGCAGTCAGCCAGAGTTCCAAAGTCTTGGTCTGGCATCGGTTTCTGTCGCCTCCTCCCTGACGTCAGTCCGACAGGGGTATATAAGATGCAGCCGAAGCCATTTTCTTCAGTTTTTCTTGCCCCAGATGTCAGGTGCCTCTAAATATGTAGGCAATTCTAATAGCTAATAAAACATACATAAGAAAAGCAAAAAACAACTTACAGCTACCAGCAAATATTCCCCATAGATAGTAAGGGTAGAAGATATAGGTACATACCAGCCAGTAAGAGGGGAAGGAGGGAGGGTAACCTGGACTGCAGCAGTGTCTACACTCGAACATCTACATTTATGGTAGGTACAAAACTGTACTATGTTCATCATGTTACACTGCTGCAGTCATTACACTTGGGTAGAATCCCAAAGCTGAGGAAGGGTGGCTGGTCCTATAAAGCATTAGGGGTGGCTATAAGGCCCTGCAGCACTGCAGTGGCAAAACCAGCTCTGGATTTAGAGTATAGAGGCAGATGGTAATGCTTGGTGAAGGTGTGTACAGAACTCCAAGTTGCTGCTTCCAACATATCCTTGGTAGGTACTCCCCTGAGGTAGGCAGTTGAAGTGGCTGTTGCCCTGGTGGAGTGAGATCTAATGCTGCTAGGTACAAGTTTTCCATGGTATGTGTAGCAGTAACGTATACAATGTCCTATCCATTTTGAAATAGTCTGTTTTGAAATGGCTTTTCCCTGTGCTCCTGCAGCATATGCTACCAATAATTGCTCAGATTTTCTGAAAGCTTTGGTTTTGTCCAAGTAGAAGCGTAACTGCCTGTGAATGTCCAGAGTGCAATAGTCTCTCCCCTTTATTCTGTGGTTTAGGATAAAAAGTTGGCAGGTGAATAGTTTGGTTTAGAGCCACACTGGATACCACCTTTGGCATAAAAGTAGGGTTAGTTCGTAAAGACACCCTGTCCTGTTGGAAAATGAGGAAAGGTTCCACTGCCATTAGAGCCGGTAATTCGGAAACTCTTTGTGCTGATGTTATTGCCAGGAGCAGAGCAGTTTTCCAAGAGATATATTTTAATTCTGCTGTACTGGCTGGCTCAGAAGGAGGTAAAGTTAGCTTCTCCAAAACAAAGTTGAGGTCCCAAGTTGGAGTAGGGGCTCTACGGGGCAGTCTTATGTTTTTAGCCTCTCTGAGCTACTGTTTTAACAGAGGATTAGAGAAAATTGGCAGATCCGTGTTGCAATGAGCAGAGATAGCAGAGGCATGGATCTTGATGGATGAGAAGGAGAGTCCTTTGTCCAGCATCTCAGTTAAGTATTGTAGTATCTGAGGAATGTTTGGTACAAGAGGGTTAAGGCTGTGAACTTGGTTCCAGGCACAGAATCTCTTCCATTTATCTGAATAGGCTTTCCTGGTAATAGGCCTGCTGGCCTCCAGAATGACATTTATAAAAGCTTTGAAGAGAGGCATTGCTTGCTTGACTAAGGAATCTTCCATGCAACTAGGTTTAAGGTCTTTAGCTGGCTGTGTAGTATTTGTTTGTTGTGCTGAGTCAGCAGATGTGGGATTTGAGGCAAAATCCAATGTGGTTCTTGTGCTAAGCTCCTTAAGATTGTGTACCAGGGCTGGTGTGGCCAGTCTGGTGCAATCAGGATCATCTTTGGCTCTTCCTGCCTGGCTTTTATGAGTACCTTTGGCAGGAGAGGTAGTGGTGGGAAAGCGCATACTTGTAGGTTCTTCCAGCTGAATGAGAGGGCATCCACTTTCCATGCTTGTGGATGGTAACTCCTTGTGCAGAATTTTTGTAGCTGGCAGTTTATTGGGGATGCAAACAGATCTATGTCCGGGCTCCACCATTTCTGTGTTATCATTCTGAATATTAATGGATTCAACTCTCATTCATGGGGATCTGTGATGTTTCTGCTTGTTGTCTGCCAGTGTGTTTTTCTCTCCTGGCAGGAATTGCACTTGCAGATGAACTTGAGGGTTTATAGCTGCGTTCCATAAGGTCATAGTTTGTCTGCATAGGGGGTAGGAGTGAGTGCCCCCTTGTTTATGTACCACATAACTGTGGTGTTGTCCGTCTTTAGTAGTAGTTGTCCTGGATGCAGCAGGTCCTTGAAAGCTATAAGGGCATTTTGTACAGCTAGCATCTCTTTCTGATTGATGTGAAGATGCCTTTGTTCTGCGGGCCACTTGCCCTGAATACATTTGCCTGCCATGTGTGCTCCCCAGGCATAATCCGATGCATCTGTTGTCAGTGTTTGCCTGTCTGTGGGTTGTGTAAAATGCTGTCCCTTGTTGAGGTGACCAGCTTGAGCCCACCACTGAAACTCCTGTTGAAGGCAAGGGATCAGTGGTGTAACTGTTTCCAAACTTTGACAATGTTGAGACCATACATTCTTTAGGTACCATTGTAGTTTCTTCATATGCAGTCTGGCATATGGAATTAGTAGTATGCAGGATGCCATAGGCCTGCATAATTTTTCTTGCAGGGAGCTGGGTCTTTGTTGCCATTAATTGAAAGTATTGAGTCAGTTGTCCTTGTTTGTCTGGCGTGAGATAAGCCATCTGAGCCGTATTGTTCAAGCTGGCACCCAGGAATATAATCTCTTGTGAGGGCACTAGTTTTGATTTCTTTTCATTTACTGTGTACCCCAGGCAACCTAATAACTTTTTTACAAATGCCAGATGCTTTAGAAGAGTGTCCTTGCTCTCTGCTTGAATCAGGCAGTCGTCCAGGTACGGATACATTTGAATTCCTTTCTGTCCGCAAAATACAATTACTGGTGTCAGGCACTTTGTGAAGACCCTGGGCACAGTAGATAAGTCAAAGGGCAGTGCAGAGAATTGGTAGTGCATTGAACCAGCTATGAATCTGAGGTATCTTTTGCAGTTTTGTCTGATAGGGACTTGCAGGTATGCCTCTTTGAGGTCCAAAGTCACAAGCCAAGCTTTCTTGCCCAGCATGGGAAGAAGCTGCTGTAATGTCAACATTTTGAGTTTTGAAACATCCAGGTAAGTGTTTAGAGATGAAAGATCCAGAATGGGCCTCCAGGCTTTGTCCTTTCTGGGTACCAGAAAGAGTCTTGAGTAACATCCTTGTCCTTGCTCCTGTGTAGGGTTGCCAGCTTTCTTTGTAGCTAAAACCGGACTAAGGCCACGCCCCTCGCATCGCCAATAACTCCACCCATTCCCACCCCCTTTCATACATGCTCCACCCATTTTGTGACATCAGCTGATGGGAACACCCTCTTTTTTTGTTCCAGATGCCTGCTTTCAGCCGATTTCTCCCCAGTTGCCATAAACACTGTTCAAAACTCTCAGTGTGCATACGGTCTTCTGCTTTATTTCTACAGTGATTACAGATATTTGGATTTAATTTAAAACATTTAATTCAAATTTTATACCACAAACCACCGATACACATTTGCTAAACAAAGCAACGTGAACAACGAGATACTGTGCAAGTAACATATTTACTAGTCACATTGTTTGAAGCATCATGATTATGGCATGCCTAACATGGATCCCCTTCCCCATAAAAGATGAAAAAACCCAGAAAAAGATTATATTAGTTAGGGGTTGGTGACATGCAAGGCAGAATTGCAAGACAGTAATACATGTTACTTAGTGTATATAATGTATTACTCTTGATAAAAAATTATTTTTGTCAACAGAGCTTTTCTCCCAGGGCCGCCACTGAAAATGAGATATTTTTGGGTCAGTCAGACTTTCCCGGTAAACAAATGTAAAATACAAATTAAAATAAAATAAAAATAATCCATCCCTTCCCAAAAAAGGATCTATCCAAGCACAACAGCAGACTACACAGACTACAGACCTGCTTCCAATTCATGTCAATATTTTGAAAAACTTAGTCTACTTTCAGACATGTGAATATCTCCAAAAATACAAAACACTATCTAGGCACCAGCATGTGTCTCATGTAGGCAGAAATACAATGACATATGTATGGCCATTAACAAATGATGAACTCCAAACACTGACAAATGACACCAGACAAGAATAGTAACTAACTGTTGATCTGGCTGATGCTTCTAACATGGTCAGCCATCAACTCCTTGTGACAACACTTAAGACATTATGTGCTTGACTCAGTATTACCGCTAATAACCCACATTTACCACACCATAACTCACTGCAGGCCTCAAAACTTTATCACCTTACCTATGCTGTTCTATTTTTTCTGACCTCTTCAACTACAGGCTACATCAAATCAAAGTCCTTATGACAAAAATTACAGTAAAACCTAAGCTAAATTATAAATGGCTTCACACTTATATACAATAATTTCATCAAGAAATCTCAGCTGTGACATTCACTCTATCATTGCACACACGCACAAGCACGTGCACATACAAATACACAATTCTGGTTCTCTTTTCATAGTATTCACATCACATTACAGGCAGAAGAACAGCTAAAACTTTTACTTTTAAAAGTCTGAAAAATGAACTGTCTTGCACAGGAAGTTATCTACCTCCTTTACAATTCCTAATGGGCCAAAACTATAGCAGAACTTACAGGCTGTTAAACTTCAAAATACACCATCTGAGACTGAGATATGACCCATCTTATTGGTAAGGTTTGTTGGCTGTCTCACTTGAAGATCGTGATATAACCTGGCCCAGAGATCCTACAAGCACTGCTTATGTGTAGCATTATTTTTAAATTCTATAAGTACTTAAATTCAAAACCAAGTAAATACAAATATCAGAATGTGTCATTCTGTCAGAAACTGAAACTCAAATGCCTTTTTATTTGACTATTTTCAGAGTTTGCAAAAATTGCAAGTTGTAAATAACAGGCATGTTTCTGTTTTGGTTCTGAAATGTTTAACGTCATCAAACAATAACCTGGCTTAAAGATCATGAAAATACTTTGGATTATTAATTCCATCACAAATATATATTTTTTTCCAGAACAGTAATCACACACACTCTGTGTAAGAGAAGACTGTAATGCTGTAACAAGTGCCAGACATGTTCTTGACTGGTAACAGCATGTATACTGATAATAAATAAGCCTTCTCTCCGCATGAATCTGCTGCAACATACTCACGACTAGTGTAATTTATCCTCAACTAACCATCCATCTCATTTAAATACTATCATCCTCCAATGTTCGTTCCCCAACTACAAATCCACCAGATACAGCATCAAGTGCATTCTCTAAGTTCAAACACTGGACAGAGACACCCTACCCAAGAAACTACCGGTATTTTACAAACAGCAATGTACCCCACCCACAGCATAAAAAAAAACACTAGGCATCAAACACAAGCACTGACCACGCTGTTTAAATCCCCACATCCACAACCCAAATGTTCAGCTCCCCAGTCAATACTGTCCTTCACGTCTGGACTTTAGGAAACCCTTACTTTAACACGATTTTCCAGACATAATTCACAGCATGATCCGGTGCCCAAGCCTGAGAGGGGGGTGCCTTACCTTGTACACTTTACCGAAAGCACCATCACCCAGTTCCCCGATGATCTGCCAATTGCCATATCTCACTGGGATTCTGATCCTGGCGTACATACACATACTCGTATTCTTTAGAGCATCTCTTCTCAAAATTGGAGAGCCTGAACATCCTTCTGACAAATGCCATCCTGTCCCCAAAAGTGCAGGTGCCCTGTCCCAAACACCGACAGCCACGCGCTGAAATAAAGATTGAAACATACACTACCTTTGTGCTGGCTTCCTTCTGCTTCCCGCTCGCACTACCGGAAGTGAGCTCAATTCCGATAGGCTGATAGCCACGCATGTGATGACGTCAGCGCCGCAAAATTTAAAACCAAAAGTCCGGTTTTGACTGAAATTTCTAACCGGACAATTTGTCAGATAACCGGACAGTCCGGTCAAAAACCGGACACCTGGCAACCCTACTCCTGTGATGGTACCTTTTGAATAGCTCTCATATCCATGAGTGCTGTAATTTGTTTTTGAGCCTCTACCCATTGATTAGTGGCAGATTTGGCATTCCTTTTAACCGTGGCAGAGTGTGAAAGTGGAACCTGTAACCTTGAAATATAATGTTGAGAACCCATTTGTCTTTGGTGATCATTTGCCAATTGTGGTAGAAGAGTGCCAGTTTTCCTCCCAAGGGGGCTGCCAAGACAGATTTGTTTGGCAGCTGTAGTGGGGAGTCATTGGAGCTGCTTTTTATATGGTTGTGGCCTGTCTCCCCTTCTTTCTGGCCTGATGCAACCCATTGTTGAGGCCTGTAAGGACCTTGTGTTTGACCTCTACCTCTTGGACATCTGTATCTTCCCCTTTGAGGTCTGTCTGTAATTGGAAAGGACCAATTCTTAGTTGGCCAGTTTCTGCTAAATCTAGGAGGCTGAACCTGTAAGAAATCCTTCACCATTTGCATAGATTTTGCCTTGTCCTCCATTTTCTTTAATACCTCTTCTGCCTTAACTCCAAATAACACATCCTGCTGCAAAGGTGCATCCACTAATTTTGCTTTACATGATCTGGTAACGTATGTTCTTTTAACCAAGCATGTCTTCTAATAACAGAGCCTGTAACTGCTGCTCTGCAGGAGGCTTCTAGAGAATCAAAACCACATTGCAAAGTATGCTTTCCCACTTGTTCAGCTACATGCAATAAATCCTGCATTTCTTTAAAATTAGGAGGATCTGATTCTGGAAGCATTTTTTGTTTTAACTGAGACAGTAAAAATTGCTGATATTTTAGCATGTGAAACTAGCAATTTAAGGCTCTCATTGCTAAAGTTGCAAACGTATATACTTTCTTTCCCCATCAGTCTAATGCTCTGGAATCTCTGTCAGAGGGAACTGGATTCTTGGCTGATGAGGCCTTAACGCCTTTGGGTCCCTGAGAAATAGTTTCAGGGTCAGCGACAGGGCTTTTATACAGAAATTTATGTGAGTTAGGGACTCTGTAGTAACTGTCAGGTTTAACAGGGGCTGGAGGTAAGGAATCAGGATTTAAGCTGGATTCAGTATACACATCATCGACAATATCTAACACTGGCAGAATAGCAAGGTGTTGAGGTAATAAAAGGAAGTCTCTGAGCCTTTTCTTGGATTCTGAGTAATCCTGGCCTTCCCAGTGGACATGCTCCCTCATGGTATGTAGGGTTTCCCCAAAGGAATAGTCCTCAGGTGGTGAGGCAGATGGAATTGTTTCCTCAGCATCAGAATCCTCATAAGGGGGTAAAGAGTATCCTAAGTCTGGGGATGAATCAGAAGAGATGGACACCTCGTCGGATGAGTCATAGTCTGCATCCTGTCTAAGCCTTTTATCAGGAGGGGGATGGGACCCCCTGATCAGAGTAATTAGGTCTTCGGCCATTTTGAGCATTTGTTTCTTAGGCATGGAGGCCTCTTCTGGAGAATGCTGAATTTGTCTCTTTGACTTTAAAGGAGGCTTAGACTTAGCTGAGGGTTTAATGCTTAACTGAGTAGGTCTGAAGACACCCTCTGTAGCTGTGGGTTGCTCAGCTACTCCGGATCCCTCTGAAAGGTTAGTCTTGGTAGGCTAAAGAGCTTGTGCATCTGAAGGCCCAGCAATCTCCATGTGGGAGCAGAGGCGGCTTGTGGTTTTACAGAAGCGGTCATCAGGGGCTGCGAAGGTGCTTCGCTGAAAACCGGAGAACCAGTGACTGGCCTAGAAGAGGATTCGTCGTCAGTTTTGGGCCTCGGATGCCTATCTTTGTCTTTGCGCTTTTTGTGTATTCTGGTCGTCGGAAGTTCTGACGGCATGGTATAATTGAATTTTCTACCAAAATAATGTCGGGCAAAATCAAACCGACATTTAATAGTGCGCTTGTTGAACCTAGCACAAAACCGACAACCAGTAACGTTGTGGTCAGGGCCTAGGCATGGGATGCAATAGGAATGGAAATCCTTATGAGATATTTGCTTCCCACAAGAAATACAGTTATTAACTTTTACTGACATCGGTCTGAGGCAAGAAAAAGTTTCCCCAATGGGATACTTAGCTTTGTAGAAGACTTCGGTTCTGGATTCAGAATGAAAATCTCAGGAGACAGCCGACAGGCACTTGTGAACTGCTTTTGCTTCCGGCACCGTGTGGCAAGAAAGACTGAAGAAAATGGCATTGGCTGCATCTTATATACCCCTGTCGCACTGACATCAAGGAGGAGGCAACAGCAACCAATGCCGGCCCAAGACTTTGGAACTCTGGCCAACTGCAGGACCACCTGAGGGCAGGATAACCCAAGTGTAATGACTGCAGCAGTGTAACACGATGAACATCTGGCATAGGGTGTCAGTGGTAATGTTTAACAGAAGAATCTGAAATATAATGTGTACAAAACAGTGCCATACCCAATATAACTGGCATAGCGAGTCAGTTTTAATGTTTAACAGAAGAATCTGAAATGTAAGGTGTAACAAACAGTGCCATAACCAATATAAATGGCATAGGATGTCAGTGGTAATGTTTAACAGAAGAATCTGAAATGTAATGTGTACAAAACAGTGCCATAACCAATATAACTGACATAGGGTGTCAGTGGTAATGTTTAACAGAAGAACCTGAAATGTAATGTGTACAAAACAGTGCCATAACCAATATAACTGGCATCGGGTGTCAGTGGTGATGTTTAACAGAAGAATCTAAAATGTAATGTAATGTGTACAAAAAGTACAGTTTTGTACCTACCATAAATGTAGATGTCCGAGTGTTCACACTGCTACAGTCATTACACTTGGGTTATCCTGCCATCAGTCGGTCCTGCAGTTGGCCAGAGTTCCAAAGTCTTGGTCCGGCGTCAGTTGCTGTTGTTTCTTCCCTGAAGTCAGTGCGCCAGGGGTATATAAGATGCATCTCATTTTCTTCAGTTTTTCTTGCTCCAGATGTCAGGTGCCCCCCAAGTAGGTAGGCACCATATTGCTAATAAAACATATATAAAAAATAAAAACAATACCTTTGGTTACAAGCAAATACACCACAAAGGTTGCATAGGATAGAAAGGTATAGGTAAGTCCAGCTAGGACAGAGGGGATGGAGGGTGGGTAACCTGGACTGCAGCAGTGTGAACACTCGAACATCTACATTTATGGTAGTTACAAAACTGTACTATGTTCATCATGTTACACTGCTGCAGTCATTACACTTGGGTAGAATCCCAAAGCTAATGCTGGGTGGCTGGTCTATAAAGAGTTAGGATTGGCTATGAGGCCCTGCAGAACTGCAGTGGC
This sequence comes from Protopterus annectens, assembly GCF_019279795.1. Lineage (NCBI taxonomy): Eukaryota > Metazoa > Chordata > Ceratodontiformes > Protopteridae > Protopterus > Protopterus annectens. The sequence goes on along the minus strand of NC_056740.1, from coordinate 511,188,059 downwards.
AAATCCTGCTCTGGATTTAGTGTAAAGAGACAAATGGTAATGCTTGGTAAAGGTGTGCACTGAACTCCAAGTTGCAGCCTCCAAAATTTCCTTGGTTGGTACTCCTCTGAGAAAGGCTGTTGAAGTGGCTGTTGCTCTGGTAGAATGTGGCCTAATGTAATTAGGGACTGATTTTCCATGCTGTGTGTAACAGTAACAAATACAGTGTCCTATCCATTTGGAAATAGTTTACTTTAAGATAGCCTTGCCCTGTGATCCTGCAGCATATGCTACAAACAGTTGCTCAGTTTTCCTGAAAGCTTTTGTTTTGTCCAAGTAGAAGGAAGCGTAGCTGCCTGTGTATGTCCAAAGAGTGCAGAAGTTTCTCCCCTTTATTCCGGGGGTTTGGATAAAAAGTTGGGAAATGGATGGTTTGGTTAAGAGCCACACTGGATACCACCTTTGGAATAAAGAAACCATGTCCTGATGAAAAATTATAAAAGGTTCCACTGCCATTAATGCCTGTAGCTCTGAGACTCTTCGTGCTGAAGTTACTGCCAGGAGCAGAGCTGTTTTACATGATAAAAATTTTAGATTGGCTGTATTGGCTGGCTCAAAAGGTGGCAAGGTCAGTTTTTCCAAAACAAAATTGAGGTCCCAAGTTGGTGTTGGTGCTCTCCAGAGCGGTCTTATGTTTTTAGCCCCTCTGAGGTACTGCTTTAGCAAGGGATGAGAGAATAAAGGAGGATCCATGTTGTAATGTGCTGAAATGGCAGAGGCATGGATTTTAATTGATGAGAAGGATAGGCCTTTGACAAGCAACTCAGTTAAGTATTGTAAAATCTGAAGAATGTTTGGGACAAGAGTGTCAAGGCTTTGAGCTTGGTTCCAGGCACAGAATCTCTTCCATTTTTCTGAGTAAGATTTCCTGGTGCTAGGCCTCCTGGTCCCCAAAATGACATCCATAACAGCTTTAGAGAGAGGTGTTGCCTGTTTGACTAATGAATCTGCCATGCAGCCAAGTTTAGAGTTTTGAGCTGACCGTGCAGGATCTGATTGTTTTGTTGAGACAGAAGGTGTGAAATGTGAGGCAAAATCCATGGCGGGCCTTGAGCTAAGTTCTTTAAGATTGGGTACCAGTGCTGGTGTGGCCAGTCTGGAGCAATCAGGATCATCTGTGGTTTTTCTAGTCTGGCTTTTAGGAGTACCTTTGAAAGGAGAGGCAGTGGTGGGAAGTCATAAACTTTTAGGCTTTTCCAGCTGAACGAAAGAGCATCCACTTTCCATGCTTGTGTGTGGTAGGTCCTTGTGCAGAATTTTTGTAGTTGACAATTCAGTGGGGAGGCAAAAAGATCTATTTCTGGGCACCCCCATTTTTGCATTATCGTGCTGAAGATTTGTGGATTCAATTTCCATTCATGAGGGTCCATGATATTTCTGCTTAGATCGTCTGCCAGAGTATTTTTCTTTCCTGACAGGAATTGTGCTTGCAGGTGAACTTGATACGTTAGAGCTGTGTTCCAAAAGGTCATGGCTTGCCTGCATAGGGGATAAGAATGAGTGTCCCCTTGCTTGTTTATGTACCACATTACTGTGGTGTTGTTTGCCTTTAATAATAATTGTCCTGGATGCAGAAGGTCCTTGAAAGCTGTTAGGGCATGTTGAACAGCCAACATCTCTTTTTGATTGATGTGAAGATGCATTTGGTCTGTGGTCCACTTGCCCTAAATACATTTTCCTCCCATGTGTGCTCTCCAGGCGTAATCTGAAGCATCTGTTGTTACAGTCTGCCTGGCTGTGGGTAGAGTGAAAGGCTGACCCTTGTTGAGGTGACATGCCTGTGCCCACCATCGAAACTCCTGTTGTAGGCAGGGAATTATTGGTATTACTGCTTCTAAACTGTGAGAGTGTTGAGTCCAACACTTTTTAGGTACCATTGTAATTTCCTCATATGTGGTCTGGCATATGGAATTAGTAGTATGCAGGATGCCATAAATCCCAGGGCCTGCAGAATTTTTCTTGTAGGAAGATGGGACTTTTTTGCCAGTAATTGAAAATATTGAGTCACTTGTCCTTGTTTGTCTGGCGTGAGATAAGCCATCTGGGCCGTTGTATTTAAGCTGGCACCCAGGAATATTATCTGTTGTGAGGGCACTAGTTTTGACTTCTTTTCATTTACTGTGTACCCTAGAGAAATTAGCAGCCTTTTTACAAATGCCAGATTTTTTTAGAAGAATGTCCTTTCTCTCTGCTTGAATGAGGCAGTTGTCCGGGTATGGATATATTTGAATTCCTTTTTGTCTGCAAAATGCAATTACTGGTGCCAGGCACTTTGTAAAGACCCTGGGCACAGTAGATAAGCCAAAGGGCAGTGCAGAGAATTGGCAGTGCATTGTACCAGCTTTGAATCTGAGGTATCTTCTGCAATCTTGTCTGATAGGGACATGCAGGTATGCCTCTTTCAGGTCCAAGGTAACAAGCCAAGCCTTCTTGCCCAGCATGGGAAAAAGCTGCTGTAGTGTCAACATTTTGAATTTTGGAACATCCAGGTAAGTATTTAGAGTTGAAAGGTCTAGTATGGGTCTCCATGCTTTGTCTTTTCTGGGGACCAGGAAGAGTCTTGAGTAAAATCCTTGTCCTTGTTCCTGCTGTGGTACATTTTGAATAGCTCTCATGTCCATGAGGGCTGAAATTTGTTTTTGAGCCTCTGCCCATTGATTTTGTGGCAGGTTTGGCATTCCTTTTAGCCTTGGTAAAGTGTGAAAGAGGAACCTGTAACCTTGAGACACAATATTCAGAACCCATTTGTCTTGGGTGATAGTTTGCCAATTTTGAGAGAAAAGTGCTAGTTCCCCCCCCCCCCCTAAGGGGGCTGCCAAAAGGGAAGTGCTTGACATACAAAGAGGGAAGTCATTGGGACTGTTTCCTGTAATGTTGAGACTTGTCCCCCCTCCTTTTGGGGTTGAGGTACCCCACTGCTGTTGTCTGTTAGAGCCTTGTGGTTGAGATATGCCTCTTGGGCATCTGTATCTGCCTCTGTGGCCTGCCTGACACTGGAAAGGACCAATTCTTTGTAGGCCAATTTCTGCTAAATCGAGGTGGCTGTACCTGTAAGAAATCTTTGACTGTTTGCATAGATTTAGCTTTATCCTCCATTTTCTTTAACACCTTTTCTGCTTTAACACCAAACAATGTATCATGTTGTAAAGGAGCATCCAATAATTTTGTCTTAACATGATCAGGTAAACTCTGTTCTTTTAACCAAGCATGTCTTCGAATCACAGAACCTGTAACTGCGGCTCTACAAGAGGCCTCTAAAGAATCAAAACCACATTGCAGAGTATGTTTTCCCACCTGTTCAACTGCATGCAATAAATCCTGCATTTCTTTATAGTCAGGAGCTTCTGAGCTTGTAAGCATTTTTTGTTTTAACTGAGCCATTAAATGTTGTTGGTACTTAAGCATGTGAAACTGGCAATTTAAAGCCCTTACTGCTAAAGTTGCAGAAGTGTAAACTTTCTTCCCCCATCTATCCAATGCTCTAGAATCTCTGTCAGAGGGGACTGGATTTTTTGCAATGGAAGCCTTAACCCCTTTGGGACCCTGGGAAATGGTTTCTGGGTCAGCAGAAGGGTTTTTATAAAGAAACTTGTGAGAGTCAGGGACTCTATAGTACCTATCTGGTTTGGCTGGTGCAGGGGGCAAAGAATCAGGAGATAAGCTGGATTCAAAGAACACATCATCCACAATATCTAACACAGGCGGAATAGCAAGGGGTCTGTGCTGAGGCAATAAAAGGAAGTCCCTGAGCCTTTTCTTGGATTCTGAATAATCCTGAATTTCCCAATGGAAATGCTCCCTCATGGTATGTAAAGTTCCCCCAAAAGAATAATCCTCAGGAGGAGAGGCTGAAGGGATAGATTCTTCAGCATCAGAGTCCTCATAGGGGGTAGACAGTATCCCTGGTCTGAAGAGGAATCAGAAGAAATGGAAACCTGATCAGAGGAATCATAGCTTGTATCCTGCCTAGGCCTTTTCTCAGGAGGGGGATGGGAACCCCTGATTAGAGTAATATGAGCATCTGTTTCTTAGGCATGGAGGACTGTCCAGGAGAATGCTGTACTTGCTTCTTTGTCTTTAATGGTGTTTTTGTCTTGGCTGTTGCTTTAATGGTAAATTGTGAAGGTCTGAAAACACCCTCAGAAGCCGATGCCTGCTCAGCAGCTCTGGATCCATCTGAGAGATTAGATTCCGTAGGCCCAATACCTTGAGTTTCCAGAGGCCTAGTTGTCTCCACGTGGGAGTCAGAGGCAGCCTGTGGCTCTGAGGTAGAGGGTGTCAGGGGCTGCGAAAGTGCCTTACTGAAAACCGGCAGATGGGAGACTGGCCTAGAAGAAGCTTCGTCGTCATCGGTTTTGGACCTCGGATGCCTGTCTTTATCCTTGTCTTTGCATTTTTTAAGAATTGCGGTCGTCGGTTGTTCAGACAGCATTGTATAATTGAACCTTCGGCCAAAGTAGTGCAAAGCAAAATCAAAACGTCTTTTTATAGTGTATTTGTTAAATCTAGCACTAAACTGGCAACTAGTGACGTCATGATCAGGGCCTAGGCAAGGAATACAGTAAGAGTGAAAGTCCTTATGACGTATTTGCTTCCCACAAGAAATACAATTATTAACTTTTTCTGACATCGGTCTGAGGCAAGAAAAAAGTTTCCCCAATGGGGTACATAGCTTTATTGAAAACTTCGGATCTGAAATTCAACTTCGAAAATCTCAGGAGTTAGCCGACCGGCACTTGCGAACTGCTTTTTCTTCAGGCACCACACAGCAAGAAATACTGAAGAAAATGGCGTTGGATGTATCTTATATACCCCTGGCACATAGACGTCAGGGAAGAAGCGACAGCAACCAATGCCTGACCAAGACTTTGGAACTCTGGCTGACTGCAAGACCACCTGATGGCAAGATAACCCAAGTGTAATAACTTCAGCAGTGTAACACGATGAACATCAGTGCCATAACCAACAGAACTGGCATAGGGTGTCAGTCATAATGTTTAACAGAATATTCTGAAATGTAAGGTGTGCAAAACAGTACCATAACCAATATAACTGGAATAGGGTGTCAGTGGTAATGTTTAACAGAAGAATCTGAAATGCAATGTGTATATAACAGTGCCATAACCAATATAACTGGCATAGGGTGTCAGTGGTAATGTTTAACAGAAGAATGCAAAATAATCTGAAATGTAATGTATACAAAACAGTGCCATAACCAATATAACTGGCATAGGGAGTCAGTGGTAATGTTTAACAGAAGAATGCTAAATAATCTGAACTGTAATGGGTACAAAACAGTGCCATAACCAATATAACTGGCATAGGATGTCAGTGGTAATGTTTAACAGAAAAATCTGAAATGTAATGTGTACATAACAGTGCCATAACCAATATAACTGGCATAGGGTGTCAATGGTAATGCTTAACAGAAGAATGCAAAATAATCTGAAGTGTAAGGTGTACAAAACAGTGCCATAACCAATATAACTGGCATAGGGTGTCAGTGATAATGTTTAGCAGAAGAATGCTAAATAATCTGAGATGTAAGGTGTACAAAACAGTGCCAAAACCAATATAACTGGCATATGATGTCAGCGGTAATGTTTAACAGAAGAATGCAAAATAACCTGAAATGTAAGGTGTACAAAACAGTGCCCTAACCAATATAATTGGCATAGGGTGTCAGTGGTAATGTTTAACAGAAGAATGCAAAATAATCTGAAATGTAAGGTGTACAAAACAGTGCCATAACCAATATAACTGGCATAGGGTGTCAGTGGTAAGGTTTAACAGAAGCATCTGAAATGTAATGTGTAGAAAACAGTGCCATGACCAGTATAGCTGGCATAGGATGTCAGTGGTAATGTTTACAGAAGAATGCAAAATAATCTGAAATGTAAGGTGTACAAAACAGTGCCATAACCAATATAACTGGCATAGCGAGTCAGTGTTATGTTTAACAGAAGAATCTGAAATGTAATGTGTACAAAACAGTGGCATAACCAATATAACAGACACAGGGTGTCAGTGGTAATGTTTAACAGAAGAATATGAAATGTAATGTGTACTAAACAGTGCCATAACCAATATAACTGGCAAAGGGAGTCAGTGGTAAATGTTTAACAGAAGAATCTGAAATGTAATGTGTACAAAACAGTGCCATAACCAACATAACTGGCATTGCGGGTCAGTTGTAATGTTTAACAGAATAATATGAAATGCAATGTGTACAAAACAGTGCAATAACCAATATATCTGGCATAGGGAGTCAGTGGTAATGTTTAACAGAAGAATCTGAAATGTAATGTGTACAAAGCAGTGCCATAACCAATATAACTGGCATACGGTGTCAGTGGTAATGTTTAACAGAAGAATATGAAATGTAATGTGTACAGAACAGTGCCATAACCAATATAACTGGCATAGGGTGTCAGTCGTAATGTTTAACGGAAGAATGCAAAATAATCTGAAATGTAATGTGTACAAAACAGTGTCATAACCAATATAACTGGCATAGGGTGTCAGTGGTAATTTTTAACAGAAGAATGCAAAATAATCTGAAATGTAATGTATTCAAAACAGTGCCATAACCAATATAACAGACACAGGGTGTCAGTGGTAATGTTTAACAGAAGAATATGAAATGTAATGTGTACTAAAAAGTGCCATAACCAATATAACTTGCATAGGGAGTCAGTGGTAATGTTTAACAGAAGAATCTGAAATGTAATGTGTACAAAACAGTGTCATAACCAATATAACTGGCATTGCGAGTCAGTTGTAATGTTTAACAGAAGAATTTGAAATGCAATGTGTACAAAACAGTGCAATAAACAATTTAACTGGCATAGGGAGTCAGTGGTAATGTTTAACAGAAGAATCTGAAATGTAATGTGTACAAAGCAGTGCCATAACCAATATAACTGGCATAGGGTGGCACTGGTAATGTTTAACAGAAGAATCTACAATGTAATGTGTAAAAAAACATGTTATAACCAATATAACTGGCATAGGGTATCAGTGGTAATGTTTAACAGAAGAATCTGAAATGTAATGTGTACAAAGCAGTGCCATAACCAATATAACTGGCATAGGGAGGCATTGGTAATGTTTAACAGAAGAATCTACAATGTAATGTGTAGAAAAACATGTTATAACCAATATAACCGGCATAGGGTATCAGTGGTAATGTTTCACAGAAGAATCTGAAATGTAATGTGTACAAAACAGTGCCATAACCAATATAACTGGCATAGGGTGTCAGTGATAATGTTTAACAGAAGAATCTGAAATGTAATGTGTACAAAACAGTGGCATAACCAATATAACTGACATAGTGAGTCAGTCGTAATGTTTAACAGAAGAATCTGAAATGTAATGTGTACAAAACAGTGCCATGACCAATATAACTGGCATAGGGTGTCAGTGGTAATGTTTAACAGAAGAATCTGAAATGTAATGTGTACAAAACAGTGCCATAACCAATATAACTGGCATAGGGTGTCAGTGGTAATGTTTAACAGAAGAATCTGAAATGTAATGTGTACAAAACAGTGCCATAATTAATATAACTGGCATAGGGTGTCAGTCGTAATGTTTAACAGAAGAATGCAAAATAATCTGAAATGTAATGTGTACAAAACAGTGTCATAACCAATATAACTGGGATAGGGTGTCAGTGGTAATTTTTAACAGAAGAATGCAAAATAATCTGAAATGTAATGTATACAAAACAGTGCCATAATCAATATAACTGGCATAGGGAGTCAGTGTTATGTTTAACAGAAGAATCTGAAATGTAATGTGTACAAAACAGTGCCATAACCAATATAACAGACACCGGGTGTCAGTGGTAATGTTTAACAGAAGAATATGAAATGTAATGTGTACTAAACAGTGCCATAACCAATATAACTGGCATTGCGAGTCAGTTGTAATGTTTAACAGAAGAATATGAAATGCAATGTGTACAAAACAGTGCAATAACCAATTTAACTGGCATAGGGAGTCAGTGGTAATGTTTAACAGAAGAATCTGAAATGTAATGTGTACAAAGCAGTGCCATAAACAATATAACTGGCATAGGGTGGCATTGGTAATGTTTACAAGAAGAATCTGAAATGTAATGTGTACAAAACAGTGCAATAACCAATATAACTGGCATAGGATGGCATTGGTAATGTTTAACAGAAGAATCTGAAATGCAATGTGTACAAAACAGTACCATAACCAATATAACTGCATAGGGAGTGACTGGTAATGTTTCACAGAAGAATCTGAAATGTAATGAGTACAAAACATTGCCATAACCAATATAACTGACATAGTAAGTCAGTCGTAATGTTTAACAGAAGAATCTGAAATGTAATGTGTAGAAAACAGTGCCATGACCAATATAACTGGCATAGGGTGTCAGTGGTAATGTTTAACAGAAGAATCTGAAATGTAATGTGTACAAAACAGTGCCATAACCAATATAACTGGCATAGGGTGTCAGTGGTAATGTTTAACAGAAGAATCTGAAATGTAATGTGTACAAAACAGTGCCATAACCAATATAACTGGCATAGGGTGTCAGTCGTAATGTTTAACAGAAGAATGCAAAATAATCTGAAATGTAATGTGTACAAAACAGTGTCATAACCAATATAACTAGCATAGGATGTCAGTGGTAATTTTTAACAGAAGAATGCAAATAATCTGAAATGTAATGTATAAAAAACAGTGCCATAACCAATATAACTGGCATAGGGAGTCAGTGTTATGTTTAACAGAAGAATCTGAAATGTAATGTGTACAAAACAGTGCCATAACCAATATAACAGACACAGGGTGTCAGTGCTAATGTTTAACAGAAGAATATGAAATGTAATGTGTACTAAACAGTGCCATAACCAATATAACAGTGGTAATGTTTAACAGAAGAATCTGAAATGTAATGTGTACAAAACAGTGCCATAACCAATATAACTGGCATTGCGAATCAGTTGTAATGTTTAACAGAAGAATATGAAATGCAATGTGTACAAAACAGTGCAATAACCAATTTAACTGGCATAGGGAGTCAGTGGTAATGTTTAACAGAAGAATTTGAAATGTAATGTGTACAAAGCAGTGCCATAACCAATATAACTGGCATAGGGTGGTATTGGTAATGTTTAACAGAATAATCTGAAATGTAATGTGTAAAAAAAACATGTTATAACCAATATAACTGGCATAGGGTATCAGTGGTAACGTTTAACAGAAGAATCTGAAATGTAATGAGTACAAAACAGTGCTATGACCAATATAACTGACATAGTGAGTCATTCGTAATGTTTAACAGAAGAATCTGAAATGTAATGTGTACAAAACAGTGCCATGACCAATATAACTGGCATAGGGTGTCAGTGGTAATGTTTAACAGAAGAATCTGAAATGTAATGTGTACAAAACAGTGCCATGACCAATATAACTGGCATAGGGTTTCAGTGGTAATGTTTAACAGAAGAATCTGAAATGTAATGTGTACAAAACAGTGCCATAACCAATATAACTGGCATAGGGTGTCAGTCGTAATGTTTAACAGAAGAATGCAAAATAATCTGAAATGTAATGTGTACAAAACAGTGCCATAACCAATATAACTGGCATAGGGTGTCTGGTAATTTTTAACAGAAGAATCTGAAATGTAATGTGTACAAAACAGTGCCATAACCAATATAACTGGCATAGGGTGTCAGTGGTAATTTTTAACAGAAGAATGCAAAATAATCTGGAATGTAATGCATACAAAACAGTGCCATAACCAATATAACTGGCATAGGGAGTCAGTGGTAATTGTTAACAGAAGAATCTGAAATGTAATGTGTACAAAACAGTGCCATAACCAATATAACTGGCATAGGGTGTCAGTTGTAATGTTTAACAGAAAAATCTGAAATGTAATGTGTACAAAACAGTGCCATAACCAATATAACTGGCATAGGGTGTCAGTGGTAATGTTTAACAGAAGAATGCAAAATAATCTGAAATGTAAGGTGTACAAAACAGTGCCATAACCAATATAACTGGCATAGAGTATGAGTGGTAATGTTTAACAAAATAATCTGAAATGTAATGTGTACAAAACAGTGGTAATGTTTAACAGAAGCATGTGAAATGTAATGCGTACAAAACAGTGCCTTGACCAATATAACTGGCATAGGGTGTCAGTGGTAATGTTTAACAGAAGACTGCAAAATAATCTGAAATGTAAGGTGTACAAAACAGTGCCATAACCAATATAACTGGCATAGGGTGTCAGTGTTAATGTTTAACAGAATAATCTCGAATGTAAGGTGTACAAAACAGTGCCATGACCAATATAACTGGCATAGGGTGTCAGTGTTATTGTTTAACAGAATAATCTCGAATGTAAGGTGTACAAAACAGTGCCATGAGCAATATAACTGGCATAGGGTGTCAGTGATAATTTTTAACAGAAGAATGCAAAATAATCTGAAATGTAAGGTGTACAAAACTGCGGCATAACCAATATAATTGACATAGGGTGTCAGTGGTAATGTTTAACAGAAGAATGCAAAATAATCTGAAATGTAAGGTGTACAAAACTGTGGCATAACCAATATTTGTGTTTACTACAGAAGCCTGAATTATAAAGGCAGAGCAGTTGAGGACGGTAAAGGTGAAGGCTCATAAATTAACACTAAGCTATTGATCCAGAGGAACTAAGTAGCCTTGTCACTATATCCCAAAATGTAGTTACCCATTTACTTGACTAATTCATGTGTAGACCTTTTCAATAATGACAGAAACAGTGTGCATTTATGATTGCCTATTTATTCATCCAGGTTATGCTTAATGAGAATCAGGGAGCTACTTTACTTTATATCCAAAGAAAATGTATTCCATAAAATAACAATTTTATGGGATATATACTTATCTCACCAGTAGTTCCTATTTATATTTTCATAGAATTTAAGATCCCTTGCCTGGGAAATTAGGGTGTCATTAATTTTGCATATGTACAGGAGATCAAACACATCTGTATCCTTCAAGGCACAGTGTGTTAGACAGAGCACACTTATCAAAAGTCTGTAGAAGATAAACATGAGAGAGAGTGCATTATTGAGATGGTCTGGGTAGCATTAAGAAGACATATCTTTGATTATCATAGTGAAGAAGTGGTGCAGACTCTCAAGCTGGGCCATATTTTTTGACAAGTGCATACCAAAGGTCCCAATATACTCCACTATGGGCCTAATTGGGAAGGAGTCAAGAGGGATGATAAGTTCCTTACATCATGAAGCCACACCCCTGATGATTAGTCTGTCTGGGTAATAGGATTTCCTTACAACAATGAGTACAGGATGATTAAAGGCTAATTCATTGTCAGTGAAAGTGTGCAGGTAACAAATGACTGAGTCAATATTCAAAAAGGTGCCCAGTTTTGCTAATGGACACAATGCTGCATATCTTGTTATTTAGGTTCAGACCATGATTCAGTCACCACTTATTGGTGTGTGTTAGTCCTTAGTGAGGAACCTGGAAGTCAGAAATGGAGGTAATGATATCTCCATGATTGCAGACAGCAATAAACTTGGTCAGTCACATGTCTTGATGCTAGTGATGACTACTGAGATGTAAGTACACAAGACATGTGCTGCTGGGACTGATTCCTGAGGGGGGATGGGGGTGCCATTGGCAACTACCTTTTTTGAAGAGAATGCGTCTGCCCCACTAATAGATTTGGTTATTACTTTCAGCAAGTTTCTAATACAGTGGGTAACATTGGGGTTTACATTTATTTTGATAAGCTCACCAATAATACCCAAATGTGCTACAAAATGCCTTGGTGAAGTCCAGGTATGCTGTGTGAACTACAAAGTACCTGAGATGGGTAGTAGGATACACACTGTGAGACAGATGAGAAATGATGACATCAGAGCTGTGAGACAGATGAAGAAATGATGACATCAGAGCTGTGAGACAGATGAAGAAATGATGACATCAGAGCAGAAGTCAAAGTAACTATAATTGCAGAGAATATGTAACAGAACAGATAATGATGGTTCAGGCAGATGTACAGGAAATCACAAGTTGATTTAGAGAAAAAGATTTGGGAGAGACACGAAGAAGGGAAGAGGAAACAAGGACATCCAACAATGAGTTGGATGGATTGCATGAGAGAAACCTGCAACTGTCAGGCATTACTTTCAAAGAAGGTAGGAGAGTAGCACTGAAATAAGAGTTGTTGAGGCAACTGACATGACACCCTGACACCAAGTGCAAAGTGAGGAAAGTGTGGATTGTTGATGATAGTGATGTTACTGTTGATGAAGATAGTGATGTTACTATTGATGAAGATAGTGATGTTACTATTGATGAAGATAATGATACAAATCGTTAAATGGTCAGCTAGTAAAACTATGGAAACACATCACTTTGGGTAAACGTACTTTCTATAAGTGTCACTTGTTTCCTTATATTTCATTTAAAATGCACATCAATGCAGACATAAAAACTGTGTGATATTGAGAACTGTGTACATTATTCTATTAAGTACTGGAGACATGGTAGTTGTAGCTGGAGAGTGGTTGATGTGTGTTAGGGAATTCTTCCCCAAGTCATTACTGCAAAAAGCGTGTTACATTTTCTCAATTGTACCTGGCACTAGTTTGCTTGGGGATACACTTAATTGTACTTACCTCTGCTGATCTCCTCTGCATCCTTCTAACTTTTACCACAGAAGTTATACAAATTGCTAAAAATAATTAGATAAAAAGCCCTGAAGTGGGAAAGTTTTTAAATACTTCTACTATTAACATAAAAGTTATCAAAAGAATCTCCAATTATGGGAGGAATGGAGCAAAGGTTTGGCATTCCTCCAAAATCTGGATAGTTGAAAGGTATGGCTGAGTCCTGTGATCTGGTACGCTGCACTATTCTGCATATCAATTACTTCAAGTATCTGAGAAGATCTGAAACCTTCTTCCCTTAACATCTTCTCAGTCCTCTCATTTTTCTCCTTTGAGATCCAATCACCAATAGCACTGACCACATTCAGAGACAGCAAGCTACCTCATATTGTAAGAACTCCAGCTCAGTCTCACAGATTCTAGGAGAGGTGAGACTACCTATATAATGTCTGTGCAATTACCAAAACTTGGTACAAATGATTTATTTTATTATTATTATTTATTTTTATTTACATTTGTTGACCGGAAAAATCCAATTGGACACAGGTCCTTTTTCAGCAGAGGCCCGGGGAGAAAAGCTCCACAATAAAAACAATTAATTCAAGTTACAAGAAGTATAGATAGGTTTTTGCTTAACAATAGTAGTAAACAGTTATAGTTCAAAATGAATTATATCATTGGTGCCATAAAGAATAGCAAGTATTTTAATAGTTGAGCTAGCAGCTATTACCCATGAATAACAGTAGTTAAGATTACAGCTGAGATATGGGTTTGCAAACAACTCTTAGCAAAACTAAAGCAAGCTCCAGCAACACAAATCAATTACAGATAACTAGAACCAGGAACTCTGCTGGAGAAGCTCTCTTCACCTACTCCATAGCAAAATGATGGAATCCCCTTCCTCACACTATAACTTCTGTCATCACACACTAACTTCAAAGCTGCTCTAAAATCTCATCTAAAATAGCACTGGACATACCCCTGTATCATACCTCACTAAAATCTCTACCCCAACCACTCTAAACCTAATCTTGCACCCAACTAACTATCGCAGATTGCAGCCAGCTACAATGTGTGACTTTTGTGGAGGGGGATAATTTGGGATATTGTCCATTGTGAAGGGACATAGCATTCAGATAAAGATCGGTTAATCATGGTTGCAACTGGGTAGGCTAGGGCTTCAGCTGCAATTTTAAGGTATTCAGCTGGGAGGTTGTCAACTGCTATTTTTGTGAGCTTTAGTTTTGCTAAGAGGTTTTTTTTTTATGTTGGAGGTAGGGATAGGAGAAAAAGAGAATGCAGTTGGCGGGTTATTAGGTGTTGTTGGAGGGGGGAGGGGAAGGGGGTTGTGTTGTTTTGTTAGTGATAGAATGGTTTGTGTGAAGTGAGTATTGAAAGAGGTGGCAATGTTTTCAGAGGAGTTAGTTTTGTTTGGTGGAGGGGTTCCAACTTTCCTGGGTGGAAGACGGAGTTGATGGTTGACCAGAATTGTTTAGGGTTGTTTTGGGTGGAGTTCAGGGCAGACTGGTAATATAGGATTTTGTCCTGTTTTATTAGTTTTTTTTTACTTTGTTATGTAATTCACATAATTTTTGTCTATCACAGGGATTTTTTTGTTTTGTGCCAGTGATTCCAAACTCTATCTCAGCTTGTCATTTCTTATCTAGTGGCATTTTGTAGCCATGGGGAGGACTGGGCTTTAACTCTTGTAAATCTTGTGGGTGCATGGGTGTTTAGGACTTTAAGGAAGGTGGTATTGAAAAATTGGACAGCATCATCAAGGTTGAGCTATGTTAGTGGAGTCCAGTTGCAGTTTTTTAGGGCTGAGATGAAGTTGTCAGAGCTAACGTTTACTTTATTACGTATTTGCTGATGGGTAAGGGGTTTAGCCTGATGTGTGTTTTTTGTGTAGGAAAGTTGGGGTTTGATCACTGAGGCTATCCGGTAGGCAGCTGGCTGTGTATGATTGGGGGCTCTTGCTGACTAGTATCCAGTCAAGAGTAGAATGCTTGTTGGAATTCTTATTTATTCTCGTGGGTGTCTGAATAAGTTGGAAGAAACCATGGAGGTTTAGATGGTGGACTGGATGGTGGTTGGAACAGGTTAGCCAGTCTATATTAAAATCACCTAATATTATGGTTTCTTGTGGAAGGTGATAGACTGAGGAGGTTTTCTAGTGGATGGATGTTGTGGCCAGGTGGGAAGTAGCATCCTATTATGTTAATGGTCTTGTCTTGGTTTACTTTTAGGTTGGTATAGATTATTTCTTCTTTGTCAGTTAAGGGGGCTGATGAGTTTAGGATTTAATGATTTAGATTCTATTTATACATTACAGCTACACCACCCCTTTTTTGTGCAACCAATCCTGTCTTAGGATATTGTAGCCTGAAGGGAGAATTTGCTCACTGGTAATGTGAAGTTTCATAGTTTCATAGTATAGTACTAGGCTATCTGCCCTGGGGCATTTGTAAGCCTAGCCATAGTGATGTGGCTTTTGCCACCCCATGAAATGGTACAAAAAATGTACAGAATAAATTTAGAATACTGTGCCTCTGTCTAGTAGTGACACAATGAAGGTCCCCTTATATCATAGAATTAGTTTACTGTGCCCCTGTCAAGCAGTGACACAGATGTGACCCCTGGGGTAAACTTACGATCTCCCATCCACTCATCAAGATTTCTCTTGAAGAGAGTCAGTGAGGGGCTCTGCCTAATACGAACTGGGATCTTGTTCCAAAGCATGGGAAGCCTCTGGGTTATGAAGCTATCCCTCCAGCATGTCCTATTCATACTTGTGCCAAGGTTTAAGTCTTTAGCTCTCGTGGTCCTGATGGATTTGGATTTTGTGAGGTGGAGCATGTCCATCAGATCCTGATTTGACATGGCCTTGTACGTCAGGCAGAGATCACCTCTGAGCAGGTGGTATGCTACTGAATAGAGCTGAAGTTTCTTTAGTCTGGCAGAATAAGACATATGTTGGAGACCCTTGATCCTCTTGGTGAGGTACTTTTGTGGTCTCTCCAGCTATTGCAAATGCCGGGTGAGGTACATACCAAATGGGGCATTGTACTCAATCATGGGTCTGATGAGGGAGGAATATAGGAGTACAATGACATCCTTGGATCTGGATGTGAATCCCTTCATGATGAGGTGTGCAAGGTAGAATGTTTTTCTAACCACTTTGGCAACGTGGGTGTCAAATGAGAGGTCGCTGTCGACTTGGGTCCCTAGGTCTCTGATTACTTTTTCCGTACTCAGTGGGTTGCTGTCTATGTGATAATTTGTGGGTACTTTGTTTTTCCCAAAGGGGATGACTATACATTTTTTGGCATTTAGTTTAAGGCCTTGACTCCAGCACCAGTTGTCCGTTTCTGTGAAGCCTTTTAGTAGGATGTGTGTGTCTGCTGGTGTATCGACTATGGTGCCTAGTTTGCAGTCATCTGCGAACTTTGTCAGCCACAGCCCTCCCATGTTTGCTTTAACATCTGAGAAGTAAATGCCGAACAAGAGGAGTCCCAGGACAGATCCCTGTGGGACACCACTTGTGACTGGATTTGAGTCTGACATTGCTCCAGCGATTTTAACTTTATGGGTTCTGTCCTTTGGCCAGTTTGCAAGCCATCTAGTGACATAAGGGTTTACTTTTAAGCTGTTGAGCTTATCTATGATGCCTGAGTGGGGTATTGTGTCGAAGGCCTTAGCCAAGTCCAGGTATGCTGTATGGACTGCTTTGCCCTCATCAATGGCTCTAGTGACTGTTTCGAAAAAGTCAACCAGGTTTAAAAGGCAGGATCTGCCCTTTACAAAGCGGAACTGGGTGGGGTTAAGTGTCTGTAGGTCCCCTATGGCTCTGATTATGAGTTCCATAATGATTCTTTCCATAGCTTTGCAGACCAGGCTGGTTAAGCTTATGGGGCGGTAGTTTCCAGGGTCTTTAGTGGCACCCCCCTTGTGGAGTGGGACCACTGTTACTGTACGCCAGTGTTCAGGTACATATCCCAAAGTAAGGCTAAGGTTAAATAGCATTTTTATGTGTGGGTTTAGCTCCTCTTGGAGTTCATGTAACACGCAACCCGGGATACCGTCAGGTCCCATTGACGCTGTGTTTTTTGCTTTGTTTAGGGCGGTTCTCACTTGGACATCTGAGATGACAGGGAGATTACATTCAGCTGGGATAAGTATTTCTTCTTTTGGGGGTGAAGGAGGGGAGAAATTTGCACTGAACCTGTCAGCCAGAATGTTGGCAATATCTGTGGGTTCAGTGTATTTCTTTGTTGTTTTGAACCAACTCTGAGCATATCTGAGGGTTTCTGCCCAGGTTTCTAACATAGCTGAAGAAGGCTTTGCGGTTATCTTTAGTGTCCTTAGCGATTTTTCTCTCAAAGTTGGCCTTGGATGTTTTTATGAGAGAATGTAGTTTTCTGCTAATGTTGATCAGAGATGTCTTCCCTTCATGGGATTTTGCTCTGATGTTCAGTAGCTTCCTTCTTTTGTTATACAATTTGTTTATGGCTGAGGTCCACCAGACAGGATGCTTACCTTTGGTGGAGAGGGACTTGGATTTGTTTGGGATATCATGATCCATGCATTCTTGGAGATGTCCATAGAAAGCATTTGTGAAGGATTCGGCATTGTGGGATGTGGTATCCACTGGCACAGTGGGCTTAAAAGATACCATCTCAGTCTTAAGAAGAGTGAAGTCTGCTTTTGAGAAGTTTTTCACTGTGGTCTTTTGTGCTGGGGGTGGAGGTGGGATATGTATATCCAGGGTGATTAGTTTGTGGTCAGATCTCACTAGTGAGGGGTATACCTCCTGTGGGGAGCATTTTGTCCCCATGTTTGTGATGATCAGGTCTAGTATATTATCTCCCCTAGTGGGAGAGGTGACCAGTTGTTCCAGTGCATTTGAATTTATGAATTCCAGGAACCTTTGGGCTAGGGTATTAGGGCTAGAATAATGTACCCAATCTATGTTTGGGTAGTTGAAGTCTCCCAGGTTTCTGTCTGAATGATAGTATCCGGGTAGTACAAGTCTATAGTAGAGTGGAGTTAATGTATTTTATTGGTTATACTTCTGATATTTAGGTATAAGATAAGGAGGTCAGTTGGTTTCCTATTGGAAGGTGAGGTTGTTAAGCTGACTTTCAGCGGAGGAGTTGTGGGGTCCAGGGTTCAGGTGGATGTCCCTGCTGAGGGCAAGTCTTGTTATGGCTGAGGACATTAGCTTTATTAATGCGAAGATTAGTTTAAGTTTTGGGGTAGCTTCTTGTTTGGGCGTGGTGGGTGATAGATAAAGTAGACTGAGGGATAGTTTGTAAAGTTTTAGTGATGCTTTTTGTGTGTGTGGTGGAGGTGATAAATTAAGCAGGTTGTGCATTGGGGTGTGTTTGTTGTGAGAGGTGAATGACTAGTATGAGGGTATGACATGAGTGGTGGTGATTGCAGTTGTGCAGTGGAAGTTGTTTGATGGGAGTATAATGGTGTTTTGGTTTTGAGACTTTAAGTATTTTTCCTCTGTTTATTTGCTAAGTTTTTCTGCATAGCCACCTACTTGGAGCATTTTCTGGCTTGTTAAATTTGATTTCTGCATTAGTAACTGTATTTAGAGTACAACCTAGAGCTGTTTACTGAATTTCCTGTTTGCACTTATTTTTAAAATCGTTTTTTTCTCAACTTGCATTTTATCTGTCTTTGGCCTAGCACTCTTGTGTGGGGTCATTTACTGCACTGTTATAACTTGTTGATACTTGTTAACCTCTGCTATCTCTGAAAAAACAAAAAAACAAAAAAATATTGCTTTTTTCCACTTTTTTGAGATTCAAAAAAGTTCAGTTACAGGCTTGCTGTTCTTGAACTGTTTGTAAGTTTCTGTGAGGCCATTTTTTGCTTGGGCTAAAGGAAAGTCTCTCTGTTGATCAGTGGCAGTGAAAAACATTGAGCAGCCTGCCTGCCCCTGTGGGAGTGGTTACTGACTTGAAACTGTAGTTTTATTGGCCATTTTGGGTCAATTCCAAAACTCCTTCATCTTCCTCTCTTAAAACCCTCTTTTGTGCGGTTTTGCGAGTTTTTGAGCATAGCGCAACAACGGGCAGCACCGCCTAATTGGGTTTAAACTATTCCTGGCTCCACAAAGTCTGCTCTTCACTTTTTCCCTTAGAGCTGCTCTATCTCTCAATTTAAACACCATATTCTCATTCTAAGGCCCTTCACTGGTCCAATTAAGTAATCCTACAAGTTAGCACTATTAAACCATAAGCACTACTTACTCTTATACTCTCTACGATTACCCTGTCCTCTACTGGTCCGTCTTAAATTCAGTTTCCCTATTACTCTAGCATGTCCAAAGGTCAGTCAATGGTTTCCTCTCCAGTCCAGCTGGTGAATCTGGGAATTTTGAGGCAATGTTACAACTGTCTCATGTACACGGACAACCCTCTCCTCCTCCAAACAGGTTCAAATATATGTGAGAGATGCAACTATTTAGCCAAACTGGAGGCTGAGCTCTCTTATCTCAAAACTGGTGTAACCAGTCAGGAGGAGAAGGTAACCTCACACAACACAATTCCAGTATCACATAGTCCCACCTCATCAGTGAACCAAACACATAAATACACAAAAAACTACTCGGAGGCTCTAAATAAAAATCTACCTAAACAACAGAGACCTCCAAAGCAGACATCCAAGTAAACGCTACCTCAAAATAAAACACACACAACACATAACCCACAAAGTCAGTGTGCCAAGTAGCCACAGCCCTTAAGGCTGAATAACACACCTGATACTCTTGTTATAGGTGACTCTATTGTCAGACACACTGATGTCCCGCTCACCAGGCTGAATAAAGAGAAGGTCATGATGAGCTGCCTGTCGGGTGCTAGGATCCGACACATAACGCAAGCACTCAGGTCACTCCAAAGCAAATACAAATATGACTCAGTCATTGTACATGCTGGTGTGAATGACCTGAGACATACCTCCCTGGACTACATGAAAAGAGACATAGAGGAGCTCTCTGATCATGTAGCCCAGGCTGGTATGACCCTGACCTTGAGCAGCATCTTACCCTCACCTAGAATGATGCCGCAGTACAAAGACAAAATGATCGATTTTAACAATTGGCTAAAATTTTGGTGTCATTCAAAAGGGATCCAGTGTCTGTCAGCCTGGGATGACATGCTCGACAAGCCACGTTGCTTCGCTAGGGACGGCTTGCACCTGTCACCACTGGGCTTTCAGATATTGGCAAAGGCTCTTGCCACCCCCATAGTGCCTTTTTTAGGCAAGGCTCAAAAGTCAAACCCACCCCCATAGACAGCACAAGGAACCAGAAACTAAGGGTAATGCTGCTAAACGCCAGAAGTCTTAACCTCAAGATGCACGCACTCGAAGCTCTCTTCAGTATGGAGAACATCGATATCTGTGCAGTGACAGAAACCTGGTTCAAGGCTCCAGAGAGCACCCTAGCACTACCAGGCTATACCTCATATCATGCTTTTCGGCCCCAAAACCCAAACCGAACCACAAAAGGAGGGAGAGTTTCCATATTTATCAAGGATATCCACACCTCCAGGTTAGTGGCATTGCACGAAGTATCGGAGACCATCCATGTGCAACCAACAGTGGGCAAGACTGCTTTTCAGTTTATAGCATCCTACAGACCACCCTCAAAGTCAGGAATCCCATTCGGCTTTCCTGAAAACATTGGAGAACATGAAGATCTCTCCGAACACCATTATATTGGGCGACTTCAACTACCCAAACATTGACTGGGTGCACTACTCAAGCCCCAGCAACTTAGCCCAAAGATTCCTGGAAATTATAAACTCAAATGCTATGGAACAACTAGTAACCACTCCCACAAGAGGGGACAACATACTAGACCAAATCATTACCAACATGGGGACTCTATGCTCCACACCAGAAGTATATCTCTCATTGGTAAGATCAGACCATAAATTAATTTCACTGGATGTCCACATCCCAACCCCACCCCAGCCCAGAAAACCACAGTGAAAAACTTCGCAAAAGTGAACTTCTCACTTCTCAAAACCGAAGTGGAATCCTTCAAGGCCCCAGGGCCAGTGGAAACTACGGCCCAAACTGCAGAATCCTATATAAATGCATTCTACGGACATCTCCAGGAATGCATGGATCATGCTATCCCAAACAAAACCAAGACCCAAGCATCCAAAGGCAGGCATCCAGTCTGGTGGACCCCTGCCATAAATAAACTGTACAACAGAAGTAGGAAGCTACTACATGATAGAGAAAAATCCCTAATAGGGAAGGCATCTCTGATCAGTACTAGCAAAAAATTACGATCCCTCATAAAATCCTCCAAGGCCAGCTTCGAGAGAAAAATTGCACAGGACACCAAAGACAATCATAAGGCTTTTTTCAGTTATGTTAGGAACCTGGGATGCAACTCCCAGGCTTGTTCTGAGTTGATTCTAAACGACAAAAAATAAACTGAACCCACAGACATCGCCAATATCCTGGCAGACAGGTTCAGTGCAAACTTCTCCACCCCCTCCCTCCCAAAAGAGCAAGTATCTATCCCGGCAGAGGGCTGCCTCCCAAACATCTCAGATGCTCAGGTGAAGGCTGCCCTCTCAAAAGCAAAAAACACTGCTTCCATGGGACCAGATGGCATCCCAGGTTGTGTCCTACATGAACTACAAGAGGAACTAATCTCTCAAATAAAATAGCTATACAATCTCAAACAACGAACACAGTATCCAGCAAATCTTTTAATAAAATCTCTGACGTCTCGGCCAAAGCCTTCAAGGAAAATAAAATGTATACAAGCACCAAGTCTTATATAACAGAATAATTATACAATCAAACAATTAAATAATTAATTAATTAAGCAATGCTCTCCAATTGAACTCCTCATTAAGCCCATAAGGAGACATAGTCTTATACTTTAAAATAAATAAAGCTTCTTTCTGTAATAAAACAGTTTTAATGTCCACATGACAATATAAAGATAACTTAACTTGTTCTAAAATAGTGCCTTTTAGCTATACAATCTCAGCCTCACTACAGAATATGTGCCCACAGAATGGCGTACAGCAACAGTGGTCAGACTCCACAAAGGTGGAGCCTCTACGGACCCTGGAAACTATTGCCCCATAAGCCTGACTAGCTTAGTCTGCAAGGCTATGGAGAGGATCATCATGGAGCTCATAAACAAAGACATTGGGGACCTACAGACACTAGATCCTACCCAGTTCGGCTTTGTCAAGGGCAGATCCTGCCTTTTGAACCTGGTTGACTTCTTTGAAACAGTCACCAAAGCCATAGATGAAGGGAAGGTAGTCCACACAGCCTATCTGGACCTTGCAAAGGCATTTGACACAATACCCCACTCGGGCATCATAGATAAGCTATCCAGCTTAAATATAAACCCCTATGTCACAAGATGGGTCACAAACTGGCTCAAAGACAGAACCTACAGAGTGAGAGTTGCTGGAGCCATGTCAGACTCGAAACCGGTCACAAGTGGCGTCCCACAGGGTTCTGTCCTGGGACCACTCTTGTTCGGTATATACTTTTCCGAGGTACAGGCAAACGTGGCAGGACTATGGCTCACCAAGTTCGCAGATGACTGCAAACTGGGTGCCATAATCAACTCTCCAGCTGACACAAACATCCTTCAAAAAGGTCTCACAGAGACAGATAACCGGTGCCAGCGCCATGGTTTAAAGCTAAATGCCAAAAAATGTATAGTTATACCCTTTGGCAAAAACAATGTGCCCACAAATTACCACATAGGTGGAAACCCATTAAGTACAGAGAAAGTTATTAGGGACCTGGGGACCCAAGTTGATAGCAATCTCTCCTTTGAAAACCACATTGCCAAAGTGGTTAGAAAGACCTTCTACATAGCCCACCTCATCACGAAGGGTTTCACATCTAGATCAAGAGAGGTAATCGTGCCCCTTTATTCATCCCTCATCAGGCCCATCATAGAATACAATGCCCCTTTTGGGATGTACCTTACCCTACACCTGCAGCAATTAGAAAGACCCCAAAAGTATTTCACCAAGAGGATCAAGGGTCTCAAACAGGTGCCATATGCTGCTCGGTTAAAAAAACTCCAGCTCTACTCAGTTGCATACCGCCTACTTTGAGGCGATCTATGCCTGATATACAAAGCTATGTCAAATCCAGAATTAATGGACATGCTCCACCTCAGTAAATCTAAATCCCTTAGAGCCACACGCTCGAGGGACTTGAACCTCAGCACAGAAATAAATAGAACTTGCTGGAGGGACAGGTTCATAACCCAGAGGCTCCCTTTGCTCTGGAAAAGAATTCCAGATCATGTAAGGCAGAGCACCTCACTGAATCTCTTCAAGAAGAATCTCGATAAGTGGATGGGGGATCGTAGGTTTGTCCCAGGGATTACTCCCATGTCACTATTAGACAGAGGCACAGTAAACTAAACCTTAAAAAGGGCACAGTATACTCAAATCAAGGGGTGGCGTAAGCCATACAGAATCGGGCTAGGCTTATAATTGCCCCAGGGCAGATAGCCTAATATGAACCTATGAACCTATGAACCTATGTAATGTGTACAAGAAGAGTGCAGGTAATGAGTATAGTTAGAGTATATAGGATCATGGTACTCAAGGTGGGGGGTTGATGGCACACTGGAGGTGGGTAGAATAGGCTGGAAGTGGGGTTAGAGTTTGTGGTGTAGGTGTGGTTGGCTGTGATTGTAATGGGAGGGAAGTTTGGGTAGAATAAATGTAGGTGTCCTGGGGTGGGTGGGATATGTGGGCAGGGAGAAGAGCGGGCAGAAACACTATGTGATGTATCTATCAGGGAGTTGTGGTCTGGAAACAATCAATAGGCTGATACGACTCAGCACTAGTGGAAAGTCTGTAGGGTAACCCCGTATTGATAGACTCACTTCAGTATACTATAATTCTTTTACTTGTAAATGAAATACCTTTTTACTTAAGTAGATGGATGGGTAGAATACTGGGAGAGGGAATATCAATGATGGAAGGTTATGCAGCTGTCCTTCTTGGCGAAATGCATCTCAAGTATAGGAAATGCTTAGGCAGATAGTACATAATCATGTGGGCTATTTCTTACTTCAATTCAAATCAGTAATGTATTCACATACATAGGTTTCATAGGCTTTTCAGCCTAGTAAGTCCTTGGAAATAAAGCTGCAGTCCTCTGCGCAGGTCCATTGTTTAGGAAATGACTGCTCATTTTGCAGTAGGGCAAATGGCATACAGCAGAGTGGGTTAGGAGAGATCTGATTACTGAAAGAAGAGAGAAGTGTTACAGACAGCACGTGCAGGATGGTATGTGCCACATTAAATATGTTACGGTAGGTTGAGTAAGTTTATTATTTGTTAAAAGACTTAGAGCAGCAGGTAGAGGGACAAAAAAGGAACAGTTCACATAACCATTATGCACTATATGCCTAGGTCATAGTAAAATACATACATACATAAATACATTAAAACCCCTACTCTGTGCCAGCATTCTGTGCCTATTACACATTTAATCCCACTGGTAAATGTCTCAGACTCACAGTGTTCATTGGGAAAACATGCCTTCTAAAGTGGTCCTCAGAGACACCCCCTCCCCCCCAACCTTGGTGAACTCATAGAATTCCAGCTCACCTTAAGGAAGCCAGATTTTCAGTTTATAACTTAACAATCCACTTCCACTGCCCTATCAGATTGTAACAATTTGCCTGCATTTCTTGAAACTATTCTTATAAATAATGGATCATTAGTCCTTAGTAAATTCAACTATAGCTCCAAAGACCAGAGAACATACACATACAAAGTAGGGTATGCACAATGATTTTTTTTGGATTGGGTAAACAAAATCTCCCATGACCAAATCATCCTGAATAGCACAACATGTATAAACATTCTGGACCTAGTTTTCAAAAACTTGGCTTTGGCATGCCCCCTATGCCTGAGCAGTCCCTCTTTAGTTAAGTCAGCCACAAAGTATACCTTTCAATCTGTAGACATTTAAAGTAGGAACAGAGGTCCTTGAAAAGTGGGCACATCCAGACAGAAATCTGGACATCTAATAAGCATAAAATGAATACCAAATAACACATAATTCTTCATAATTCCAGTTTAAGAACAGAGTGACAATAATTATGGACAAATATAAACACTTTAGCAAAGGGACAGTAGAAAATCTATAGACTTTAATAAACCGTGATGCAAAATTCTCCCACACAAGATCATTTATTTTTGCTTTTGAAATAAGGATACAGAAGACGTGTGTCTTCTTTCTTTAAATTATTGGTATCACCAATATGCTGGACATGTAGTGTAGTTTTCAATGTACTACATAGCCTCAAAAGTCAAACATAAGAGGGTATTCATAACATTATGTGAAAGGATAAATCAAGCCTGAAAGTAAGGATATACCTCCTAACATAGGTACATCATATGCAGTGGTAAATCAGGCTTGAAAATAGGAATGTTCCTCCAAAACAGGGATATTTGAGTGGTCTGTCACAAATTGATTTACCTTTACTTTCAGAACTTTCATATGATCCCTGCTAACCAAGACCACCCTTTTTAGAGACTTCAAAAAGGCAAATCTTTTAGAGTTACAAAAGGATATCTCTAAAGTTGCCCATATAAACTCCACAGTGGACCCAAGATATACGACCAAATATATAAAGGATTGTTATGCTCACTTACACAAATGTATTGACAGGGCAATCCCTGCCTGAATTAAATATAGCAGTAAATCCAAAAACAAACCATTCTGGTAGTCAGTTGATATAAATAAAATACATAAAAATAAGGAATGAACTCATTGAATTTCTATTTAAAGTTAGGTCAGCACAAAGATAATATAAAATACCTCATTGAGAAACTGATCCTTATGTTCTAAGGTTTATAGCAAACTGGCTCAAGGACAGAACATATGCTGTTAAAGTCAGTGACATCTCTTTAATTAGAGGAAAGGTAATCAGTGGTGTGCCATAGGGGTCTGTGTTGGGCACTCCTCCTATCTGGCATTTATTTCTCAGACATTAAAA
The DNA here is from genome assembly GCF_019279795.1 of Protopterus annectens. Classification (NCBI taxonomy): domain Eukaryota; kingdom Metazoa; phylum Chordata; order Ceratodontiformes; family Protopteridae; genus Protopterus; species Protopterus annectens. The sequence goes on along the minus strand of NC_056740.1, from coordinate 511,162,289 downwards.
CTGACTACAAAGATCTCTAGTTAACTAGGTTTGCTGATGACTACAAGCTGGGTGTAGTTGTTATGTCAACAAATTATACTAATACCCATGAAAATGAATTAACAAAGGTTAATTCCTGGCACACCAAAAAAGGGCTTAAACTAAATGCAAAACCCAACATTGTTGTGTACACTGTCAACGAATAACCAAAGATATATTACACAAAGGAGGAAAAAGCCAAAAATGAAAATCAGTTTATTAAAACAAAATGATACATTGATTTTTCTCTTTTGGACAAGCTTGTACTTTTGGCTTAAATTAAATGCCATGAAACATTGTATTATACCAGTCAGGAAACAGCAAAGAGCTACAATGTGCTACATTATTACTACCTCACTATCTGCAGAGACAATGATTATGGACCTGTGCCTGAGGGTTGATGGCTCCTTTTCCTTTCACCAAGTACTGAATTTAGTGAGAAATTATTTCTATATTTCCCAACTAATTGCCAATGGCATCTCTTCTAAAAGCAAGTAAATTATTGTTCCCTCACTCTCTGCTCTAGTGAGACCCATAATAAAACATAACACATCCTTTAGCATGTATCTTACTAAACATATTAAAAAGACTCAATAAACCCCAAAGATTCCTAACATAAAATATCTCTGGCCTCAGATGTCATCGTTACCAGGAGAGGATAACAGTTTTGCCCTTGTACTCAGTGTTATATAGGTTCCTCGGGGGAAATTTTTGCTTCATTTACCGTACTCTCAGAAATTCTATTATGCTTGACAACCTTTTTTTCTCAATTAGTGAAACAGTGCAGCCAAAACTAGAGAAACGGATCTCAGTTTACATCAGAAACTAAATAAAAATAAATAGAACAAATTATTCATCACCTAGCACTTCCAAGTCTGAGAAATAGGTATCCACTGCATATCAAGCAGTATAATTTGCTGTTGACTTTCAAAAATAATTTAGACACGTAGATGGGTACCCTTAAACACACACCAGGACTTTCAGGCTTTGCTGTCCTTGAAAAGGATAGCAGAACCTGTGGGTGGTTATTAACAAGACACATATGGCCTCTGTTTAAATTACATTGCATTTCCTATGATCTTGCGATCCTGTGTCACAACTTTGTTCCATAGGGCTCATGTTAAAATGCAAAATAAAGTCATGCATTGTCTGATCAGCATCTGTCAAATGTATGTGTCGTGCATGATTGTTACGTTAAGTGACCCTAAAAATAATGGCAGCATTTCTTAGCTACACGTCTTCACATGCCTTAATGAATTTGTATTAAAGAGCTATGAATTGAATTTTCAAAGATCCAAGTACACTAAAATAAGCAGCTGTAACCCAGCTGGCTATTCTGCTTACAGCTACCTGGACTGATGAGGATTAAACAGTTACATTTATCTAGAAAGTTCACCTTATTTAAAATGCTTATACAACTCCTGTAATAGCAATTTGTATGAAACAAAACTTGAGTTGTACACTTATGAGTCATGTATAGTATTTCTACTAATATTGTCATCTATAAATAATACACAGATATCCATTCCATATGTTTCCAGATGATCACACAAAAAGCACATACTGTTTATATAGCTTTTTGTAGTATATTGGTACTTGTCTGATCTCCCCATATGAATGCTTGTAAATGCATGAAAGATGCTAAAATAGTACACACTATCATTCAATCCTCCATCCACCAATTAGCTAATAAGAAAATTCGCACAAGGCTGGAACACCAGCAGGAAACCTAACAGTGCAAAAAAGCTGTACTCATCATTAGAAAAAAAAAATGCAAAAATCCTCCAGTTTCTCTTCATCTCACTTTTGCTATAAAAATAAATGAGGTAATAAAGCAGACAACATTAGCAATCAAAATTCAAATAACTACACATCAAAGTCCATTTGCGTAATGCAGCAGCTCATATAAACCCATATGTCTTCTGAATGCTGACCAAAATAATTTCTGTCTTAATTAATAGATTAAAACAACTTATTCAAAAAATTAATTTTTTTGTTTTCGCAAAGCAAACACAAAAGATAATATAAAATATCAATCTCCCATGTACTGCTCTCACTGTGAATGCCAGCTCCACTTGTCAATGTGTTAAAATATTTTTCCCTAGAGAGATGTTATGCTTCAAAATAAATTCTTATTGCTAATGAAAAGTTAAAAGTTGGGAGAAAGCAGTGCAGTTAAGGTTGTTACCACTGACTGCAGGGTGGTCTCTTCCATATCCCATCCAATGGCATCATAGGAAGATGCAAGTGCAGTTAAGGTTGTTACCAGTAACTGCAGGGTGGTCTCTTCCATATCCCATCCAATGGCATCATAGGAAGATGCAAGTGCAGTTAAGGTTGTTACCAGTAACTGCAGGGTGGTCTCTTCCATATCCCATCCAATGGCATCATAGGAAGATGCAAGTGCAGTTAAGGTTGTTACCAGTAACTGCAGGGTGGTCTCTTCCATATCCCATCCAATGGCATCATAGGAAGATGCAAGTGCAGTTAAGGTTGTTACCAGTAACTGCAGGGTGGTCTCTTCCATATCCCATCCAATGGCATCATAGGAAGATGCAAGTGCAGTTAAGGTTGTTACCAGTAACTGCAGGGTGGTCTCTTCCATATCCCATCCAATGGCATCATAGGAAGATGCAAGTGCAGTTAAGGTTGTTACCGCTAACTGCAGGATGGTCTCTTCCATATCCCATCCAATGGCATCATAGGAAGATGCAAGTGCAGTTAAGGTTGTTACTGATAACTGCAGGATGGTCTCTTCCATATCCCATCCAATGGCATTACAGGAAGATGCAAGTGCTGTTAAGGTTGTTACCACTAACTGCAGGATGGTCTCTTCCATATCCCATCCAATGGCATTATAGGAAGATGCAAGTGCAGTTAAGGTTGTTACCACTAATTGCAGGATGGTCTCTTCCATATCCCATCCAATGGCATCATAGGAAATGCAAGTGCAGTTAAGGTTGTTACCACTAACTGCAGGATGGTCTCTTCCATATCCCATCCAATGGCATCATAGGAAGATGCAGTACCAGTGGAATAGCTGATGACATTCCCAATGATTTTTAATGAAAATTAATTGAATGAACAAGTGCTCAAAAATTATGTGACTGAGAGTCTGCAGGACATCATACTGCTCTGAGTGATCACTTTGAAGTGCTCCAGTAGCTGATTAATAAAATGAATAACTCAGGGCTAAAGTGTCTGCTTTAAAAGCAAAGATAAATATGAGGACAGGGCTAAGTGAAATAATCTGCAGCTATGAGGGGTATCAGAACTGGTGCAATGATGACACCCTGCTGGCTGTCTATGGTACCTTTTGGCACTGTTGGCCCAACTTCCTGGAAAATAAGATCAAAAGTGAGAGAGAAGGCATCAAGTAACCTGACTGCATCAAGTACCCTGACTGCATCAAGTAACCTGACTGCATCAAGTACCCTGACTGCATAAAGTACCCTGACTGCATCAAGTAACCTGACTGCATCAAGTACCCTGACTGCATCAAGTACCCTGACTGCATCAAGTAACCTGACTGCATCAAGTACCCTGACTGCATCAAGTAACCTGACTGCATCAAGTACCCTGACTGCATCAAGTACCCTGACTGCATCAAGTACTCTGACTGTATCAAGTACCCTGACTGCATCAAGTACCCTGACTGCATCAAGTAACCTGACTGCATCAAGTACCCTGACTGCATCAAGTAACCTGACTGCATCAAGTACCCTGACTGCATCAAGTAACCTGACTGCATCAAGTACCCTGACTGCATCAAGTAACCTGACTGCATCAAGTACCCTGACTGCATCAAGTAACCTGACTGCATCAAGTACCCTGACTGCATCAAGTAACCTGACTGCATCAAGTACCCTGACTGCATCAAGTAACCTGACTGCATCAAGTAACCTGACTGCATCAAGTACCCTGACTGCATCAAGTAACCTGACTGCATCAAGAACCCTGACTGCATCAAGTAACCTGACTGCATCAAGTACCCTGACTGCATCAAGTACCCTGACTGCATCAAGTACTCTGACTGCATCAAGTAACCTGACTGCATCAAGTACTCTGACTGCATCAAGTACCCTGACTGCATCAAGTAACCTGACTGTATCAAGTACTCTGACTGCATCAAGTAACCTGACTGCATCAAGTAACCTGACTGCATCAAGTAACCTGACTGCATCAAGTACCCTGACTGCATCAAGTAACCTGACTGCATCAAGTAACCTGACTGCATCAAGTAACCTGACTGCATCAAGTACTCTGACTGTATCAAGTAACCTGACTGCATCAAGTAACCTGACTGCATCAAGTACCCTGACTGTATCAAGTAACCTGACTGCATCAAGTACCCTGACTGCATCAAGTACCCTGACTGCATCAAGTAACCTGACTGCATCAAGTACTCTGACTGTATCAAGTACCCTGACTGCATCAAGTACCCTGACTGCATCAAGTAACTTGACTGCCTAGCAGAACTGATTGAAGAAGCACCAGGGCAATGTTACTGCAGCTGGACTGAGTAGCTACTTTCAATACTTTGGGAGCTGAGGGGTAACTGACTAGGTGGGGATTCAAGAGTTTATGTTGACCAGAACTACTCAGGGGTTATTTGTAAAGGAAGGGTTACAATTATTGTGACAGTTAAATGATCCAGATTGATACAGATGTGCTTCGCACTGGTTTACCTAACCTGGCAGTTCACAAAACTTTCCTAATACAGTTTGGAACTGAGTGAGGCACTCGGGTTTCTAGAGAGTGACTAACAGTTCTAAGCAGTGAATCATTATGCCTGAGCTTCAACTGAAGAAGACAACAGTTGAGATGAACAGTGGGCCCTCCAATGAGAAGCCAGAGATCATCAGCTGACTTTTCTCTTATTGACACAACACCAGGTTGTTAAAGAGACAGAAGCACTAGTTGGAGACCTCAGAAGATAAACATTTATGAGGAGTAATGTATCTTAATTGAGTAATGTGGGAAGAATCTTCAGGAGTCTTAAAGTAAACAAAATAGTCAGGGGGTAGCACTGAAAATAAGGGTCTTAATTAGGGGGCAATTTGGCAAATGGTGAAGGCTGACAGACTGGCAAATTATTGAAAGTGACAACTTAACAAAACATCTTATGGAGCCATAAGAAATTATGGTCATTTATTGTGAACAGCAAATAAATAGATAAAACACACAAGCTCCCAAAGCATTCGCAACAGTGCTTTTTCAAGTGTAAAACATTCTACTTTATTTATATGTTTTTTATACATATACATAATTATCATGTGACATTCAACAACAAATAAAATTTAAATAATTAATTTAATTTCCTTAAAGTAAAAAAATAAATTTTCTTAATTACATTTTTTATATAAAAATTGTTCTTTCTAGAAATATGTAGAATAGAACTTCTATCTCAAGCTTCTTTGTTTTAAAATACGTTTTAGGCATAAAATTCCATTCAAGCCAGGTTCTTTGTCTGCCCTAAATGTGGTGCTTATGGAGATAGCTACTGGAGCTATGGTGTTGCTTTAGTTTGAAATTACTATAAGTGATTTGTGAAGTCCATGAAGAAAGGTACATTAGATTACTTTAGGGTGTCTGTTTACTAAACACAGTAAGGGAATGAACTGTTTGTGAGGTATATTCCATATTTTGTATAAGTTTAATAATCAGTCTTTGAGGATAATATATTTGTAATGCAATGTGAATTTTACCACTTCCCATGTGTAAAACAGAAGTAATATTTTCTTAAATGTCTGCAAACATAATTAATATGCAAGTGTACCTGAGCATTAGGTAGGTGGAAAAATAGGATTACTGAAGATGTGCTAATCTCTTAGCAGACTTTCCTATCCTGATAACAGATGCTCACATGTAATTTAGTGGATAAGCCTGAAATGCTTCAATGAGTTGCAGTCAAGTAGCAGTGAGTAAGAATGGAACAGAAATGTTAATTAAAAAGCCAAAATCTGGATCACAGTAAACGTTTTCCACTAGATGTAGGCTGCATGAACTAGGAAAAAGAAAACAGTAAGCCTCTCATAGTAGGGCGATTCTTTTTCAAGATGCAACTTTCTTTGGACTAGTGGATGACATCTGGGAAAAATATCTGTTACCCATTGCATACGTAAGATCATTTGTACGTTTCATGTTCTTTTTCTTATTCGAGACTGCCAGAATTATTAGGAAGTCAAAAGTAGTAGATCAGAAGAGTGTTAGTATAATAATTTTGAAGTCTTAATAAAAGTTTCTGATTATGTTTTATATTGTACTTACTCTTAATAGAAACTGTATTCTATTGTTTAACAAACCATTAATATGTATATTTACATTAAAATGTGGGCAGGTGAGGCTCATTAGAATAGGAAGGCAACCTACCTTGGAGAAGGTAAACTCTGATTTAAACCCCCCACTGCCTTGCAGCAATACCTAGTCATGGTGGAGGCTTTGGGAGTACACCCCGAGGAAAAATCCAGAGATGGAGCCCATAAGACAGTTTGATGCTGTACTGGACCTTCCTGAGGCATCTCCTGTGACAACACTGAAGCCAAGTTGTACTGGCCTTGCCTTTCCCCTTGGATTACACCAGTAGTGAGGAGAGGGGGAACCTGCAGCTGGACATCAGCTTTTTCCCCAAATTCACTTGCCCAGGCCTATGCCCTGGAGAAGGCACTAAAGCTTCACTCTGTGAGTGGTGACACAACATAGGAAGTTGCAGTTACCAGTAAAAAGCCAATGCACTCAAATGGTATAGAGTGAGGTGCCAGGGGCTGCTTCCTGTCATGACAGAGATTCTTTGATTTCATTGGGCAGCTACCACCTGCCTTAAGCTGGGTAGCTCCCAGCCAATTAGGTGCTGCCTCACCATGGTCCGCTTGCTCCACTGGGTGTTTGGGGCTTAGGGAATCCCCAACAGGTGGATTGTTAACCATACACCTGGTAAAACAAAAAAGCAACAAAATAAACCAATCTGCAGGCTAGGCACATGGAATATAAGGACAGTGATTCCAGACCTTATGGAAGATCTACAGAACATGAGTGGTGCTCAAAAGACAGCAGTCAATAACAATGACTCAATCAATCACTCAAATCCAATCAATCCACTCAAACAATCTACTGTATTTCTGCCTCTTTCTTTGTACATATTGTAATATTGTTTGCATGCTTATAGTATACTATAACGCTACTTGACTATAGAGTAGTACACTTATTATTGTATGTAATTCCTCTGTATTACTGTATTAACCATTTACATTTGTAATCTGTGTTATTGCTATATATATTGTTTATCTTCTGTAATATTTTCTGAGGCTTTCCCCCAAGGACTCCACTAAAAATGGACACTAGTTATCCAGTTGGACCATCCTTGTAAACAAATGTTAAATAAATAAATAACTAAATAAATAAATAGAGGAGTTGAGCAGATTGCAGCTGGACATTGTGGATCTCCAGGAAACAAGGTGGATGTCTATTGGATGTATCAGGGAAAATGACTTTACTTTTTTCTGGTATGGGAAAGCTTCCAGAACAGACCAGCCAACATTGTGTTGATTTTGCAATCATAAACAGTCTCATTCACTCAGTCATACCACCAAATATGAGAAATGAGAGACTGTTGAAAATTCAGCTGCAAACACCAGCGTTCATGGCCAACATCTTCAGCATCTGTGCTTCCACACAGGAAGTCAAGGACAAATTCTATGATGAGCTTAGTGCTGCCATCAGTCATGTCCTTTCCCATTCTTTAAGATTTTAATGACACTGTTGGCAATGACCATCACAGCTGGCCATTTTGTCTGGGACAGTATATAACTGGAAAGAAGAATGAAAACAAACAGCATCTTCTTGAACTTTGTTCCCAACATGACCTCTGCATAACCTTCTTTAATGTAAGGCCCCAGCGCAAAGTTTCATGGTGGCATCCAAGATAGAAATATTAGCACAAATTTGACCTTGTCCTCACCAAATGCATCAGTTTAGGTGGTGTCGGGGTAACACGCAGTTACCATAGCACACTCTGTGATACTGACAACATGCTCATGTGTAGTAAGGTGAACATACAGATGTGAAGATTCTTTTGCTTTAGAAAGGAAGATAGGCCACACATTGACATAGGCCAGACTTAGGATCCGTCAAATGTATGAACGCTTGTTCAAGCACTTGAAGAGGCTTTGCCCTGGATGACATTGACACCAACAAGAGATGGTAAAACCTATGGGATGCTGTCTATATCCCTGCAATATCTATCAATGAGAAGAAGACAATTAAGTGTGCTGGCTGGTTTGAATCCCACACTGAAGTGCTAACACCCGGATTGAGAAGAAGAAGGGACAGGTACTGGCTGCATGCAGGTCCTCACCCAATGAGGAGAACTTGCAGGCATTCTGTTGTGCTCACAGTCAAGTGTAGCAGGTAGTTTGGGATGTGTGCAAATGATTATTGGCTCCAATTTTGATTTATGATTCAGCAGGCTGCGGACTTTGGTAACATGTGAGAAATGTATGCTAGGATCAAACAAGCCATCAGCCCATCACAAAGGACAATCACCCCCACTTAAGTCAGCCACAGGCAAGATCTTGAACGACTAAATCAAGCAGCTGAAATGCTGGATGAAACACTACTCACAGCTATATGCCAGAGAGACCATAGTTAACGGAAAAAGCCCTGAATGCCATCGAGCGTTTGCCAGCTATGAATGAACTCGATGCTGAATCCTCTTGGAGAAACTCAATGATGCATGTAAAGCTCTCTCTTCAGGAAAAGCCACTGAGAAAGATGTCATTCTCTCAGAAATCCTTAAATGTACCAGCAGTACCCTAATCGCAGAGCTGCATGCAATACTTTGCTAGTGCTGGAGAGAAGGTAGTATACCACAAGATATTTGGGATGTTAACATGATTACTATCTATAAGAATAAAGGTGACAAAAGCAATTGTAACAACTATCATGGCATTTCATTTCTCTGTACTGTGGGAAAACTGTTTGCATGTGTTGTCCTGAAGAGGCTTCATATTCTTGCAGAGAGAGTTTACCCTGAGTCTCAGTGTGGGTTTAAAGCTGGACAGTCTACTATAGACATGGTTTTCTCTGTTATGCATCTACAAGAAAAGTGCAGGGAGTGGAACAAACCCCCGTATATTGCCTTCATTGATCTGGCCAAGGCATTCAATTTCATCAGTAGGAAAGGTCTATTTGCAAGTCTGGCAAAGATCAGCTGTCCTCCAATGTTACTTAGCATTATCAGGGACTTGCATGAAGGCATGAAGGAGACCATCATGTATGATGGATCCACATCTGAACCTTTCCAGAGTCTCAGTGGAGTAAAGCAGGGGTTTGTACTGGCTCAAACTTTGTTTGGTATCCTCTTTTCAGTTTTGTTGAAATTTGCTTTTCTAACTGCTACAGGGGGTATCTTTCTATGAACCAGAATGGATGGCAACCTCTTCAAACTTTCCAGACTTTGATTAAAGACCAGGGTGCTTAGGAAGTGTCTAAGGGAGTTCCATTTCACTGATGATGTAGCTATTGCGGCTCATACTCAGAACTTCAGTCACTCATGACTTGCTTTGTGGATGCATGTATGGAATTTGGCCTCAAGATCAGTTTAAAGAAGACCCAGGTGATGGGCCAAAATGTGGGCAATGAGCCATCAATGATGATTAGCGACTATGAGATAGAGGTTGTCCATGACTTCATGTACCTAGGCTACAAAATCTTTGACAATTTGTCTCTTCATGGCAAGATCAACAAGTGCATTGGAAAATATAGCACCATGTTTTTCCAGGCTGACAAAGTGAGTATGGGCTATTAATAAGCTGACTGTGCACACCAATGTAAAGGTTTACACAGCCTATGTTTTGAGCACTTTACTGTATGCTAATGAAACATGGACTCTGTGCTCAAGAAAGGAGTATTATTTATTTATTTATTTATTGATTGATTGACATTTGTTTACCAGGAAAATCCACTGGGCCAAGCATCCCCTTTTTCAGTGCAGGCCCGGGGAGAAAAGCTCCGGTGTAAACAATAATACATAAAATTAAAACAAAGTTTATAAAATTACATAGAATGAAATATGACTGAATAAAACAATGTATAAACAGAAAAGTTAGACATAGTAATAGTACTGAGGCATAATAATAACCTGAAAGTAGTAGATAGCATATTACTGGGGTTTCTGAATTAACAGTTATATGCAGAAGAAAAAAGTACACAATTTGAGGCAGTAATTAGATCAAGCAATAGAAAAATATGAATGTAAGTTAGTGAGAAAGGCATATAGGTATGAGTTTATAATGACATGGGGTCAAAGAAATAAATAAAGGAGAAACAAAGGACAGGGTATGAGGGGGAAGAGTAAAAGCTGAAGGACAACTAAAGATAGGAGAAGAAAGACTAGTAAAGCAGAAGGAAGGTGGGAAAGGAGTAAGGAGGGAAGTGAATATCCAGAGGGGGAGTTGGGTAAAAGGAATAAAAATAAATTATTAGGAGATGCTAGATGTAGACAGATTCAGGGTTTCATTGGTAAATTAAGTTTAAGTAATGTCTGAGGTAGGAAATGAAGAATTACATATCCACTTGGAGAATAAATTATTGTGCAGTGTATTTTGAAGTTAGAAGGTCTTCATTGTAAGTGGATAGATGTTGGAAGGTTATTCCATATTTTGGAAATTGCCCAGGCGTATAATAATTGACCTGCAGGCCAAGCTGGATTGTAAATGGAGAATAGGGAACTGGGTGCAGGACAGTCATGAGGCTTATATATCAATTTATGAGTGGTCATGAGCTGGAGTTAGAGGAGGTAGCGGGGGAGTTCAAGCCATAGTAATTGTTTTCGGGTAATACAGTGGTGAGTAGAATGGTGACTATTTGTGGCAAATTTAGCAACTTTGTTATAGCATGTATCTAATTTTGCCTTCAGGGAAGACTGCAAGTTAATTAATAAAGGAGCACCATAAGTTAGTGAGTAGCAATTCAATGCATTCCATAAGTGTTGCCTTAGGTGCATACTTAGTAACAATGTATTCCATATGTGCTGCCTAAGGCACATACTTGGCAACAATGTATTCCATATGTGCTGCCTTAGGTGCATACTTGGTAACAATGTATTCCATATGTGCTGCCTTAGGCACATACTTGGCAACAATGTATTCCATATGTGCTGCCTTAGGTACATACTTGGTAACAATGTATTCCATGTGTGCTGCCTTAGGCACATACTTGGCAACAATGTATTCCATATGTGCTGCCTTAGGTGCATACTTGGTAACACTGTATTCCATATGTGCTGCCTTACGCACCTACTTGGTAACAATGTATTCCATATGCACTGCCATTAATGCATACTTGGTAACAATGTATTCCATATGCCCTATCTTAGGCGCATACTTGGTAACTCATTGCAGGACTAGCTCTCCAACAGTATAGTGTTTGAGAGGACAAGCACCACCTCCATGTTAACCCTCCTAAAACAGAGGCATATGCATTGTTTGGGTGATGTGTCATGCGTGATGGATAGCCAAATACCAAAATACCTCCTTTTTGGAGAGCTGGAGTCTTGAATGAGGCCAAAAGGGAAACTCAAATTGTGCTACAAGGACATATGCAAGCATGACCACAGTGCTCTCTCCATCAGCATACACAACTGGTAATGTCTCACCTCAGACAACATTGCCTGGATACAGGAAGTGAATGAAGCTCTCACTATGTATGAAACCACCTTAGCAAGAACAGCAGAGGATAACATTGATGCCCATGATACCAGACCGACATCTGCCTACTGATGCTCAGTGTGGAGAGGACTGCCACTCCCGGATTGGATTGCACTGCCACAGAAGGCATTGCTTGAATCAGTCCAACAGAGATGCAAACCCATGATCCTTTAGGATCAGATGATGCCTACCACTTTTAAAAGGAGAGGTGCTTTACAAGACTAAATTATTCAGAAAACAGTAGCCACTATTAGCTGTTTAGATGACACTAGTTGGTATCTAGGGCATGCATTACATTCATTGCCTTATGGATAATTTTTAAGCACTCATCAAGCTTGTAATAGAGGGCATATTTTCTCAATGGATGCCTTCTGGCACTGTGAATTTTTAAAGGGTGGATATGATAGATTCTACTATACATAAAACCTCCTAGAAGGTATACATAACTAAAAGCCATTCCCTTATTGCTTTGCAGTGGGTTATTTATGATGATAAGCACATTTTATATATATATATATATATATATATATATATATATATATATATATATATATATATATATATATATATATATATGACATTAGCAAAGACAGGTTACAAGTTGTTTATTATATCAGGGAATATAATGTTCTGAGTATTGAAATTATACATTTATTCAAGAAATTTTGGAAAGTATTTTGACCCTGATCTATCAATTGTTTTGAATAAAATGCATAAAATAATTTTTTCAAGATGGGTAAACATATGTGATTATTTCACACATAGTCATTTTAAAAGACCAGAAACAGAAACGGCAGTATGAGAGCATCCAGCAAATGTTAACTACGAACAATGTCACAGTCCATAGATCTCAATAACTCAAAATAAAAATAGGTATCACTTCTTTATTCAAACAGAAAGTAAGCACTTTCACCATCAGGCTTCTTGTGGACAATGACATTAGTAGGATAGTAGGTAATAGACCTAAGTTTTTATATAAGAACAAAAGAAATTTGAAGCAGTTGCTATGTCACCATCCGATGAATGTATTTGATGCACTGTCTAATGCTTCTAGTTATAATACTATACCATGTGATCATTGTAATCAATGTGAATACATTGATACATGTAATGTTTTTAAACAACCAGTGACTGGTCGAGAATTTTTCTTTCAAACTAGGGCAAACTGTTTAAGTACCAATGTGGTATACCTTACCAAATGCCAACTATGTCCGGTATTCTACATTGGTAAAACTAGTAGGCAGTTTAGAGAACGCATAAGAGAACACATTTATCATATGCGTATAGGCTCTGAGCACAATGCATTAGCCAAGCATTGTAGATTAATGGGTACTACACACACCTTTGGTTTCTGTGTTATGCAGGCTATTAAGCCTAACATTAGAGGTGGTGACATAGACAACTATACCCAGGAATGCGAACTGCGTTGGATTGTTCATTGTAGAGCAGATCAGTATCCTGGGTTGAATGACAAGGTTAATTTACAACCCATTTTAAAGAAAAGGAGATTACCCAGACCCAAACAGTAATGGTACTGTGTTTTTAGAATTTTACAAGTAGTTTTATCAAGTTTCTTGTTTTATGATTTTTATATTTGCATTTTTTGACATATATTTTTGTATATGTTGTTCAACAGGTGACCTATACATTCACCTCAAGGTTCTAACAGACTAGATAAATGTAATTGGTTGCAGTTGTTGAATTGTTTATTCATTAATATATTTATATTCTTTCATATACTTGTCTGAATACTACATATTTGTAAGTGTGCTATGTATTCTATCGCTTTAACAGTTAATAGAGAGTATTGACGTCAATGATTTCAATCACTTACCATTGTTATTTAAGATCAATTTTGTATGTAAATTTTGAAGTCTGAAGAAGCCTGATGGTGAAAGCGCTTACTTTCTGTTCGAATAAAGAAGTGATACCTATTATTATTTTGAGTTATTGAGATCTATGGACTGTGGCATTGTTCGTAGTTAACGTTTGCTGGATGCTGTCATACTGCCGTTTCTGTTCCTGTCTATGAGTTGGAATCTATATACTTATTATTATTTTATTGCAGGAACGTATCTCCCGTTGTGGTTATTCTTTTTATCATTGTTGTGGTTCATACATTTTAAAAGACCATTAGAAAAATTGTATGGCTAATTTAAATATGACAAGTGATGTTTGCTCATAGACATTATGGCAAATGTAAATGTGTGTGGGCAATGAGTAAGCTAAATAAATGTTCATTTAAAGCTGGGGTAGGGTAGATATAATTGTACTTCAGAAAAGGGTACTATATGGTATCAGGTGTAGTTGTAGTACACTCAGCATACAAGTCAAATTTAAAGATATGCCCAGTAGCAGGATACACAAATGTATCTGCCGTCTTAACTTATTTACACATGGTACATAATCTGCATGAACGTGATCCTTTCCTATCAGAAATACAGGGTCTTTAGCTAACCAGAGGTTTATAACAAAGCAGTTTCTTAATGGAGCTGTTATTTCTATAACAAAAGCATGGCGCTTCACCAAGAAAGTCCCTGCATCTGATGTCAGTAGTCAGAATAATCTAACCTGGTGACTTTGAATTTTCTTAACTGTATTTAAGCACTTTTTTTAGTTTGTTTTTACATCTGATGAAGCACCTTTGGTGTGAAAGTGCTCATCTGTTATATATATCTTTTTACTGTTTTTATTTTGATGTAATTAAACAAGTATTAGCTGGTTCTTTATTTTATTTGCTTCTCTTGCATTTGTTATTGAACCAGATTTCACCTTCTCGGGTTTAATTCTGTTTCCTGATAAATTAAAAGAAGCCATGTTTGTTTTAACATTGCGCACATTATTACCATGAAGTTTAAATCATGAGTTGAAACAGAAGTTTCTTTTACACTGATTTCATTGGCTGACTGTCAATTGTGCATTTATATAGTTCTTTACTTATTACTTTTATATTTTTACTCCCTGGAAGGTTGTTGGTCAAGATGCTTGGAGTTTTCTTACAATAAATGTGGATTAAGGCCATTTGTGATTTTATTATTCGCATTTTATAATATTTTGTTATTGTTTAACCCTAAATGGTGTAGTGAAAAAATGGGATATCAAATAGCACTCATTATTTCTTGGCTCAGAATGCAAGACGCAGGTTAACTAGGAGTAGTCAGTGGAAGGAAAGTCATGCTAATATCTTGCTTCAGTTTCATATCCAAATTCAATTTGATGTATTCAGTTATACAACGACATTGGTAATTGCTTGATTAAACTGTATCTAAGAGTGTAATGCCCACAGGTTAATTAACAATATTATCAATTGTAACTTTAATATAGAAAATTAAATTATTAGTAACTGGTAAGTTTTAAGAGGAACATTCCAGTGAGTGATGCTTGTTATGTGTTACCAAGTTTGTGATTTAGTGGGATTTCTTGTGGATTTTTTTTTAATTATAAGAAGGTTCCAAACCTTCAATGATGCTTTCCTAACAATACATCAAGCTTCTTAACAGAGGATGTAGTAAGTCATTTTGAAAGTGAAAGTGTCGTGTCTTAGACCTAGTGCATTATGGAGATGAGCTTAAGGAGACTTGAAAGGTGTGCAGTTGGCTTTCCAGTCTCAGCTGCAGCATGATTGTTGTAGAGACGTGTTTTAGTGGAGTAAAATCGATGGATGGTGGCCAGTTTGGGGTCAAAACCCCTGCCTTGGAAAGTTTTGTTGAAAATTGTATATGATATAAAGGGTTCTTTTCTTTGACAAAGACCTTGATTAATATTGTCAAAAAGAAGGAAGGAAAGGAGTTTCTACTTTCATTATACGAGGCCTAATGCACTGAATCTATACACCAGTAATTTATAGGTTTAGCAAAATTTGCAAGATATGATCTGGGAGTTACAATATGAGGCATATCAAGATTGATAGCTCATTTTTAATAGCAGGAGGGAGCAGCTGGGATGTTCCATCCTGCATGTTGCCAAATTTGATGCTGCACTCCCCACTGCAGCCACAAGGCTATTCTAGCAGGCAGATACCAGATAAAATTCAACAGGATGCATAAAAAATGGATAGCAGATATAATTCGACAGGATGCATCAAAAATGGATAGTAGATATAATTTGACAGGATGCATCAAAAATGAATAGTAGAGATAATTCGATAGGATGCATCAAAAATGGATAGCAGATATAATTTGACAGGATGCATCAATGATACTATTCAACATCAACATGCTGCACCACACAAATTAATATATAACAATCGTCCTACCCCAAATCATGTGCAAGTTAACTGGGTGGATCTTGTCATGATGGTGCATACATAAAGTGTTATAAATTGCTGTGAATAGAATGGTTGCCTTACAAAGATATACACCTTTTTGGATTAGACAGAGTATTTTATGGTTCATTTATAAGAACTAATTAGTTAATTAAATGGTCTATAAAAGAGAAGGCTATAGCCTTACAAACCAGAGGAGCTGGCCATTTATAGCAGGGGAATTGCTGCTTGGAAAATTGGATTCATATGTTATGCTGTGGATTAGTTAGAGAAGATCATAACATTGTGTTGTGAAAGAATCCAAAGGGGAGAAACTCTATGGGATCATCTTTATGCTATGGACACTGATACTTTCTTCTTACCAAAGTACAACATAAATATTAGACTGTTTTACAAGTGACCACCATTTTATGGGACTACGAATACATTGAATTATAAACTTATCATTCCATCAAATCTTATTTATTTGTAGGTGTAGATTTAGGTCCTTACTGTGGGTGTATGTAGGGCCAGTGTTTTTTTCAAAAAAAGAAAAAACTTGAGGTCAAATAGGACTGGGTGATAGGTTAACTTCTCTGGATCTTCTAGATATTTGCTTGAAAATTAAGTGAGCCAGATATAAAGATGTCTTGACTTTATTTTAATCAACATGACAATTGAATGAAAAAGAGTGTCCACGTACATTCCCAGCTGGCCTATGACCATATCTGTTTGATGAGGAGTACCATTTATAACAAATGTGATGGCAGCAGCTTTTTTGCTATTTGCTACTGTGCTGGACTTTTCTGTATTTAGCTTGAGATTGATTTTGATACACCAGGTATGAGCCTATTCCAACCCTTGCTGGATCAGTTTAGTATCAGTGGATTAGTAGATAACAGTACCCAGGTGCAGTATTAAGCAAACATGGTTATTCTTTCTTCTCGGTTATTGGCTTGGATGTCTACAAAGTAAATCCCAAAACAACAGTAGAACCAGAACTCATCCATGGGGTACCCCACTAATTACAATTTCACATAAAAGGATGGTAAGAGCAACTTTCCCAATTTGGGATCTGTTTAGCTATACAATTCACAACGTAGATAAAATAAAGGTTTATATTAAGCTTGACTATTTTTTAATAATGCCAGCGTGAGGGATAATGTCAATGATTTTTGGCCAGGTCATGATAAGCAGTGCACATAGAATAACCACCAGCTACAGCCTCTGTAATCTTTTCAAAGAAGTTTACAAGATTCAGAAACCATCTAATCTCGGAAGCTAAGCAGGGTCGGGCCTGGTTAGTACTTGGATGGGTGACCACCTGGGAATACCAGGTGCTGTAGGCTACCTACACTAAGGCACTGTACGAGCACATCCACTCATGCATGAATCGTGCCATCCCAAATAGAACCAAAATGCTCTCATCCAAAAAAAGGAAGCCAATCTGGTGGTCCCCTGCCATAAACAAACTTTACAACAAAAGGAAGAAACTTTTGCAGGAAAGAGGAAAATCCCAGGATGCAAAAAACTCTCTTACTAGCCTCAGTAAGAAACTGAGATGCCTCATAAAATCCTCCAAAGCTAGTTACGAAAATAAAATTGCCAAAGATTCCAAAGACAACCACAAAGCATTCTATAACTATGTCAAGAATCTAAATGGCAATGCTCAGATCTGCTCTGAGCTAAAACAGAATGGCATTAAATATACTGATCCGAAGGATATTGCCAATATCCTGGCAGATCGATTCAGTGCCAAATTCACCCCCCTCTCACCACCTAAATGGCCCATCTCAATACCGGAAGATTGCCAAATTCCAGTAATAACGGCCACACAGGTACGAAACACACTCTCTTAAGCCAAGAATACAGCATCCATGGGACCAGATGACATCACGGGCTGTGTACTACATGAACTACAATATGAACTGGCACCTCACCTAAGTGTCATGTTTAATCATAGCCTCACCTCAGGTTTCGTGCCCACTGAGTGGCGCAGAGCTAAAGTTATCCCAATCCACAAGGGGGGATCCACCTTGGATCCCGGAAACTACCGTCCCATCAGTCTGACAAGCCTTATCTGCAAGGCCATGGAGCGTATTATCATGGAACTTATAAACAAAGACATTGGCAACCTTCAAACACTGGACCCCACCCAGTTTGGGTTTGTGAAGGGCCGATCTTGTCTCCTGATCCTGATTGACTTCTTTGAATCAGTCTCTAGAGCCATGGACAAGGGTAAGGTGGTCCACACAGCCTATCTAGACCTTGCCAAGGCCTTTGACACCATCCCCCACTCTGGAATCATAGATAAACTTACTAAGTTGGGCATTAATCCCTATGTCACCCAATGGGTTGCTAAATGGCTTACTGATAGAACCCACACTGTAAAAGTAGCCGACTCCAAATCCAGCTCCAGACAAGTGACAATTGGAGTACCTCAGGGTTCAGTCCTGGGGCCACTCTTGTTTGGCATCTACTTCTCTGAAGTACAGGTCAACACTAAGGGACTCTGGCTAACAAAGTTTGCAGATGACTGCAAACTGGAAGCCATTATTGAATCCCCAAATTATGTGGATGCTCTACAAAAGGGCCTTACAGAAACAGATGCTTGGTGCCAGAGCCATGGGCTCAAGCTCAATGCCAAGAAATGTGTTGTTATCCCCTTTGGGAAAAAACATGTATCCATGAATTACCATATAGGTGGCAGTACACTAAACACAGAAAGTGTGATAAGAGACTTAGGGACATAGGTGGTCTCACCTTCGATAAACACATCGCCACAACAGTCAGGAAATCCTTCTATGTGGCACACCTCATCACGAAGGGCGTTTCATCCAGAAAAAAGGAGGTCATTGTCCCACTGTACTCATCCCTCATTAGACCCATTATAGAATACAATGCCCCATTTGGTATGTACCTCTCAAGACATCTGCAACAACTGGAAAGGCCTCAGAAATACCTCACTAAAAGAATCACAGGCCTAAAGCAGATGCCCTACGCTGACCGCCTTAAAAAACTCCAGCTATACTCTGTCGCATATCGTCTACTCAGAGGCGATCTCTGCTTAACATACAAGGCCATGTCAAAGCCAGAGCTGTTGGACATGCTACACTTAAAGAAATCCCAATCCCTCAGAGCTACATGCTCCAAGGATCTAAACCTTGTCATCACAATAAACAAAACATGCTGGAGGGATAGGTTCCTGACCCAGAGACTCCCCAGACTCTGAAATAGATTGCCCATTCATGTCAAGCAGAGTGCCTCTTTGGACCTCTTCAAGAGGAACCTTGACGATTGGATGGGAGAAAGGAAATTCACCCCAGGGATCACGTCAGTCGCCCTGCTAGACAGGGGTTCAGGAAAGTAAATAATGTGGGAAGAAATAGTCAGGGAATTGTTATGGCTAGGCTTGTATAGGCCCTAGGGCTGATAGCCTAGTACCAACCTATGAACCTATGAACCTATGAACCATGACATGCCAATCAAAAAGCAAACTGACTGGGGTCTAGATCAGTTAAGTTTCATAGGTCTGCATAAAACAAGTTCTGCTCTGATATGTTCCACAGCTTTGCATATAAGGCTATTGAGGCTGATGAAACTCTACTTAACTGGATGTGCAGATGGGGATGCCTTTGTATAGGGGGGCCACAGCGGCTATTCTCCAGGCTTCCGGCACAAACCTGGACAGGGTAAATAAATGATGACATTTTTTTTTTTTGTGAAAACAACAGTGTGACAAGAAACACCTATGCATGTTTGTAAAGAAATCGGGTAGACTTCATGCCATGTGCAATGGTGCTTAGTCTTCTGCGAATGGACTGCCATATCTTATAACACCTGTAATTGAATCAGTATAGATATATGCTACTGTGGTCATGCATTCTAGGTGTCTGTATGTTTAACTGCAGGCAGCTATTTGTGGATTTAGTCGTATGCAGTCACAGACAACATAAACTAATATCTAGAAACATTTTGAAAATAATAGTTCTAAACAATCAATCTCCACTGTTATAAAGTCAGTTTATAATAATAATATTCCAGTTTAAACTGTATTAAGTGAATGCATCAGCTTTAGGACTTTAAAATCAAAGAAGGCCAAGCCCATTAACAAGGAGAAAGAGCGTATTTAAAGTAATAAAAACATTTACTTTACAAATGATACTGTATTACTAACATTTTCTCTAATAAAGACAAATGTAACCACAGTAAACTGAATTGTAGTTAGAACATGGTTAATATCATTTCTGTTTCATTATATCAAAGAACATTTAGACTACAAATAAAACTCATTAAAAATAAGGAGAAAAAGCAATTGCACAATACTTAGTTTAAACCAAACAGCTGCCATTCTTAAATCTCTAGGGACATTGATTTAGAAGTGATCTGTTTACCTAAATAACTGTATGATACTGTCAACTCTCTACAAAATGCTGTGTCAAATGAGAATGTTTGTGAAAATCTCCAGTGAACATCAACAACTCACACTGGGCCCTGACCTGTTTATGGAATTATAGACCCAAGGTGACTTCATAGAAAGGAGAATGACAGAAGTGAAAGGATGAGATCATCTCTCATCTGGGATTTTTTCCCTAAAGAGCTTCAGCATTTCAACTAGGAAATCCCCAACATTGTGATGAAAAGTCAGACTGCAAACACACAGAAATGTATTTATTTACTGGGAAAGTCCAGCTTGGAAAAAAGCCAGTTTTCAGCAGAAACACTCCAGAGACATGTCTTTCAAACATGGGAGGAAACTGGATCACCCAGAAAAAAAACACACAAACAGAGGAAGGGCATACAGACTCCACACATAAAGCACTCCAGCCAGGAATTGAACCAGAGAACCTCTTACTGTGAGGCAACAATGCTACTGCTGCACCACTGCACCATCCACAAACACCAAGACAACATTTAGCACTGGCCATTGTTAGAACCACAGACATTAAAGTGTATTATTGGCTATCATTTGAGACTCAAACACAAAACATTCAGCATCAGACATGAGCCATTTTTTTCTGTATCTTCAAATTGCACAAGCTTGTTTGTTTTATTTATTATTATTATTATTATTATTATTATTATTATTTGCTGTTTAACAATTCAGATTTGTAGGTATAGTGTTTTGTTGCTTCTTACATCCCGGTGTATAATTCATTTTATTTTGTCTTGCAGACTAGTTAATTAAAAAGTAATGCTGATCCTTAAAGTTTTTCCACTTTATTCCTAATTTTATAACTGTTGTGAAACATTTGAAAAAAATATGTTGAGGCATATTTCTTGTAGGAAGAGCACAAAAAGGGTGTAAAGGCATCAAGTAACATATATACATGCAGGCCACTAGCAAAGACAATAGAGAGGAGAGGAATAATGGCTAGAGGGGAACTGCATATATGATAGAGAGTGACATAGGTTGGAAGTCAGCCTAGGTGCAGAGAAGAGGCCACATGCAATCAGCAACCACATCATTAAGAGCTTTGGTCAAGAAGAGAGGATCAAAATGTTTACAGAGAAACCAGTCTTAGACCGAAGATTAATAATACTTGGATAGAGTTGATCAACGTGATCTGCAAGGAAGACGGGTGGACACATGTTGCCTTGCATATAGACAGCAATGACTGACAAGAGGACTTAGATGAGACGGGATTAAATGGGGCAAGGGAGGTTGCATTGCCATACTTGGATAGAGGCCTGCTGTTAGCATTATCATAATTTTCATTGATTTAACAGTGAGAATGCTAAGAAAGCAGAGAATTAAAGAAGATAAATGCAAGTGGTAACAGCGGATAAGAATGAATAGCTTGGGACTGGTAACAGGGTAGAGGACAAGTGCAGCTGAAGGCTGTCTGCAGTGACTCACATGTACAATGTGGTTAGAAAGCAGATTATAAATTGTATCAAAAAGTGAAATGATCCTACAACAGGATATTCAGTGGATGAGAGAGTCAGTGAGCTAGAAATATACTTGCTGAGATTAGTAATTAATGGTGATTTTATCATTTGAATGATTAAGAAGGGAATGAAAAAAGAAAAGCATTTACTTATTTGATAGAACAAACACTGCTTGTAATACAGTATGCAATGGCTATGTGGTACCTTATAAATGCAGAGGAACTTGAAAATAGGAATGAAGAACAATCATTTCCTAGGTTCATAGGTAGGTACTAGGCTATCGGCCCTGGGGCCTATACAAGCCCAGCCAAAAAGGTACCCTGGCTTTTGCCATCCAAGAAAATTATTTTCCTGTGCCATTGTTGGGCAGGGCCACAGAGGTGATCCCCGGGGTGAATTTCCTATTTCCCATCCAATCAAGATTTTTCTTGAAGAGTGCTAATGAGGAGCTTTGTTTGATATAGATAGGTAGTTTATTCCAGAGTGGGAAGTCTCTGGGACAGGAATCTATCCCTCCGGCATGTTCTGTTTATTGTGGTGACAAGGTTTAGGTTCCTAGAGTGTGTAGCTCAGAGGGATTGGGATTTCTTTAAGTGGAGCATGTCCAACAGCTCTGGGTTTGACATAGCTTTGTATGTTAGGCAGAGATCGCCTCTGACTGGGCGATATGTGACAGAGTAAAGCTGGAGTTTTTTGAAACGGTCTGCGTAGGGCATATGTTTGAGGCCGGTAATCCTTCTTCTGATGTTATCTCTAGAAAGAAAAGTAACCCTTGCCTAAATACAGCAGTTATTAGATATATCTGGATGAAAAGGCACGTGAAGTATATTACACAGTTTTAAGCACTTCTGTTGTCTATGTATTTATAAAAACACCAAAACGTTAGCATTTTTTCAGTAGTTTCAACTCACTGGCTGCTAAACATCAACCCACTCCAAAACAATTGGTCCATTTTCTGCAGATCTTCCAGCCAGGAAGGGTCATTATTCAGGCAGCCACCAGGGGTGGTTTTATTTATTTATTGTTTAATTTAAGCTCTTCTCCCTTGCATCCACCCAGCAACAACTTGAGGGTAAGGCGTGCAATGGAAAACAGTACTATAACACTCCCTCACTTCCACAACGAGAGTATTTAGCAGAATGTTCACACCCATTCACAGCAGGCAGCATAGGGTAGTTTCCTAGGTCTCCACCAGTGTAATCAACCAAGTGCAGGTGCAACCTAATCATGCAACCACCCCCACCAAACTAGGTATTGCATTTCTCCCTGCAATGTGCCCGCGCCACTAAAAGAACCCAATCCATTCCGCTATGCCACTTGTATAGACTAAGACATTAAACGTTTGGCTGAAGATTGGAATCCAAATCTGTGAAGTAATTAAGTGATATGGAGGAGAGAGAGAAAAAAAAAGCCAAGAAAAGGAGAAAGAATATGTGGAAAGTATATTATATGCAAAAGCATAAAACTTAAATGGCTTACCGAATGAACAAATGAACGTAGCAAAAGCAAATTACAGAAAATGGATAAAAATGAAAACATACAATTATAGTAAACAAAAATGGTGAGAATGTGTAATACAGTGACGTACGGAAATAAAAAAAAAGAGTTCTGTGCCTAGATATGGCAATATGCCCTGATAATACCTAAAACATATTGGTATGTAGTTTGAGATGAGGAGAAAGAGTTTTATTATAATAAGTTGTATGACCTTGTTAAAGAGAATAAGCTTGCATTTCTAAAAGTCATCTTAATTCTTATATGACTTTTTCAGATACCGCAATAACGCTAGGAACTTTAGAGATATGTATAAGTAAATTAGAAAGGTGACACTGCTGCTTCAAATAATATCATCAGTCATGTATACTGTATAAAGTGTAATTAAAGCATGGGGGTTATTTGGAGCATTTCCTAAAATGCAACTAAGGAATTAATTAAATCTAATTACTGAACAAGCGCTTTTAGATAACCAGATTTTATTATAATTGGTTATGTTGTCCAAATAAGATCACACTTTTTTTATGGGAAACCATTGAGGAAAAAAAAATAAAAAGTGAGGGAATGAAGGATGAACTACAAGAAAAACCTAGCCAAGCTAGAGTTTTCACTGTGTGATAGCTTAAACCTCCTGCAATAGAGGCCCATGGGATATATGCAAATGACACCTTAAGGACATCAAGTGTTTCAGCTGTATGGTTTCTGAATGTCCATAACTTTTTGCTTTTTCCATTTTAAGCCTTTATGGACACATTCTGGACAATAAAGCCAAACCCCATTGGTTGTGGACATGCATGTTTTGGCTTTCTTATGACCTTGTCAGCACAGCATAAGTAGATTGCTTGGCTATATTCTAGAAACATAGGCAAGTTTGGGGTTTATTTTGAACTTTATTTTTTGGGGGGGGCAAGGGGGATGATGATTATATTACTTTATTGTGCAGAGTTCTTGTGCTAGGAGGATTGGGGGGTGGGGTGAGGGGCTGTGGTTGTAACAGTTTTATTTTACTTTTGCCCAGGTTTCTTTTGCTAAGGGACTGAGGAAGGGAGGTTTGTCTGTATTAATTAATGTTCAGATTTGATGTAGTCTTTTTACTAAGTCTTGCATAAGAATGTTCATTAGTTTATTTTTGTTTTCTGTACACGTGCTGAAAGATTGGTATGGAGGGGCTAGTGGCTGTGAGAATTCTGCAGAACATGCAGATATCATTTTAATTTACAATGATGCAAATTCTGTTAGGCTAGTATGGCTTTATGTGTACCGGCAATGTTTACAACTATTCCTGATGCTAAACTTTTATTCTATAGCATTTTGCTATGTCTAGAATTATTGTGCTGAGAGGTTGAGAGGGAGGTTAGTGTCCGTGAGAATGTTGCAGAATGTATACCCTGTTATGTTAGTATTGTATATGCCGACAATGTTTATAACTATCCTTGATGCTACGACGTTGTTCTATGATAAGTTTTTTTGTTTTCTCTGTAGTTATGGTTTTGAGAGTTTGGGAGCATCATTAAGGGCTGTGACAATGTTGTACAGTGTTCAGATGTTTGCCTGGCATTTTGTTTGTTTATTATTAAAAAATATTGGTCACACAATATATAAGTGGATTGTTAATGTTACCCCTTTGTTTTGTTATTTTGTTTTCACGTCATCCAGAATTGTGCTGAGACATGGGGGGGGGGGGGGGGGTAGAGACTGCAAGAATACTGCAGAATGTGATGCTGTCCTAATGTATGCTAATGCAAACACTGTTCTGCTATAAATTTAGCATGGTAATCTATTAAACTAGCCCCAACATTATGCCTTTGTTCTGCAGATTATTTTTGGATTTGCGTGGAATTAAGCTGAGAGGTTAGGAGAGGGGTAGAGGCTGTGAGAAAGTTGCAGAATTAGATATTTCAAAGAAACACTAATAAAACCAATAATCCACACAAAAATGCTGAAAGTAGGAAGAGAGCATGCAAAATGTTTTATTTCAGATAAGCCAAGATTAGAGCTGTCGTTTTAGAACATCTAAAGCTTCCTCAGATCTGCATTACAGTTCTGTTTGCCTGTGCTGCAACATAGGTTCATAGGTGTGTACTAGGCAATGATCCCTGGAGCCTATGTAAGCATAGCCCATAAAAGTTCCCTGGCATGTTGCTGCCTGATGTTAGTTCCCAGCACCCCTATCAAGCAAGGCCATTGAAGTGATCCTCGGGGTGAATTTTCTATTGCCCATCCACTCGGCAGGATTTCTCTTGAAGAGGGCTAGTGAGGTACTCTGCTTGACGTGAATGGGAAGTTTGTTCCAGAGCATGGGTAGTCTTTGGGTTAGGAACCTGTCCCACCAGCATGGTCTGTTTATCGTGGTAATGAGGATGAGGTCCCTGGAATGTGTGGCACAGAGGGATTGGGACTTCTTCAGATGTAGCATATCTAACTGTTCTGGGTCAGAGTAAGTAACTGATGTGAATGGAAGTCGTTATGCGATATGTATTTTGTAATACACTTCAGGTGTGTATTGCAGTTCTTTTTACCTACTGGGCACTGTTACCCAGCAGGTTTTTGCCCTGCGGTACAGTAGTAACAGATGTCAATACAAATTTTGTAATACATTTTGGTTGTGCCTATTGTATAGCTTGTCCTTATGAACATCGTTCAGTATTGGTTGTTTATTATTTTGGCTTACAGACATAATAACATGACTTTTTGAAACCTAATCCATTTTTCTGGTTTATATGCCTGCACTGCAGTTTGTTTGCCTACTGTCCTCGTTTCTCTTCCTACAGTACAAGCTGGAATCAACTGATCACTTGTTGGGTGTGCATTGCACCATGGATTGTGTAACTCTTAGCTGACTTGGTCTGGCAGCTTCTGTTTTACTGCTGTGGTCAGTCTTTAACGTTGATGTCATCATGTCTGCCATTAAGATATAAAAGTCAGTTAATATGAGAATTTATATTTTGTAAAACTCATATCATGATGCAATCCTACCTGGTTACAGACCATACGTGGACTTATTTCCTTTTGTTATGACTTTTGGCAGTAGTAGTGTAATATGGTAGAGTATGCTTGAAGAGTAATACACAATAGTGGTTTATTCATAGATTTGTCCTAGTCTAACTGCCCTTTATAGGCCATTTTAAGTCTAGCTTATTACACCATGTGAGAATTAAACCCTGCACCTTGTATTTACAAGGCAGATACCTTAACCATTATACCAACCTCACAACCGTTTGCTAGTAATTGTATTTTGTAAGCATGGGAGGCAAGTGTCACAGGTAGTGTGTTAAGGGAAAGGTTGCAGGTTTGCAGCTTGTGTTCAAAGTTAAGATGCTTATCGGTTGGCTAGCTTGTAGTTTGTATTTCATATATTGTGGCAATGGGTACCTCAAAGTTGAGGGTTTTCCTCAGTGGGTCTATTTAAAGAATCTGATGGGTAAAATGCCACTGTTGTCATGGGGAGTTTCTGTGTAGTCTGGAAAAATACCATCTTCAGAATGTGTTCAGAATGCTAACCTTTGTCAAACTTTCAGTTGACATTTTGCAGTCCCAGATAAGTCAAAGAAAGTGGTGTAACATGTACCTGGAGTGTAATGCTTTTTACTAACAGTATGACAAACGAACCCAGTGTCTGCACATGTAGTAATTCTGCTTTACTTCTATTTCCAGTTAGAAATAAAGTGTACATATTTGTCAGGAGCAGCAAAAAGAAAGCTTCAGCAGCAGAGAAATGAAGATGTGAAGGGACAGGGGTTCTATTAGGAAATGTTTCTGTGGCCATCAGAGAAAGGGAGATTCAGCAATCAGTCTGCCTTCAGAACAACACAGTGGTTCTGCAGTACAGCCTGCTCATTGAGACCCCAATATCCTTACCATAGAAAGTGACCACTCTGTTGTGGCTGCACCACAGGCTACCTCCTGTGAACCTACAGCCGTTACAATGGGAGAAATGATGTCAACAAATGTGGATTCAAATTTAGCAGTGCTGCCTGGATAACCAGAGTCTGATACAGAAGGAGCCCATACTTCTGTAGTGACAACAGATGAGGCCTATGACTTGCAGGGCGTGTCACGTGTATCATTTAAGGATCTAGGAACATGGCCAGACTTGATAAGATACAGGTTTAGGGTAGCTGCCATTCAGCATGGACCTGTGGAAGTAGTGAAAAACAAAGAAAAACAAAAAGTGCAGGATAAAGCACGTTCAAAACTCAGAAATCTTCAAGCTATTCAGCCCTTTAATGAAAAAACAAGACACAGTGCCTCACTGAGACAATGAAGTAAAGCACTTTTCGTCTGGTGCAATGACCAAACTTCTTCAGACAAAAAACAGCAGGCACAAAACCAGTTAGGTTTATATCTTCACAACAACACTCCTCCCTCCACACAGAACCAATTAATCATGATACATAAATTACATCTTGGAAAATTGAAGTAAAAAACATTTGCCTACCCATAGTTTTAATTTAAGAGTGATAGATCATATAACTGGAGACAAAAGGGGTGGCCCGAGATCTTTACTTTTGGAAAAAATAGAATTGATGTGGCAGATTGGTTTACATGATTCCCAGTATCCTGGTATAAATGATGGGTGCTCAATTCAATGTTTATTGAAACTGAAAAGCCTTATTAGATAATGTATAATTCATATCTTTATGAGGCCCTGTTTTGAATAACTTGTCTGAATTATATGAGAGTACCTAAGAACACTAATGTTTAATTGTTGATGTATTACTATTTTTAAAGTATTTAGAATTATGTTCTATTTTTGTAGCTGTTTCTATGTTAGATTTTAAACTTTATAGTTGATAATTAGGATTATAAATGTATTTGTTACTTTTAGCATAAGCAAATGTTTTTTACTTCTGTTTTCCAAGATGTAATTTATGTATCATGATTAATTGGTTATGTGTGGTATTGGTTAATTGTTTAATTAAGGGGTGGAGGGAAGAGTGTTCTTGTGAAGATATAAACCTAACTGTTTTTGTGCCTGCAGTTTTTTGTCTGAAGAAGTTTGGTCATTGCACCATATGAAAAGAGCTTTACTTCATTGTCTCAGTGAGGCACTGTGTCTTGTTTTTTCATTAAAGGGCTGAATAGCTGAAGATTCCTGAGTTCTGAACATGCTTTATCCTGCATTTTTTGTTTTTCTTCAGTTTGTGGTGTTGGTTCGATTTTTTCCTGTGCAAGTGGTGTTGCCACAATTCTCAGTCAATGAACAGAAAAGAAGATTTACATCAGAGAACTATTTCCATATGCTTCCCAACGGAGAGACAGCAAAACACACTAGGTTGACATACTGGGTCTCAAAAGATGCACTGTTTTGCTTTACATGCAAATTATTTGGACATTCTAACCATCTTCTCAGGTCAGGTGGTTACAGAGCATGGAGAGAGATGTCCAAAGCTTTACACAGCCATGACCAAGCACCAGACCAGATGGCATGCATGCTGAAGTGGATGAACTCGACAACAGAGTAAAGAGTAGGCAGACAATGGATGATCAGAGACCAGCAGTGGTTGAAAAAGAGAACTCAGTGGTGTGGTGTGTTAGAACACATTATAGCTATTGTTCATTACCTGGTGAAACAGAACATGGCATTTCACGGTACGAGTGATGCCCTGTACACCAATGGCAATTTCCTAGGTCAAGTGCAGCTTTTGCCACAGTTTGATTCTGTCATGGCTGAACATTTGTATTGGGAAGGAAATGCAGAATGAAACTATTCAGCTGATTGCAAATGCTACTTTAGGGAATGTGAACAATGCTAGGTACTTTTCTGTGATTTTTGACCACATGCCAAATATCAACAATCAAAAGCAAATGACTGTAGTAGTTAGGTAAGTGGACATTTTGAGGACTGCAGCCACAGTTGAGGAACACTTTCTGGGATTTGTGCCTGTGAGTGATACAACTGGGGCAGGACTTACAGAAGCACTTCTTCAGACTCTGCAAAAATCATCAACTGGACATTAACAACCGTCGAGGACAAAGATACGATAATGGCAGCAACATGAAGGGGAAACGAAATGGAGTGCAGGTCCAGACAAAACAAATTAATTCAAGGGCTTTTTATGTGGCATGTACCTGCCATAATTTAAATCTTATAGTTAGTGATAGGGTGCATTCATCACTACAAGCAGTGTCGCTCTTTGGATGTCTGCAGAACATTTATGTACTCTGTTCTGCATCAAAGAGCCGATGGCAGATCTTGAAATGGCACATAAACATCACTGTGAAGCCACAGTCTGAGACTCACTGGGAATGCAGGATAGAATCTGCCAAGGCAGTGTGATTTCAGTTGAAGGGAGTTGTGGAAGCATTACAGGAGTTAAGGGAAGCTTTATGTACAAGTGATGTTGCAACATAACAAGCAAGGGAACTGTGCTCAGAACTTATATCATATCAATTCATTGTATGTTTAATGGTTTGGTATGATGTGTTGACAGAGGTAAACTGTGCAAGCAAAGTTCTTCAGAGTCCATTAGTTGATATTTCAACATGTATCAAAGTGCTAGCTTCGACTATGAACTTGCTGAATAATTTTAGAGAGACAGGATTTCAATGTGCCACTTGTGAAGCCTCCATGATAGCAGAAGAACTGGGTCTATATTAGAAGCCCGAAGATCCATTTGAGCAAGACGGAAAAGAGCGACACATAATGCGAACTATGGAAATGGTGAACGTCCAAAACCACAAAACTCAAAATGTCGAATTGTTATGGTTGGCCCTTCTGCGGTATAGCTCCGTAAGGTAAGTGTGCAATAGTTATGGACCTTAGGGTTAGGGTGTGGGTTAAGGTAGGTGCATAGATAGGTAATGCATGTAAGGTTTAGTGTAGAGTTAGAAGTAGGGTTTTGTTAAGTGTATGTGTGTGGATTATTTGTTTTGTTTGGGTATATCTCCGTAAGGTAAGTGTGCGATAGTTACGGACCTTAGGGTTAGGGTGCGGGTTAAGGTAAATGCATAGATAGTAATGTATGTAAGGTTTAGTGTAGGGTTAGAAGTAGGGTTTGGTTAGTGTATGTATGTGGTTTATTTATTATGTTTGGGCAGGTAGTATGTAGTGCACAGTGGGGTTGGCCAACTATGACGATTCAAGATTTTAAATTTCACGGTTTAGGGGGTTTGGCGTATTTGCGGTTTGGGCTATATGTGTCACTGTTGTGGTATTCGCTAAAATGGGTTTTCAGTTTTATAATATAGACCTGAAGAACTGGATGTGTGCACCAAATTTGAGGAAAAGAGACAGAGGAAAGTAAAGTACTTCTTTAATTATGAAGAAGAGGATGAAACCGTACAGGATCCAATGGTAAAACTATGTGTCTTCAGTATGCTGCTGAACATGACAATACAGTAATTTACTGATCGGTTTGAACAGCTTTCAAAGTTTGATAAGGCATTTGGATTTTTATCAAATATTAAAGCCCCGAATGATGTGGATACTCTACAAAAGGGCCTTACAGAAACAGATGCTTGGTGCCAGAGCATGCTCAAGCTCAATGCCAAGAAAATGTATTATTACCCCTTTGGGGAAAAACATGCATCCATGAATTACCATATAGGTGGCAGTTCACTAAACACAGAAAGTGTGATAGAGACTTTGGGGGGACACAGGACAGTGGTCTCTCACTTCGATAACCAAACAGTCAGGAAATCCTTCTATGTGGCACACCTCATCTTCATCCAGAAAAAGAGGTCATTGTCCCACTGTACTCTCCCCTCATTAGACCCATTATAGAATACAATGTCTCTGCTTAACATACAAGGCCATGTCACCCCCAGCTGTTGGACATGCACACAAAAAAAAAATCCCCCCTCCTCCAGCAGCAGCACGCCCAGGGATCTAAACATCACAATAAACAAAAAACATGCTGGGGAGGGATCCTCCTGACCCAGACTCACCCCCTGGAATAAATTGCCCACATGTCATGCAGAAAGCAGAGTTGAACCTCTTCAAGAGGAAGAAGAAGGGGATTGGGGATGGGAGAAAGAGAAGGATCCAGGGATCACATCAGGTCACCCTGCTAGACAGGGGGGAAAGAAAATAATGAAAAAATAAAAAGCCAGGGAATTGTGAACCTATGAACCTTGAGTGAATTTGCGGAAAACACATTAATCCAACAGTGCAAGGCTTGGAAAGAACAACTGACTGACAGGATAAGTGGTCACTGGGACATTAATGACACTGACCTTGGACACAAGCTGAAAATCTTACATCGAATGATAGATAATGAATCATTACCACTAACTGTGTTAAATTTCCTGATTCACAACCACTTACAAGACATCTATGTAAATATTTATGTTTCACTGCGAATTTATTTAACTGCATATTTACAGTGGCTACTGCAGAATGCGGCTTTTCTAAACTGAAACTTATACAGACATACCTACATTCATTAATGAGCCAGTAGACTTTCTGGCTTAGCTGTGCTCTCAATTGAGTGCAATGTGGGACAAGGTTTATCACATGGCAGCCTCATTGAAGACTTTGCCCAGAAGAAAATTCATACAATCCCAGTAAAACTCTAGGTATGTACTCATTTTTCATTTCCAGAAGTATTTTATAATGCTGTATGGCAGTAAATTTCACATAGCACTTTAGCCTGGCTTGTATATAGTATGCTGTGTATTCAATATTTTTTTTGCTTCCTCCAGCAGGTAGGGCCAAGTAGTACAAGGAAGATGAAACTAGCATGATTTGTTAAGGCCAGGACAGTTGGGAGTGGCAGGGCTCATTGTGAGGCCAGGATAGTTGGGAGTGGCAGGGCTCATTGTGAGGCCAGGATAGTTGGAAGTGGCAGGGCTCATTGTGAGGCCAGGATAGTTGGGAGTGGCAGGGCTCATTGTGAGGCCAGGATAGTTGGGAGTGGCAGGGCTCATTGTGAGGCCAGGATAGTTGGAAGTGGCAGGGCTCATTGCGAGATCAGGACAGTTGGGAATGGCAGGGCTCATTGTGAGGCCAGGACAGTTGGGAGTGGCAGGACTTGTCATGAGGCCAGGAATGTTGGGAGTGGCAGGACTTGCCGTGAGGCCAGGACAGAAGCACAGGAAGGACAAATTTCTCATGACAGTATAATTGGCAACAATCAGAAAAGCTGAGGATCTAATTGCACACTGAAAATAAATGGCACTCTGGTGGTCTTGACTTCACCTGTTTCTGTTTGGGTTTGAGTCTGTCTACTCAGTCTCAGTTATCTCATGGCTTTCTCCTGTATGCCTTGTTTCTTTGGGTTTGAATCTGTCTCCCTCAGGTACAGTGATCCCCATGGCTTTCCCTTGTATGTCTTGTGTCTGCAGTGTTTTCTATGTCTGTCTCATGGCTGTCTTCTGTGCCTATGCAGTCTGACTGTTCTGCATGTCAGTAACTGTCTGTCTTGTGTGATGGGGGTCAGTTGATCTAATGTTACTTATGTATCTCAGTTTTGCCATGGTGCTATCATCATCTTGTGCTTGGGAGTCTGTGTGGTGCCTCAGTTCTGTCCTGCCGTAGTGCTGTCTTCATTTTATGTGGATATATGTTCAGTTTTGCAGTAGTTTTGTCCTGGTCTTATGTGTCTCTGTCCTTTGTGGGTGGGTGCCTCTGCCCTGTGTACAGGAGTCTGTGTGGGTGTGCATTCTTGCTGTAGTGCTGTCTTTATCTTGTGCAGAAGTCTGTTCTCTGTGTGGGAGTCTGTGTGGGTGTTAATGTTCAGTCTTGTTGTAATGCTGTCCTTATGATGTATATGTGTCTGTCCTGTTTGAGAGAGTCTGTGTGGGTATCTCTGTTCAGCCATGCTGTATTTCCGTCTTTGTTTTGTGTCTCTGCAGTGTGTGGGTGTCTATGTGTACATCTGTGTGATTAGCTACCTTGATGCAGTACAGAGGTTTGTCATAATGTAACAACATTGCTGCTGAATGTCAGTCAGTCATAGCTCTGAACCTTTTGGCACTAAAAATCTGGACAAACCCCAAAAAATGGGACACATTTTAAATATCGCTCTTATAAACTTAAAAAGTTGCTAGAATGAAAAATCTTGTGTTGCCATGCATTTTCTTAAGGATGTAAAGTCTGAAACTCAAATGTCTGTCATGATTTAGTGAATTTAACCTTCACTGATTTATCACAAAAAAATCCATATGTTGAGGAACAGACCAAAAATGAGTCAAATCTGGACATTATCTAAAAATCTGGGCAGTTGAGAAGTATGCAGTCAGTGTTCATGCACCTCAGTGAGTGGCTACTTTGCTGTGGTACAGGGGCTTGTCATAATGTAACAATGCACTAAATGCCAGTGAGTGTATGCATGCACCTCTGTAAGTGGCTACCTTGCTGTGGTAGAGGGGCTTGTCATAATGTAACATTGGTATTAAATGCCAGTCAGTGTATGCATGCACCTCTGTGAGTGGCTACATTGTTGTGGTACAGGGGCTTTTCATAATGTAACATTGGTACCGAATGTCATTTAATGTGTGCATGCACCTTTGTGAGTGGCTACATTGTTGTGGTAGAGGGGCTTGTCATATTGCAGCATTGGTACTAAATGTCAGTCAATGTATGCATGCACCTCAGTGAGTGGCTACATTGCTGTGGTACAGGGGCTTGACATAATGTAACATTGGTACTGAACGCCATTTAATGTGTGCATGCACCTTTGTGAGTGGCTACCTTGCTGTGGTACAGGGGTTTGTCATAATGTAACATTGGTACTAAATGTCAGTCAGTGTATGCATGCACTTCTGTGAGTGGATACCTTGCTGTGGTATAGGGGCTTGTCATAATATAACAGTGGTAATAAATGCCATTCAGTGTGTGCATACACCTCTGTGAGTGGCTACCTTGCTGTCGTATAGGGGCTTGTCATAATGTAACACTGGTACTAAATGCTGTTCAGTGTGTGCATGAACCTCTGTGAGTGGCTTCATTGATGCAATACAGGGGCTTGTCATAATGTAACATTGGTACATTCTGCCAGTCAGTGTTTACTTGTACCTCTGTGAGTGGCTACATTGCTGTGGTACAGGGACTTGTCATAATGTAACACTGATACTAAATGCCAGTCAGTATGTGCATGTACCTCTGTGAGTGGCTACATTGTTGTGGTACAGGGGCTTGTCATAATGTAACAGTGGTACTAAATGCCAGTCAGCATATGTATGCAGCTCTGTGAGTGGCTACATTGCTGTGGTACAGGGACTTGTCATAATGTAATATTGGTACATACTGCCAGTCAGTGTTTATATGTACCTCTGTGAGTGGCTATATTGTTGTGGTACAGGGGCTTGTCATAATGTAACACTGATACCAAATGCCAGTCAGTATGTGAGTGGCTACATTGTTGTGGTACAGGGGCTTGTCATTATGTAACAGTGGTACTAAATGCCACTCAGTGTGTGCATACACTTCTGTTAGTGGCTATCTTGCTGTGGTATAAGGGCTTGTCATAATGTAACAGTGGTACTAAATGCCATTCGGTGTGTGCATGCACCTCTGTGAGTGGCTACCTTGCTGTGGTACAGGGGCTTGTCATAATGTAACAATGTACTAAATGCCATTCAGTGTGTGCATGCATCCCTGTGAGTGGCTACATTGCTGTAGCACAGGGGCTTGTCATAATGCACATTGGTACTAAATGCCAGTCAGTCTATGCATGCACCTCTATGAGTGGCTACATGGCTGTGGTACAGGGGCTTGTCATAATGTAACATTGGTAGTAAATGTCAGTCAGTGTATACATGCACCTCTGTCAGTGGCTACAATGCTGCGGTACAGGGGCTCATCATAATGTAACATTGGTACTAAATACCAGTCAGTGTCTGTACCTTGGAACTTCAATTCTTAATGATCTGAATATAGTAACACTATAGTGATCGTTAAATGATGCTGGAGGAACTTGACAGGAAAGGGGGTATGAAAGCAATGTGGTCACACTTTCTATTCAACTGGATAGGGCCCTCAACTTGAAACTTGCTGGGGCTCCTAAAATGTTAGCACTGGCCCTGGTTATTTGTTCAGATTACAAAAGCAGTTGCATTTGTGATTCCTATTAATGGATAGAACTAACATACAAGGTAGGGCCTGATAGTAAGTGCAGAGAATTACATCTCTAAGTTATTAATGAGTGATTTACTGAAAGCAAAGGATTGGTCCCTTTCAGTCCATCTGTCTACTATGTAACTCTGAGCAAAAGCTTTACCAGCAAAGTGCTCAAGGGTAGTTCAGCTAGGCTTCTCAGTGGTTCCCTCTAGTGCATGCCTAGTTGCTACCCAATTAATTGCAAATAGACACAGTCTGTATATTCTAGATTTATTATGAATTTTTGAAGTCCTACTCTTCCAAATCAAGATCATCAGGAATTGTACGTACTCTGTTAATATTTAAATACAGTTTCTGTTGTCTGTGGGATTCTGTACCTTCTGTGGTTACTCCCTGTTTGTGTACTTGTTCTGTCTTAATTTTTTGGGGGTGGAATTTATTTACCCAAACTATCCCTACAAATGATCTGTTATGATCAGTATGCTAACATGGTTATCTAACTAAATAAGTAGGAAAGACAAGAATTAAAAATAGCTGTGTGTGTGTGTGTGTGTGTGTGTGTGTGTGTGTGTGTGTGTGTGTGTGTGTGTGTGTGTGCGTTTGTGTGTGTGTGTGGTGTGTGCGTGTGTGTGCGTGTGTGTGCATGTGTGTGTGTATGTGTGTGTGTGTGTGTGTGTGTGCGCGCATGCATGAGTGTGTGTGTGTGCGTGCATGTGTGCGTGTGTGTGTGTGAGTGTGCGTGCATGTGTGCATGTGTGTGTGCATGTACATGCTTGTGTGTGTGTGTGTGTGTGTGTGTGTGTGCGTGTGTGTGTGTGTGTGTGTGTGTGTGTGTGTGTGTGTGTGTGTGTGTGCGCGCGTGCATGTGTTTGTTGAATTTGAAGTGCTATTTCAGTAGTAGATACTGTAAATAACATTTTCAATGGGGATAAGCAGATTTTGATGAAGGTCTTTGAAAAGCAGTAAATGAAGAGTGACTTTGAACGGAAAGATGTTAGGTTACTTGGTTACCTGATTGTCGTGAACAGTGTCTGGAGATCTTATCTCACTTGCAGTCACTGCCAACATCAAGTAGAAGCAAAAAGGCTGTGACTCCAATATTTTCTGCGTACAATGGCAAATAAAGAGACACGAAATACCTTCAGTGTTTAAATGATTTAGGTATATCATATAATACCTAGTTTGACTGCCTGTTATTAATAAATTTCTCCTAAACTGTACACGAAGAATAGCAAATTGAGCTTCTCTTAATAGAGCAGGTGGTAATCCTTATCTCTAAATTATACCCTGGATTGTTCGTAGGTTTCCTATGAGAAGCAGCATGTATATTCAATATCCATACAAACAAAAGCTGTAAGGTCAAATATAAGCAACACAGAAAAGAGAAAGATAATCTTTCTGTCTTCTTCTTAGGCTGCAGTTTGATATAGCGCACTGTTTATTGTTATTATTAGCAGGATTATTTTACTTAAACTGTTCAGTTTCAATTATTTCATATGATTCTGAATATCTCGACTGAATTACACGTGCCTTTTTACCTTTTTTGTGATAGCCCATGGATTCAGTTGCTTATGACGGTAGAGTCTTTTCATTCGTGGGCCTCACCTTATGCACTAACATACCTCTTTTGGCATGCTCAGTGCCTAATGACATATGTTTACTTTGGTAACATACCTGTTAATACATTTTAATTTAACCTACCAATAACGTTTTGGTCTGATTCAGCTGGTCTTATAGTAGAGCAGACATACATTTGCCTTATATACTGTCATGGTTATATTGTTTGTGACACACTCTCACCCAATATTATTAAATGACCATATCTCTGTTAATACTGTCCTATACACAACATAGATTATGCATCAGTCTTGTGTGTTAGACCTGATAAATAAGAAAAAAATTTTTTTGCAATCTAATAACATAATATCTGAGAGATGACTTTATGCAATGTCGGAGGCAAAGCTGTCACATAAAAACAATCCTAATGCACCCATCACACACGATTCAAAGCAGACATATAGATTCACATATGCTGAGGCACTTAAATGTAACCTTCCTAAACCCTAAAAACCTCCTAGATGAAGTAACATAACAAATACCCTCCGCAGTCCTGAATGTTCTCTTTCAAAGCAACACCCACAACACCATGCAGCTGCATCTCTTGGAGCCTCTACTTCTAAGCCCATAATGCAAGCCACCAAACAATCTAACATTCTGGTCATTGGAAACTCCATTGTGAGACTCGCTGATGTCCCTCTCACCAGGCTGAGAAAGGAGAAAGTCATGATCAGTTGCTTATCAGGTGGTAAGATCTGTCACATTACACACACATGCAGGTCATTGAACTACAAGTATCTGTATGACTCAGTCATAGTCCATGTGGGTGTAAATGCCTCCCTATACAATATGAAGACAGACAGCATAGAGATCTTGGAATATGTGTCCCAGATTGGTATAAGCCTAGCATTGAGCAGCATTTTACTGACTGATTTTAATAATCGGCTTAGTTTCTGATGTTATTCTAAGGAGGTGCATTATTTGCCAGCATGGAAGGAGGTGGTCAACAGACCACTATGCTTTTCCAGGGATGGTCTACACCTCTCTCCTCTATGCATTCAATTATTGGCTAAAACAATGTCTTCTCCCATAGTGCCTTTTTTACACAATCTAAAATTGAAAGTACTTCCAACATAATAAATCAAATTCAAGAAAATCTAAAGGTATCACTGCTCATTTCTAGGAGTGTAAACAAAAAACTCCACTCCCGAGAAGCGCTCTTCACCCTAGAGAATGCTGATATCTGTGCAGTCACTGAGACATGGTTTAAAGCTGCAGAGAGCACACCAACAGTGCAAGGTTATAATGCCTTCCATACATTTAGACTAGCTACTACACAGACAGAGACTAAAAGCAGAGGTGTCTCAATTTACATCAAAAATAAATATACCTCAATGCTGGTCAAACAAGACAATGCACTTGAGCTACTCCATGTTTAAATCACCATATACAAAATCCAATATCACTTCCTTGCAAGCTATAGGCCCCCCCTTTATGACCCAGGAAACCCATACCATGTATTTAAATGTATTGGAAATACTCACCATCCAACCCATTACCATATTCATGGGTGATGATAATTGCCCCACTATTAACTGGGA
Organism: Protopterus annectens; assembly: GCF_019279795.1. Taxonomy (NCBI): domain Eukaryota; kingdom Metazoa; phylum Chordata; order Ceratodontiformes; family Protopteridae; genus Protopterus; species Protopterus annectens. Next base: position 511,123,775 of record NC_056740.1, on the reverse strand, counting down.
ATCCTATATGACACCAAATGTACAGGCACAGACATTTCTGAATTTTGTAAATGCAAACCCCTTGGACCAGATTGTCAATACACAAACAAGGGGTGCAACCATAATGGTTCTGGCCCTCACTAATATGAGAGAGTACTGATCACCCCTAGTGTAATGTCTTCCCTGGTAAGGTCAGACCACAAAATGGTGTCCTTTGAAGTAAAAATAAAACCTGGGCTCCCAGCTAACCTTGGAATATTCAGGAACTACTATAAGGCTAACTTCCTGCTATTAAGTGATAACCTGGAAAAATTTCAAGCCCCCATAAACCCTGAGAACACTGCTGCCTATGCAGAACTGTTCACAGAAATCCTGTAGAAGCATGTTAATAGTTGAATAGAGGCAGCTCTACCTGCCAGGAAGAAGTACAGAAATAACTCAAAAAACAAGCCACCCTGGTGGAATCACAAAATCAATAGGCTGTATAACAAGAGGGAGAAAATCATGGCAAAAATTAGGAGGTGCAGCACCCAGCAGGATAAAAACACTTTCCTCAAACTAAACAAACATCTCAGCAGACAAATAAAGCCTACCATGCCAACTATGAGGTAAAGGCCAAGGACAACCACAGGGTATTCCTTAGCTATATCCACAACCTCAAAGGCAATACACAATTGTGTGCACAGCTCATTGTAAATGGAGCCACTTATACTGAGCTAGAAGATATGGCAAACCTACTGGCCAACGAATTCAGTTCCAACTTTACCCCTCTCCCCTCAGCCTTCCATAAGGAAATACCATCAGATATTACTCCCCCTGCATTCATTAGGGTACAGGTCCTTAATGTTCTCTTTAAGGCCAATAACACTCCATCAATGGATACAGACAATATCCCAGGATGTCGTTTAAATAGCATGAAACATAACCTATCCAGCCCTCTGGAATTGCTATCTAACTGTAACCTCCAAACAGAATATGTGGATCATGAATGTAGAACAGCAACAGTCATCCCACTGCATAAAGATGGGCTATCTACCGACCCTGGAAACTACAGACCCATAAACCTCATTAGTCATATATGCAAAGCCATGGAAAGAATTATCATGGAAATGATCAATAATAATATAGTAAATCTCCAGACACCAGACCCAACCCAGTTTGGTATCACTGAGGGCAGGTCATGCCTACTCAACCTGGAAGATTTCTTCAAGAAGATCACTAAAGCAATGGATGAGGGGAAAATAGTTCACACTGCCTACCTTGACCTGGCCAAGGCATTTGACATAATACCCCACTCTGATGGACCTCCTGCATATCCCCAAAACAAACAGCACCAGAATTACCCATTCTAAAGACTTAAGTATTGCCTGTGATATAACTAGGACCTGCTGGAGAGACAGGTATGTATCCTAAAGTCTATCTGGTCTGTGGAACAAGCTTCCCCTTCCATGTGAAGCAGAGTTCCTCCCTAATCCAATTCAATTGTAACTTGGGCAACTGGATGGTGAACAGGATTGACACCTATGTCTCTAATGGACCCAGGCAGCCTGTAAATGGTTCATCTCCCAAGTCCCTGCTTACACTTATCAAGGGTACCAGAACTTGTCAGAGATTTGGGATGAATGGGTAGGCTTAAAATGCCATTGTGATTGTTAGCCTAGTAAACCTTATATGAACCTATGAACCTATAATAATCCTGCCCATAAGCAGTCTGTGCATGCATCCATATTGCAGCTACTAGTATACACAATTACAGACCTTTTCAAACCATTCCCTTTTTGAGAGATTTACAGGGGAAAAATGCATTTGGAACAAAGTATGCTTCTCAGCACAGGCTAGATTTCTTTATCCCGCAATGTTCAAATGGTAAAAACTCCAAGAAAGACCTCACCACACAAGAGTTTTTCCAATGTTACACCTTAAACGTCATGCAGGGGAGGCTCAAGGGACACAGGCAAATGACCCCTTAGCATACCTCTCAACCTCTTAGTGCAAGAAATCTGGACAAAGCCAAACAAAATGGGGGGACAAAGACCCAAAAATAGGGACATATTTTAAATATTGCTCTTATAAACTTAAAAAGTTGCTAGAGTAACAGGGTTTGCTTTAACATATATTTTCTGAAGAATTTGAAGTCTGAAATTCAAATGTATGTCATTATTTAGTGATTTCAATCCTCAGATCATCCCAGTGATTTGCCTGAAAACCACAAATTATATGGGGAACAGGCCAAAAATATGAGCCAAAAATCTGGACATTGTAAAAAAATCTGTACAGTTGAGAGGTATGCGCTTAAAGACATATCAGTGTTTTAGCTACATGGCTTCTGAGTCCCCTTAACTTTTTATTTTTTAAGTCATTATGGGTAGAGTCAGTGATAACAGCATAAGCTGCTCTGTTTTGTCCAGCTTAATGAATGAGTCATAAATGCAATTGTTTTTGTCCAGATTCTGCATCCATTTTTCACTGCCATTTTACTTCTGTGTTTTTATTTACACTGTCTTATGACTCTGCAAGTTGTAAATGGTTCTGTCATGGTTTATGGCACTTTGTTATATGTCAGCATTTTATGGACATATTCTACTGTTGAGTGCTTGTGTTTAATTCACACCACCTGTTAAGCAGACAAAACTTCTGATCAGCTAACTACCCATCCCTATTCATAGGTCTTACTTAAAGGCACTGATTTGATACAATTAAAATATTTATCTGAATGACTCAAGACAGAACATTGGAAGTGATTCTACTGCAGTTTTCTCTGAACACTAAAAGTAAAAAGAATACATCTGTCATCATGCAGCTTTTAAAATGATATGTGCATCCTGTGTTTCTGGTAGTGCCCACAGACTTTCTGCCCTCCGATGTCTTGATCATAGATAAATGACTGTGCCTTATTTTACAATTTTTTGTCAATAGCTCAACAGGAAGGAATTTTTCTTTGATGACAGAAAATATGAAGGCTCTGAGTTTTATTCCCACACTAGGAACTTTGTTTAATTGTACAGTAATAGTAATACAGTGTAGCACATGTGGGTCATTTACTTCATATAACATATTAAACTGAGGTACTATCTGCCTGCATTTGTTGAGGTTTAGGTGGATTTAAAAGATCCATGGCACTTAGACAAAAGAAAGAAGGGAATACTTTGTTAATTGCAATATAAAATCCAGCAACACAGTACAGTTAGAATTTAAAAGTAAGAGCTTGCATTGCAAAACATTTTGTGCAAATAAAAAAATATGTTATAAACATTTTCTCATAATTAGATCTTTTATGTTGCAGTACAAAAACATGGGGCAGTGCAGTCCACATTATTCATAAACTGAGCATCCTTGGAGTCATTTCTGTTTCTTGTGAAATGATAAGAGTATAACATGCTGTTAAAAAAAAAAAAACTCATTTTAATTTTGAAGAATGACATTTTATGGATTCTTCTTAAATATTTTCAACAATGGAACAACCATCATCGTCATCAAAGTGATACTGGGTCTATATTATGCGATCAAAGACACTGTTCTTCGAGCACGTCATAGTCGAACTGAAAACATCGAAAACACATAACCGCGAATGGCCACATCCGTGAATTTTTTACTAGGGAAAAAATTTGCGAGGCCATAAACAAACAAAACACACTTCCCAATCCTAATCAAGTGGAAGGCTTCGCCCCACATACCCCCCCAACGTGGGGGGCTGTGCCCACCCCACCCCCTTACTAAATATACCAACTCAAAGATTGCTCAATGTTGGTGAACAGGGTAAACGGCAAGAATGTCCTACTGAATCTTTTCCCTAGGAAAAAATTTGCATATGTGGCCATTCGCAGTTTAGTGTTTGTGATGTTTTCGGTTTGACTCTTACTCGTTCAAAGAACAGTGTCTTCGATCACATAATAGGGAACCAATATTGGGTCTATATTACATAATTGAAGACACAGTTCTTCGAATGCGTAATTGTCGAACCGAAAACATCAAAAACGCATAACCGCGAATGGCCACATTCGCAAATTTTTTCCTAGGGAAAAAATTTGTGAGGCCGTAAACAAATGAAGCACACTTCCCAATCTTAATCAACTCAGAGGCTTTGCCCCCCACACTCCACAGCATGGGGGGGCTGCACCCCCCACATGCCCCCTAACTAAATATACCAACTCTGAGATCTCGCAATGTTGGGGAACAGGACAAACCGCAAGAATGGCAAACTGAATTTTTTCCCTAGGAAAAAATTTGCATATGTGGCTGTTCGCGGTTTAGTGTTTACGATGTTTTCGGTTTGACTATTACGCGTTCAAAAAACAGTGCCTTTGATCGCATAATAGGGAACCATGATATTGGGCATTTAATGTTAACTGTCACTAAATCTCTCAATTCTGAGCCCCTTTCTTAACTTCTTTGACTGACAAGGCCATCTGTCATAAGTTTTCTTTCATTTTGTCTGTGTATCTCTTGACTGGGCACACTCATCACCACTTGCTTTATTCCATCTCTCCAAATATGCTTTTACTAAATAACTGTCTAATTTATGCACACATGACTACACTATTACATTTGGTTTAGTGTGGCCTTTTCTACAAATGGAGTGGCTTTGGCTTCCATTTGGATGTCTTCATTTCTTCATTGTACTCACAGTGCACATCCTCCTACCAATCTCAGGCTTTGTGTCTCCATCATCTCAATCCTCTTGTCTGCCCTGCTTTCACTGTCCATACTTTTATGCCATAGAGCAGCACTGGCTACACCACAGTTTGGTGTATCTTATTTTTTAGGTTCCTTAACATTCTTCTGCCATGCTCTCCTTCTTAAACCTTGTGCCACTTACTTACAGAACCTCTGACTGTAGCTTGGACCCCCCCATTCAGACTTCCCTTATTCTCAACCGCACCTCCCACATACCTCAAGATCTTACCCTATTTTTCAGTTTTTATTTCTGTCTCAGTTTTCACATTTTATGATTTCCTCCATTGGCTGCCATGGCCACTATCTTATCTGAGCCCAGACTATCATATGTGCTTTCAGTTTTGCATTCTAGTTCTCCACCATTTGCTGAAATTCCTGTTCAGAATTTGCTTGGATAGTTGCATTGTCTATATAGTGGTGGATAGTCACATTGTCTATATAGAGCAGTTTCATTGTTCATTCGCCTCTGACCTGTCTGTGAATGAGTCCATTACCTGTTATTATCAGTTCTGGCCTCAAAGCTGAACCTTGATGTAAACCCACTCCCAATGGAAAACCATTTTGTTCATAGGTATGTACTAGACTAATGGTCCTGGAACCTTTACAAGCCTAGCCCATAGAAGTGCCTTAGCAATGTGCCATCTGACGTAGTTCCCAGTGCCTCTATCAAGTTGAGTCACTGGAGTGATTCCCAGGATTAACTTTCTATTACTCATCCACTCATCAAGATTTCTCTTGAAGAGGGACAGCGAGGTTAAAATACTTTTACCTAGAAACACACACACATTACCCAGTGCTGAGATTAGAACCCTTTCCTCTCTAGTTGTATGTACTACAGTGCTATGCAGTTATTGCATATGCCACGGAGATACTGTTCATACTTCTGTCATTTTGTCTTTTTACATAGCTTGCACTCATTCTGTCAATATTTCTGGGACATTTAGCCATAGCAAGACAACCCAGATCAATTTTCTTGAGCCTTTGTCATATGCTTTCATTAAGTCTAGGAATGTCTAGTTGAATTCTCTCCTCCTTTCCAGATTCTTCTTCACTATCTCTCTTACTTAAACAATTTGTTGTACTGCATCCTGATATGAATTTAAATTGTTAAACTCACATGTTACTTTCTACTACTGTGTTTGTTTATAAGTCATCCTCTATAGCATTTTCTTCCAGTTTGACAGGAGTTTATACCTCTGCCCTGTCTGTGGTTGTGAACACTTCCTTTGTTTTTGTACACCTGTACTGGAATGCTTATTCTCCAGTCATCTGGTATACACCTGTCTTCTTACTGTGATGAGTACTGTCTGGATGAATTTCTCCCCTAATGTAGCCAATATCTTGATCATATCTACTGTGACTTCATCTGAACCTGCTGCCTTTCCTGACATCCTTTTTGTTAGTGCCCTTTCTAGTTTCTCCAGGGTGGGTTATCCTTCATCTTTCAATATAGGCTGTGCATGTGTCACAATGGCACTTGTGTTTTTTTTTTCATTCAGAAACTTCTTAAAGTGCTACGTCCATATACCATCGATGGATTCTGACTTGGTGAGCAGATTTCTCCTGGCATTCTTTATGTGTTACATCTGTTGAATATCTTTCTATCTTTGCTTTGCATCTTGATAAGCCTTTTTTGTGTCATCTGCTGAGCCAGTTTGCAGAAGCTGATAGAGTTTCTCAGTGCCTTGTTCTTTGCCATTGTGACTGTTCTCTTAGCCTCTTTGCTAGCAAACTAGTATTCCTTTTGAACCTGGTATGTCCTTCCCATCCACCATGTCTTCCTGCATTCCTTCTTTTGATATCTTCCTAAGCTTCCACATTTCACCACCTGCTTTCGTTATGTACTGTATTTCCATACCTAGCTCAGCCACATATATGCTCCATCATCTTCACACATGCTAGTTTGAAATACTGCCATCCCTCTTTATTCTTCATTTTCCTGAGGTGATAGAGCCCTGAGTATTTCCTTGAACTCCTGTGCTTTCATCCTAGTCAACTTCTACATCTTCAGCCTAGTTCGAATTGAGTTTAGAGCCTTTTCTCTGACCACTGCCTGTGGTCACCTGTAGTTTATAAGAAACTGAACAATAAGAGAAAACATGACAAATGGCTTTCAACTCACTGTTGAGTCAAACAATGACTTTTTCAAGGTTGTTTTGTATTTTTATAGCTTCCATGCCTTTCTACTCTTTATTATATTCTCATCTTGCTTGTGTGAACTAATTTTTATTTATACATTGTAAAAGAGAATTGGCCTGAAATTAATCAGGTGTGATTAATACCCTACTCCAGTAAACACATGTAAAAAAAATTAATAATCATCTGTACATGGAGAAAGGGGCTTCAAACCTAATGTTAATTCTGACACAGTAAAATGCATATCCAGTCAGTCCTCATTACAAACCCTGCAAAGTTGCAAACTTAAGTGCATGATGGAAAGACAACGTGTTTACTTTCAAGAAAGAGAGGATTAAGATAATGTTTCCAATCATAACCTACTTATTATGGATTGGAAACATGGACACCAGATATTCACCTTGAGGTCAGAGTTTATTGAGGTGAATCTTGTCATCCATGTCAAGAACACATAAAGATGGTTATGAATAGAGAGCTCATCATAATTATTTGTAGTGCATGTGGTCTTATCTGTTCCATGTGCTACCAGTTACAGAAGAAAAAAGCATAGGAGCCAAAGTGTTTAATAGGCGAACTGCCCTTCCGCGTAACTAACAGCTTTGTAACCTGTTAGATACATCATTCTGTCACATTTTCTTGTTTACAAGTGCAGCAGTGGCAAGCATCTAACAAAATTGAAATATGTTTTATTATCTGCTGCTGTTCTTTGCTGGCCTATGCTGTCAGCTGTTAGAACTGATTTTAACAGCATTTAAGAGTATTTAAATATCTTTTAAGTACACTCAAGTGCTGCTAAGATTGGGTCTTGTGCTACAGATATTTTTAACAAGTTTATCTTTTTCCCAGTTTTGGGGAGTAATTACATGCTCCATGTGCTACAGGTATATTATTTCTTCCACAATCACTTTTGTACTCTCTTCTACAAATCTAATTAAACTTGTTTGGAAACAGAAAGGTCTTAATTCCCGGAAGAACACTACATTACAAGTTTCTGCTATGGCTTTTGATAAAATCACTGACAAACTATCACAACACTACTTCAGCATTTTTATTCTTTTAATAACTTCATCTTTATGCAATTCCCCTGTTGTTTCCATGTAAAATATTCATGATAAAATGCTTAATCCTCCCTCTAAAGTCTATCTAAGTGGGGATGCATCTTTTCATTTCTTAAGTGATCATTTCTTCTCTTTAAAAATCTCAGATATAATCAGCTAAAAACACAATTCAGCTGCTAAAAATATGCCCCATAGCTCAGGAGAACCATTAGAGAACAATTTAACTTTTTGTACATAAAGGCCCTTTCCTAAAATTAAGCTCTATGGACCCACATGATGGAAAAATGATTAACAATTTTCATATTGTTACATCTAACTTCTCATCTGTTTTCTATCTCCTAGTAGATGACAATCAAAACCTCTTCATAATAAAATAATGACATTTATATCTAACCACGTGTATAACTCCAATGGCACTCGCTCAGTGAAAGGCTTTACACCATCACTAAATAAGATCATCAAACCATACAGCAACCTGAGGTCACTACGCTCTGCTGACAAACTGCTGGTACAAACAACTAAGAGCATAAATGTGGCTGAGGACTCTCTATTTGCCAACTCAGTAGGTAAAACTTGAAATATGCTACCTGCCGAACTTACTCACCAATCCTCCTTAACCCAGTTCAAAAAAAGCCTCAAACTAAATGTAAAATAAATAAAATAAATAAATAAAAGCATTAATGCAATATAAATATTAATCTTCTCTTCTGTGAGTAAGATCCTACGTTTACCAGAAGCACTCTACCAGGTTCTGCAACATAACTATTTTTGGTATTATCTGCAATACCAAAACAATTGCACCTTCAAATAATAACAGTTCGCACTTTCAGTTTGCTGAAAAGACAGAACAGATATCCTCTAATAAACAAATGCCTGATTAACAAATTATAAACCAATGTGTAACATTCCATTTTCTGGTTAGTGATATCAAACTAGTTGTGTTTAGCATGAAACATTTAATGTTTTAGACTTTTGCTGTTTCCGTAATCTACTTTCTCATTTACAGATGCATAATTTCAAGAATGAATTCTCTTTCAAACCAACCAGAACACGATTGTCACCTTCAAAATCAGAAGCAAACACAGTTCTACAAAAAGATCTGTCCTTGTGTCCTGCTCCCTGCTTCCTATCAGTATGGAAAATAATTACAGGTGTCCCAGCAGGAGTAATTGCTTCATTATTACAGCATCTATCTCAATATACATCTTCCTATGTTCAATTATTTACAAAAACAATCTGACTTCATCTTTAAATCTCCATTTAAAAGTGCAACAGATGTTCTATTTACTATTCATTAACTTTTACTCCATCTTCTATAACATTCTATTCCTTATTAATCAAAATAATAGCTTCCAACCTACATTTCACAAATACCCTTTATGACTATTGTATCCATCATGTATTAGTCTTATTTTACCACATCACACATTTACTTTGTTATAGTTAAATCATCTTACAAGTAATCAATTCCCCCCAAAAAAACTCAATCTTTTTATAATTCTTAATAACATGCTTAGTAGTTTTTTACCCAGTCAATTTAAAAAACAGCACTCTCTCTCCAGCAACTATACATCTGATAAGGAAGTTTTCTGCAAGTGTATTATTGGCTAGCTTTCAAATGAAATTAGTTAGTAGAAAAGTGCTGTACGATAATTTTAACCTCACATATTCTTAATATATCATTTTTTATTTGTGACCTCATTGAAACCACTTAGTTTCTCAAATATAATGATTTTAGCATGAACCATTAGATAAGTAATAAGTGCACTAAAACCTAATGTAAAGTAATATTTGTCATATTCATCCTGTCTGCTTCTTGTTCTCTGTATCTTCATTTTAAGATCCTTTATTTGGGTCGTCAAAAGATTGAATGGACAGATTGTTGAATACCATACGAATTAAACTAGATGATCACAATTCAGTCCATCAAACAATACCTGCATACAACAGAAACAATGCTTTTGCAGGGAGGGAAGCCCTCCTGCACCCGCCCTTACCCCTTGTTAATTATATATACTAACCCCAAGATCACACTACAGTGGGGAAAAGGGCAACTTTTCTGATTGCAACTGTTATGTGATCACAGGCAAAATGGTTTAGACTAAATTGTCAATAATATGGTTTCGGCAATCTGTCAGTTTGATATTTTGACATAGACCCTTTTATTCTGCTTTCCCAGATGAAACTAACATCCATATAAATTCTGATTGTATCTCATATAGTAATGGAAAAACATTCCCAAAAAAGTAAAATTTCCCTACCTACCTTTCTGCCTTACATAAGTGGTATATTTTGGATTATTTTCTGCTTAAACTGAGCTTTGGCTGGCTAAGACCTACCTGCAATCAACTGGATGTATAAGTGAATTTAAGTAAATCTTTATCTGCACTCTTTTAAAATAATACAGCATTTAAATTGATTTATTTGTGTTGCATTGAATACTATCTAGCTGGAAGTTGTGGCTCTGTTTTTTTCAGTCAGTTCCCCACGCACCCTCTCTGCTTTTGTTTTGGTGTTAATCTTGGTGGCATTGAAACTGCCAGCCCCTCTTTAATTTGGATACTTCTCCTGGGCCCATCTCATTTGCTCAATCAAAAAAAAACTGCACTTTATTCATCTGCTTTTACTGTATTTGTGTTTCTTCCTACTTTGTTAATTTATTTTGCTTTTGCGTCATCTTAAAAGTGCTCAGTTGTATTTATTATTGCTTGGTGTAGCTATCATTCTAAGCCTTTGGTTTAAGCTCTTGGGCTTCAGACCAGTTGTTTTACATTAAGAAGGTTTGTGGTCTTCACTGTTGTGGCAGGACAGGTAGCTTACATCCTTCTAAGTTGTGAACTGCTGATTGAGGGCTCAGTGTCTGTTATTCTAAAAGTGTATTAGTTCTGGTTTAAGCACTTGGGCTTCAGGTCAGATATTTTACAATAAGAAGGTCTGTGGTCTGCACTCTTGTGGGAGGAGAGGCTGGACTCTGCCCTTCTAAGCTGGGAATTTCTGGTTAAAGGCTTATAGTGCCTGCATATTTGAATTGTTTCTTACTGAAATTGGTGTGCCTTGTTTGCTGTAGCATAGACTAGATCCAGGCCTGCTGAATCTAGCTTTGTTTGTATAACTTGAGCACTAATACAGGCCTTCTTAAAAGTATTCAATTGTATTTATTACTGCTTAGTAGTAACCTGATTAAAGTGTAACTATCATTCTAACCCTTTAGGTTTAATCACTTGTGCTTCAGACCAGTTGTTTTACATTAAGAAGGTTTGTGGTCTGCACTATTGTGGCAGGACAGGTAGCTTACATCCTTCTAAGTTGGGAACTGCTGATTGAAGGCTCAGTGTCTGTTATTCTAAAAGTGTATTAGTTCTGGTTTAAGTACCTGGGCTTCAGGCCAGTCATTTTACATTAAGAAGGTTTGTGGTCTGCACTCTTGTGGGAGGAGAGGCTGGACTCTTCCCTTCTGAGCTGGGAATTTCTAGTTAGAGGCTTATAGTGCCTGCATATTTGAACTGTTTCTTACTGAAATTTGTGTGCCTTGTTTGCTGTTGCATAAACTAGATTCAGGCCTGCTGAATCTAGCTTTTTTTGTATAACTTGAGCATGAATCCAGGCCTTCTTTTTTGGAGAAGGTTTCCCTGCACCCCAGTGGCAGGACTGTGCAGTTAGAACTTGTCTGATTGAAGACTACAGAAACAGGGCTCAGTTTTTAGATTTTTTTACTGGTTAATTGGGTAATTTGTTTATAAGCCTTTTCTGATTGCTTGTAATCATCTAAAGCTGTTCTAAGTGTATTTTTACTGTTTGTAGGCATTTAAAGCTGTTTCAAGTGTATTTTTTACTGTTGTTGCCTTTGTTTCCCACCTTTCTAAGCTAGTATAGTCCAGTTTTCAGGCAAGTGCTGAATTCAGGGCTGTGTTACAAGTTTCTGAGTTGCCCATACCTTACTTGGATGGAAGGAGGTTTATCTGTTCACCTGTGAGAGCTGGAGCTTTGAGCAGCCATCTGTCCCTGGAGGAGTGGTTCCAGCCCAGAAGTTAGTAATTTATAGGCCATTTTGGGCTAATTTCTATGTCTTAAATTTCCCTGCTGTAAAAACCACTTTTGCATGGTTTTGCACATCCGAGCAGCACTGGTTAGCTAGGGCTAAATTATTCCTGGCTCCACCAAGTCTCCTCTTCAGTTTTTCCCTTCAAAGTAGTCTAACTCTCAACCTAAGCACTTAAAACGCATCCTACAGTCCATCACTTGCTCAGACCTAATAGCAAGCACTAATATATCCTGACACTTGATTGCCCAGCAGCGCAAGGCTCATTATTCACCCCTCACCAACCAAGCAACTAAGCAGCTCACCCTACTATTCAGGCATGACCGAAGGGCAATTTCAGGCATACTCTCCAGTCGGGCTGGTGAACCTGGGTATCCTGAGGCAATGTTACAACTGCCTCATGTACACAGACAACCCTCTCCTCCTACCACAAAACATTAACATATGCGAGAGATGAAACTATATAGCTAAACTGGAGGCTAAGCTCTCTCCACCCAAGACTGGAACAGGCAGTCATGAGGAGAAGGTTATCACTTACACCACACCTCCAGCCTCACATAGACATACTAAACCAGCATTGGCAAAAAATACACATAAATACATGAAATCATACTTGGAGGCTCTAAATAAAAACCTGCAAAAGCATCAGAGACCTCCAAAGCAGACACCCAAAATCCTGAACCTCCCATCACAAACAAGACAACACATAAAACACAAAATCAGTGTGCCATATAATCACAGCCCTTAAGGCGAAGTACATACCTAACACACTAGTAATAGGTGACTCTATAGTCAGGCACACTGACATCCTACTCACTAGGCTGGACAAGAAGAAGGTTACTGTTAGCTGCCTGTTGGGAGCCAGAATCTGCCACATAACACAAGCACTCAGGTCACTCCAGAACAAGTACAAATATGACTCTGTTATTGTTCTTGTTGGTGTGAATGACCTGAGACGTACCTCCATGGATTACATGAAAATAGACATGGAAAAGCTCTCTGATCATGTAGCCCAGGTTGGTATGACCCTGAACCTGAGTAGGATCCTGCTACCACCAAGAATGATACCGCAGTATAAAGAAAAAATTATCAATTTCAACAATTGGCTAAGCTTCTGGTGTCATTCAAAGGGGATCCAGTGTCTGTCAGCCTCGGATGACATGCTCGACAAGCCTTGTTGCTTCGCAAGAGACTGCTTGCACCTGTCACTCCTAGGCTTTTGAATACTGACCAAGGCTCTTGCTGCCCCCATAGTGCCTTTTTTTAAGCAAGGCTTAAAAGTCAAACCTACCTCCGTAAACAGCACAAATAAAAAAATGAGGGTTATGCTACTCAACTCCAGGAGTTTATATCTCAAAATGCAGCACTCAAAGCACTGCTCAGTATGGAGAACGTCGTCATCTGTGCAGTAACTGAAACCTGGTTCAAGGCTCCAGAGAGCACCCCAGCACTACCTGGCTACAACTCATACCACAAATTTTGGTCACAGAACATGGACCGAAACACAAAAAAAGGGGGTGTATCCATATTTATCAAGGATACCTACACCTCCAGGTTAGTGGCGCAGCATGATACCTCTGAGATCATACATGTGCAACTAACATCGGGCAAATCTGCAATGCAAATTGTGGCCTGCTACAGATCACCCTCCATGACCCAGGACCACCATTCTGCCTTTCTGGAGACACTGTAAAATATGAAGGTCCTACCGAACACCCTGATATTGGGCGATTTCAATTACTCTACAATTAACTGGGAAAACTACTCAAGTACAAATTCCTAGGACCAGGGTTTCCTGGAATTTATCATCTCAAATGCCCTGGATCAGCTGGTAAACTCCCCTACCAGAGGTGAAAACATATTGGACCTGGTCATCACCAACATGGGCGACAGGTTTTCCGAATCAGAGGTCAACCCGTCATGGGTTAGATCAGACCATAAACTAATCACTCTGGATGTCCACACCACACCACCACCCCCAACCAAGGAAACCACAGTGAAAAACTTTTCTATAGCAAACTTCACCTTACTTAAGACAGAGGTGGGAAGTTTCACAGCCCCCACACTAAAGGATAACAGTGTCCAAGATGCAGGAACCTTTACAAATGCACTCTATGAGCACCTACAAGGATGCATGGATCATGCCATTGCTAGCAAAACCAAGACTCACTCCCCTAAGAGAAGGAAACCAGTCTGGTGGACCCCTGCCATAAACAGGCTATACGAGGACGGAGGAAACTAGTTCAGAAAAAAGCAAATCCCAAGAAGGAAAGACAACCCTGATCAATATCAGTAAGAAACTAAGGTCCCTCATAAAATCATCCAAGGATAACTTTGAAAGAAAAATAGCCAAGGATTCGAAAAATAACCACAAAGCCTTCTTTAGCTATGTCAAGAATCTAAGTGGCAACTCCAAACTCTAACAAAAAGCCAAAAAAAAATTTTCCCCCCAAACCGGCAGTAACAGTGTTTCACCCCCCCCCCCAAAGGCCCCCAAAAATCCGGAAAAATTGTGCCCCGAAATACAACCCATAAAAACCGCAAAAGCCCACAGGTCGGGCCCCGGGGGCCTTTCTGCTCAAAAAAACCCCCCCCTAAAAACCCTGTTAAAATACCCCCAAGGCTACTGCCCCGTGGGGAAGCAAAGGTTATTCTGCTCCACAAAAGGGGGGCCCCAAAATGACCCGGTCTTGTAAGCCATAGCCTTCTAACTTTGGGTGACTCTGAACCCTTACAAAGCATTGGGAATCCCCCCAGCTTTGTTTGTATAACTTGAGCACTAACACAGGCCTTCTTAAAAGTATTCAATTGTATTTATTACTGCTTAGTAGTAACCTGATTAAAGTGTAACTATCATTCTAACCCTTTAGGTTTAATCACTTGTGCTTCAGACCAGTTGTTTTACATTAAGAAGGTTTGTGGTCTGCACTATTGTGGCAGGGCAGGTAGCTTACATCCTTCTAAGTTGGGAACTGCTGATTGAAGGCTCAGTGTCTGTTATTCTAAAAGTGTATTAGTTCTGGTCTAAGTACTTGGGCTTCAGGCCAGTCATTTTACATTAAGAAGGTTTGTGGTCTGCACTCTTGTGGGAGGAGACGCTGGACTCTTCCCTTCTGAGCTGGGAATTTCTAGTTAGAGGCTTATAGTGCCTGCATATTTGAACTGTTTCTTACTGAAATTTGTGTGCCTTGTTTGCTGTTGCATAAACTAGATTCAGGCCTGCTGAATCTAGCTTTTTTGTATAACTTGAGCATGAATCCAGGCCTTCTTTTTTGGAGAAGGTTTCCCTGCACCCCAGTGGCAGGAGTGTGCAGTTAGAACTTGTCTGATTGAAGACTACAGAAAGAGGGCTCAGTTTTGAGATTTTTTTACTGGTTAATTGGGTAATTTGTTTAAAAGCCTTTTCTGATTGCTTGTAATCATCTAAAGCTGTTCTAAGTGTATTTTTACTGTTTGTAGGCATTTAAAGCTGTTTTTCAAGTGTATTTTTTTACTGTTGTTGCCTTTGTTTCCCACCTTTCTAAGCTAGTATAGTCCAGTTTTCAGGCAATTGCTGAATTCAGGGCTGTGTTACAAGTTTCTGAGTTGCCCATACCTTACTTGGATAGAAGGAGGTTTATCTGTTCACCTGTGAGAGCTGGAGCTTTGAGCAGCCATCTGTCCCTGGAGGAGTGGTTCCAGCCCAGAAGTTAGTAGTTTATAGGCCATTTTGGGCTAATTTCTATGTCTTTAATTTCCCTGCTGTAAAAACCACTTTTGCATGGTTTTGCACGTCCAAGCAGCACTGGTTATCTAGGGCTAAATTATTCCTGGCTCCACCAAGTCTCCTCTTCAGTTTTTCCCTTCAAAGTAGTCTAACTCTCAACCTAAGCACTTAAAAAGCATCCTACAGTCCAACACTTGCTCAGACCTAATAGCAAGCACTAATATACCCTGACACTTGATTGCCCAGCAGGGCAAGGCTCATTATTCACCCCTCACCAACCAAGCAACTAAGCAGCTCACCCTACTATTCAGGCATGACGGAAGGGCAATTTCAGGCATACTCTCCAGTCCGGCTGGTGAACCTGGGTATCCTGAGGCAATGTTACAACTGCCTCATGTACACAGACAACCCTCTCCTCCTACCACAAAACATTAACATATGCGAGAGATGAAACTATATAGCTAAACTGGAGGCTAAGCTCTCTCCACCCAAGACTGGAACAGGCAGTCATGAGGAGAAGGTTAACACTTACACCACACCTCCAGCCTCACATAGACATACTAAACCAGCATTGGCAAAAAATACACATAAATACATGAAATCATACTCGGAGGCTCCAAATAAAAACCTGCAAAAGCATCAGAGACCGCCAAAGCAGACACCCAAAATCCTGCACCTCCCATCACAAACCAGACAACACATAAAACACAAAATCAGTGTGCCACACAATCACAGACCTTAAGGCGAAGTACATACCTAACACACTAGTAATAGGTGACTCTATAGTCAGGCACACTGACATCCTACTCACTAGGCTGGACAAGAAGAAGGTTACTGTTAGCTGCCTGTTGGGAGCCAGAATCTGCCGCATAACACAAGCACTCAGGTCACTCCAGAATAAGTACAAATATGACTCTGTTATTGTTCTTGTTGGTGTGAATGACCTGAGATGTACCTCCCTGGACTACATGAAAATAGACATGGAAGAGCTCTCTGATCATGTAGCCCAGGCTGGTATGACCCTGACCCTGAGTAGGATCCTGCTTTCACCAAGAATGATACCGCAGTATAAAGAAAGAATTATCAATTTCAACAATTGGCTAAGCTTCTGGTGTCATTCAAAGGGGATCCAGTGTCTGTCAGCCTCAGATGACATGCTCAACAAGCCTCGTTGCTTCACAAGAGACTGCTTGCACCTGTCACTCCTAGGCTTTTGAATACTGATCAAGGCTCTTGCTGCCCCCATAGTGCCTTTTTTTAAGCAAGGCTTAAAAGTCAAACCTACCTCCGTAAACAGCACAAATAAAAAAATGAGGGTTATGCTACTCAACTCCAGGAGTTTATATCTCAAAATGCAGCACTCAAAGCACTGCTCAGTATGGAGAACGTCGTCATCTGTGCAGTAACTGAAACCTGGTTCAAGGCTCCACAGAGCACCCCAGCACTACCTGGCTACAACTCATACCACAAATTTTGGTCACAGAACATGGACCGAAACACAAAAAAAGGGGGTGTATCCATATTCATCAAGGATACCTACACCTCCAGGTTAGTGGTGCAGCATGATACCTCTGAGATCATACATGTGCAACTAACATCGGGCAAATCTGCAATGCAAATTGTGGCCTGCTACAGATCACCCTCCATGACCCAGGACCACCACTCCGCCTTTCTGGAGACACTGGAAAACATGAAGGTCCTACCGAACACCCTGATATTGGGCGATTTCAATTACCCTACAATTAACTGGGAAAACTACTCAAGTACAAATTCCTAGGACCAGGGTTTCCTGGAATTTATCATCTTAAATGCCCTGGATCAGCTGGTAAACTCCCCTACCAGAGGTGAAAACATATTGGACCTGGTCATCACCAACATGGGCTTACAGGTTTTCCGAATCAGAGGTCAACCCGTCATGGGTTAGATCAGACCATAAACTAATCACTCTGGATGTCCACACCACACCACCACCCCCAACCAAGGAAACCACAGTGAAAAACTTTTCTATAGCAAACTTCACCTTACTTAAGACAGAGGTGGGAAGTTTCACAGCCCCTACACTAAAGGATAACAGTGTCCAAGATGCAGGAACCTTTACAAATGCACTCTATGAGCACCTACAAGGATGCATGGATCGTGCCATTGCTAGCAAAACCAAGACTCACTCCACTAAGAGAAGGAAACCAGTCTGGTGGACCCCTGCCATAAACAGGCTATACAATAGAAGGAGGAAACTAGTTCAGAAAAAAGCGAATCCCAAGAAGGAAAGACAACCCTGATCAATATCAGTAAGAAACTAAGGTCCCTCATAAAATCATCCAAGGATAACTTTGAAAGAAAAATAGCCAAGGATTTGAAAAATAACTACAAAGCCTTCTTTAGCTATGTCAAGAATCTAAGTGGCAACTCACAGATATGCTCTGAGTTAGTGCAAAATAGCACAAAATATACTGAATCTACTGATATTGCCAACATCCTGGCAGATAGAGTCAGTGCAATCTTCACCCCCTCTAACCCC
Source organism: Protopterus annectens (assembly GCF_019279795.1). Lineage (NCBI taxonomy): Eukaryota > Metazoa > Chordata > Ceratodontiformes > Protopteridae > Protopterus > Protopterus annectens. The sequence goes on along the minus strand of NC_056740.1, from coordinate 511,105,665 downwards.
CAAAAGAGCCCACAACAATACCGGAAAAGTGTAGTGTCCCAGAAATCACAGACGCACAGGTGAAAACAGCTGTTTCAAAAGCCAAAAGCACAGCGTCAACGGGGCCAGATGGTGTCCCAGGCTGTATCTTGCATGAACTACAGAACTAACTAAGCCCCCACCTAAACACACTGTTCAAACTCAGCCTCTCCACAGGCTACATCCCCATAGAATGGCGCACAGCAATGGTTATTCTGCTCCACAAAGGAGGGGCCACAACTGACCCTGGTAACTATCGCCCATAAGCCTGACTAGCCTGGTCTGCAAGGCTATGGAGTGCATCATCATAGAACTCATTAGCAAAGACATTGGGAACCTCCAAACACTTCACCGAACCCAGTTTAGCTTTGTTAAGGCCAAATCATGCCTTCTAAACCTGGTTGACTTCTTCGAGACATTCACCAAGGCCATAGATGAGGGGAAGGTGGTTCACACAGCCTACCTTGACCTCACCAGGGCTTTTGGCACCATTCCCCACTTGGGAATGAATAGCGGGCTCCAGTTCCAACTCTAAACCAGTTACAAGTGGTGTCCCACAAGGCTTGGTCCTGGGACCCCTACTGTTTGGCTTATACATCTCAGAAGTACAGGCAAACACAGGAGGAATATGGCTAAACAAGTTTACTGATGACTGCAAACTGGGAGCCATAATTGACTCTCTTGCTGACATGGACATTCTCCAAAAGGGCCTTACTGAGACATACACCTGATGTCAAAGTTATGGTCTCAAGCTAAATGCCAAAAAATGCATAGTCATCCTGTTTGGGAAAAACAAAACACCCATGAATTACCACATAGGTGGCAGCCCCCTTAATACAGAAGAGGTAATACGAGATCTGGGAACCCAGGTAGATAGTAATATCTCCTTTGACAATCATATTGCCAAAGTAGTTAGGAAATCATTCTATGTAGCCAATCTAATTACTAAAGGGTTTGCATCTAGAAATAAAGAGGTTATAGTGCCCCTCTACTTGTCACTCATCAGACCCATCATAGAGTACAATGCCCCATTTGGGATGTACCTCACAAGACACTTCCAACAGCTGGAAAGACCACAAAAGTACCTCACCAAAAGGATTACTGGCCTCAAACATATGTCCTATGCAGCCCGACTGGAAAAACTCCGGCTGTACTCAGTGGCATATCACTTACTCAAAGGTGATCTTTGCCTGACTTACAAAGCCATGTCCCACTCAGAATTGATGGACATGCTCCACCTAAAGAAATCCAAGTCACTGCGAGCTACTCACTCTAGTGAGCTAAACCTCACGACAACAATAAATAGAACATGCTGGAGGGATAGATTCCTGTCACAGAGACTCCCCATGCTTTGAAACCAAATTCCTAACTACATTAGGCAGAGCCCCTTACTAACACTCTTCAAGAGAAACCTTGACGAGTGGATGGGTAACAGAAAATACACCCCTGGGATCACTTCATTGGCTCTTCTTGACAGGCTCAGTTAATTAATCAATGGGGTGGCGAAAGCTGACACACTCTGGCTAGGCTTATACATGCCCTCAGGCAGAAATCCTAGTACCTACCTATGAACCTATGAACCTATGAACCACACTGTTTTATACTCACATTCTTGCTGAAAATCACGTTCTCTCCATGAGTGAACAACATCTTTTAGTTTATCCAAAACAGAGCTCCAGATACGATATATTATCCTTTTTGTACCAAATTTTATCCCCAATAATTCTATATCCTGCTTGGAAAATATTGCATTCCCATCTGAAATCTTATTCAATTAACCCTTTTCACTTATTTTCATTCAACATTAACCCCAATCACCTCAAGATCATATATGTTTCCAAAAACTGTGTAACATATTCTCTCCAGAAGTAAATATGGTGTCATCAACATAAGCCAATACGCAAAAGTTAAAAGATTATAAAAGTACAATACATAAACAATATAAAACTTATCAGTATGTATCAGAACTTAAATAAACGTATATAACAGTTGGTAGTATAGTGCAAAACTTGAGTTGTTTATTTTTGACATTGCATGAAAATATGGCAGTTGTTGCTGAAACACTCATAGTGGTAATAGAGCTGTGATGCTATCCAGGTAGAAGGTTATTCTGAAACTACTGAAATGGGTTAGAATTAAATAGTGCCGGTTTTACGATGGTTTGTTTGATTTGCATTTGCATTTGAGGTTGTCTAGGAAGTAAGGTTTTAATGCTGCTTTATATGCCTTTAAGCAGTTTATTTGGGTAATATGAGAAGGGAAAGAGTTCCATTTTTAGCAATGCTGTGAGAGAACAAGCATTGTCCAACTCTTTTATTGGGCTTGGTTACACTTAACAATTTGTGGGAGGATATAAGGATATGTGACGGAATATAAGTTTGTAGTACTGATGAGAGTGCTGGGCAGGTATTTGGTTTATAAATTAGTTTATGGGCTAACATTAGTTGGGTATAGCAAAGATGGTTTGGGAAATCCAGCCAGTTCTGTTCAGAGATTGCTTGACAGTGGTGTGAGCGGTTAGGCCTTCCTCTGGTAAATTTAGCTGTTTTATTAAGATTAATTTCCTTCTTGGTGAAACAAAATCTTGCAAAAACTCAAGTTGTGTATTTGCATTAGTTTTCTTCTGAAAAAATACACATAATTTTGTGTAGGAGACTACAATACACCTGTCACATCACTCCTGACTTTATTACCAATACAAACTGAGGAAAAACATTGTTTCATAAACATTCCTAACAAATCCATAAGGGACTGAAAAACTGTCCGGGCATATCCCATTTAGACCTGAACTGGTACATGTGGAATGCTCATTACTGCCACATCTGTGTACAGACATGGCCTTGCCGCCTCACATCTCTTTCAATGTCCTCCCCAATGCAGCCTCTTAGTTTTCCTAATTGTATCCATCACTTGGATTGAATTATGTACTGCGGTGGTGGTGCTGTGGGAGCGTTGTCGCCTCACAGTAAGACGTTGTCCTGTTCGATTCTCAGCTAGAGCGTCTTCTGTGTGGAGACATCCGTGAATGGGCGTACCTTCGTTGAAGGTTGTGCATCAGAGCTGGCAACTCGGCATGTAAAAATCTGCTGCCAATCATTAGCGGACCGGAGTTCCGCTGTGGCAACACCTAACCGGAAAAAGCCGAAAGATGCAACAACAACTTGGATGGAATTATGTGTGGTCTACACCAACAATGCAGGTACAACTGCACCTCTTCAAACAGCTGAATGTCCTACTCAGTGAAACTGGGCAATTTTCGACTGCCTCAATGTTTCACTTTTACTGGACCAAGTTGGAGCTCATCCATTACCTGTTGGAGTTTTTCAACAGAAAGTTATAGGTCATCAAACTCAATCATCAGCAAGGATTCTTTTCAACCTACTTCCCTCCTCTGGTCCTCCTAACTCTCACATTTCATGATATTGTCATGTTGACCCCACCCTCCAAAAGAAGTATTCCTCAGTAATAATAGATGTTTTTAACTGTCAACTTAAAGTAATAGAGAAAGAGACTTAATACATACAACACAACCCTTCATATAAACTAAAAATGATGATTCATTTGTAAATGCTATCGAATACAAACATACATTTATTTAAATATAATGTCATGTATTATACTCTATGTATCCCACACCTTGTTATATAATAAAACACAATATTTTTCTGTCCACATTCCCCACAATATACACACATTTTATCATAATATATTGAAAAGAAATTATGGCAATCACCATGGTAGCTAAATTGAATAGCATTGTGATTAATTTAATATAACCAGGGATATCAATATGCTATGTAACATATTCCACAGCATCTTAATTTTCCTACATCCCAGTAAAAAGTTGCCATGTTTCTTTCACATACCCAGTATTATCATAGCATATTTCTGATTTCTATACTTCATAATAGCTTCTACTATAAATTTGCCATAATGACTTCCAAAAAATAAACAAAGGTTTATCCACATTTTCTAATTGCCATATACATTTTTTTTAATCAGCTGAATGCCAATGTTTTTCTATATAGACTCATAGGTAAGTACTAGGCTAACAGCTATTATGGACCATTTTAGGTCAAACCAGTTTCTCTCAAATGTAAGAATCAAAACCTGTACTTTTAGGTAAGCACTTTAACAATTATGCTTACTCCTAACCCAGAAAATTGTGTTCCTAATCCACCATCAGTTTTGAACCTTGTACCTTTGCTTCTTAATCAGCTTCTTCCTCTGCTGTGCTAATTTCCTTTATAACTAGATAACACGATGCTCTTGTACAATATAAATAACTACTTTTTGTTATTCTATATTTCTATTAAGAACTTCATCAAACCTAGATCACCTGTTACTGATAGCTAATGTTTCTTAAAAGCTAGTATATTTCTCTTTCAGACAATAATCTGATAGGGTGAGACTCACAGAGCTCTCACATAAGTTTTAAGACTAGTTGTTTTAACAACTCCAAGAATCTACAACATATTTTAATGCTTACTGGTATCCTTTCTTTTTTCCAAAACAAAATTATCTTCCCCAATGTAAAGTCTACTGCAATTTTACTATACTGCACAACAGTGATTTCTTTAAGATGCAATAAAACTCATAATGTATTCCTATTTAACAACAGAAAGCATATGTTCCTTACATGAATTATCAGAAGCTACAGACACTGTTTCACCTGCATTTGTCAAGAGAAAGGTATACATATGGAACTCTTGGTATTTGACCCAATTAGCAGTAAATCAATACTCCTTGCATGCACACCACAAATAGAAATGCATTTAAAGGATAACCTTAATTAATACTTGTAGAAACCTGACAATCTTTATAGAACCAAATCCTAGCTAACAAACCACACCTGAAATAAAATTGCATCTAGCTACCTAATCCCTTCACTCCTGTATGCATGTCCATTTTTCATAAATCTTAAACCCACTCTCACGTATAAACTAGACTCTTCCTATAACAAAACTGCAAGATTTGCAAGACAGCCATTTTATTTACATTATTGTATAGCACTGATGGAACTAAAATATACTGAACTTCTAAACCAAATAATTTATTCTCAACTACTTACTTCACATTCACTAATCAACACAACATCCTGACAATTGCTCATCCCACAGGAAATACCTTGCACAACTACAAACTAGCCAGGGATCTTTACTCTTCAGACCAAAATATCTTTGTCACAACCATAGCTAACAATTCAGCATGTAAATCCTTATACTCTGTTGGAAATCTGAGAAACACTATCCCACATCGTCTAAAACAAATAGAAAAGCTACCCATATTCAAATGGCAACTCAAAGAACACCTGACCCAGTCATGGCTCTGCTCATGTCTTACACCTGACTTACAACATCATCTCATCATAATATCACCTTTTCATATTATCATAGTATAGATTGTAAAATTATTTTTCAGTGCATCCTCATGTCTACCTATATTCTACTCTCCTCTTCTGTCTTCTACACTAGATAAGCTAAAATATATCCTCTGTTACTCATAAACTATCTTAAAAGTGTATACCCATGTAAATGTCCAAACCTTGTACAATTTCTGCTCACTGTTTTTTCAGCATACTCACTAGTAATCTGTAAGCACTAATTATTGTAATGTATGTTTATGTTCCATACTTATTGGTAAATTTATTCATGCTGTGTCTGTACTAGGTCATGTTGTTTTTTTCTATTTGTACATCTGATGTATGTTTACCATAATTAATGAAGACTATATAGCATGCTTATTTTATCGTAATCAAATGCTACTGTGTTGCATTTTATTTTAATGTAATGTATTGTATGTTATCTTGTGGAGCTTTTCTCCCCAGGCCTCTGCTGAAAAGGGAATAGTCATCCCAGTTGGACTTTTCTGGTAAACAAATGCTAAATAAAAAATAAATAAATAAATAAAAATAAAAAATAGACATTCCTTAATAGACAATCAAACAAAAAAAAAAAGAAAAAAAGAAAAAAACAGTGGGCTGTACAAAATAATAGGTTCATAGGTTTATTCTTCCAGCATGTCCATTAATTCCAGGTTGGACATGGCCTTGTATGTCAGGCACAGGTCACTGGCAGCATATGACAGATTTTGAATCCCTTTATCCGCCACTGTCAACCTTTAAACCAGCTATCAGTTTCCATGAGACCTGTGGGACACCACTTGTGACCGCTTGGAGTCTGACATGGCTCCAGCACCAGCAACCTGTGGTTCTGTCCTTTTTTAGCCAGTTTCACCCATCTTGTTGTGACATATGTTACATTTGCTTAAGTTTCTCTATAATACCTCTTTCCTCATCAATGGCCTTGGTGACTGTTTCAAGAAGTCCATAGCTTTGCAGACCAGGCTTGTTTCCTCATTGAGTTTGTGTAGCACACAGTCGGGGACACCATCTGGTCCCATTGATGCTGTGTTTTTAGCTTTAGAGAGAGCAGCTTTCACCTGCGCATTTGAGATGTCTGGAGGGCTGGATACTTATCTCTCCTTTTTGCACTGAACCTGTCTGCCAGTATGTTGGCAATGTCTGTGGGTTCAGTGATTTTTGTATCATTTTGGACTAATTTTCAGCATATCTGGGAGATTCCACCCAGGTTTCTAACATAGCTGAAGAAGGCCTTATGATTGCCTTTTGAATCTATGGCAATTTTTCTCTCAAAGTTGGCCTTGGATGATTTTTTTACTAATAATGATCAAGGGTGTTATGGATTTTGCTCTATCATGTAACAGCTTTCTCCTCTTATTGTAAAGTTTGTTTATGGCTGGGGTCCACCAGACTGGACGGAAAGAGTCTTGGTTTTATTAGGGATTGCCTGATCCATGCAGTCCTGGAGGTGAGCTTGGGTTGTGGTTTCCACTGGCTCGGGGCCTTGAAGGATACCACACCAGTCTTGAGTAGTGTGAAGTTTGCTTTAGAGAAGTTCTTCACTGTGGTCTTTTTGTTTGGGATGGGGCGGATGTGGATTTCCAGTGAGATTAGTTTATGATCTGATCTCACCAATGTGGGATATACTTTTGTCCCCATGTTTGTGATGATGAGATCTAGTATATTTTCTCCTCTTGTGGGAACGGTGACTAGTTGTTCCATGGCATTTGAATTTATGAACTCCAGGAACCTTTGGGCTAAAAAGTTGGGGCTTGAGTAATGTTCCCAGTCTATATTCAAGTCACCCAATATAATGGTGTTTGGAGATACATTTATACCCTCCAGTGTCTTCAGGAAGGCTGTGTGGGGTTCCTGAGTTTGAGAGGGTGGCCTGTAGCATGCTACAAATTGTAATGCTTACAAACATTGTGTAACTAATGTATAAAATACTCACTTACTCTTGATTTATCAAATATCTCAAATAAATTGACACATTCAATAGCGTTATAGCTTTTCTAGATAACCTGAATGTAATTTTATGTATATATAACTTTGAAAATAATATTATGTTTTGTAAAGTGTTTTATAATAAGTTAGTACTATATGTGCTAAATGCTGGTGTTGCTTATGCTTGTAATCTGCTTGAAACAAAACAATGTAAGAAACTTCTCTGTGTGGAAGATTTTCAGTCCATATATTTCTAGTTAATCACTGTATATTAATCAGATCAGACAATATTAGTAGAAGTAGCGAATGTAAACTCGTCTTAAGTCAAAACAAAACAAAAAGTTTATAATACAATTATATAGGTTTTTAGGGTTCTTGCACACGGACCTAAAGAAGTCTAGAAGAATTAAAGCAATCTTTGTTAGCAATAGGTTATGAAAATAGAAATTGATTTTTACATGCAAAATGTATACGTATATATGTATATATATTTTTTGATTGCCAAATGAACTAGGGCAGATATATTTCCAGCCATGTAGTATATTGTCTTGGATAAAATCACAGACTTAATAATCTACTTAATAATTTGGTTAAATAAGAGGTACCACATCATTATATAATTCTATTTAAAGTACATAAGGGTTATATATTTTTATGACAGCTACTAAGTAGGGCAGGACCAGCTCGAATGTCACACTGATGGGGGAAGGGATGTGAATTTAACATGTGTGCCAATAACACTTTGTTTTACAGTACAATAAACCACTCCCATGCCTAATAAAAAGTATATAAATATATATATATATATATATATATATATATATATATATATATATATATATATATTTTAGAAAGCTTGTGTTTTGTTTTACTTGGATCTCTTGTCTGTGTACTTAATAAAGGATTTTCGACTGGAAACAGACTGCCTGCCTTGCTTGGATTACTTTCAAATACTTAGCAATGCTGTACAATTATATATTTTCTATTATTACTTTTTGTTTTGTTTTGTTTTGACTAAAGACGAATTTACGTTCGCTACTTCTACTACTATTGTCTGATCTAATTAATATACAGTGATTAACTAGAAATATATGGACTGAAACTCTTCTGCACAGAGAAGTTTCTTACACTGTTTTGTTTTTGGACCCACTACACTTTAGTGGGTTGTTATGAGACTTCGGGGATACCACAAAGATTACTTGTAATCTGCTTGAAACTAGCATTTACTAAATGTTCAGTGTGTATATTATCTTGGAGCTTTTCTCCCCAGGCCTCCACTGAAAATAGACATGTATCCAGTTGGACTATCCCATCAACAAATGTAAAATAAAATAAAATATATAAATAACTATATATATATATATATATATATATATATATATATATATATATATATATTTATATAAACATTTAGGTCATATCATTCTCGTGTGTGGCTTTTCCAATTAATTCATATGTCACAGGAAAATGTTTACACATTGCATTAGTCCTATAGAGTATTACCACAGCTAAAGTTTACAGACCCTATTCATCAGTGTAATGAGTTGTAGATTATCCGGTAGTTCTAAGATTCATAGGTAACTGCTAGAAAATCAGTTTCTAGATCATTTAAGGTCTAGCCAGAAAAAAATTATTCAAAATATCCCTCTAGACTCAAGGAAGGTAAGGGAAGAAGACAAACCAGGAGAGAATTTAAGGTTCAAATCCCATTATCTATATTTACCCTGAACATGGCAAGGATGCCTTTGCTTGACATTGCCAAGGATGCCATCTGCTTGATATGTAGAGGAAGTTTGTTCTAGAGATTGGGGATATGTGGGGATATTAATCCATTATGCTGCCTTATTTATCTGTTGATGAAGGTTTAGTTTCTTTAATCAAGTATTTGGTGGATCATTACTTCTGTGAAGGAATGGAATCTCAAATAGGCTTGGGTCATTCATGGCATGACAGGCTAGACATAAATTTCCATGGAGGAGTCTATAAGAGACTGAGTACAGAGAAAGAGCTGACAGTCTATCCTGATAACTAAAGTTTTTGAGGCCACTGATCTTTTTAGTTACGAAACTGTCAGGTCTCTGAAGTTGTGTGATATGTTCAGATAAATACATGACAAAAGATGCATTATATTTAATAATGGGCTTGATAAGAGACAAGTAAATGGGAAGTATGAATTGTTTGGATCTGGGGAGATGGTTTTGGAAATTAGATGTGCCAGCTCATTCTCTTTCTTTTTAAGAAACGTAATGATCCAGAATAGTCATCCTGAACTGGCTAAAGTTGATAAATCTCATTCTGTAAACACATGACTAAGAACATGCAACTGGTTCTCATCTGAGGATTTATAAAATTGATATCATACTCTATTTGATTCAGGAATATGCATACACTTAATAATGCCAAAAATGTTGTAATTTCATTTCTTGTAACTCCTCAGCCATCTATACTCGACATTTGGAGTCCAAACAATCTCATCCTTTCCAGGGTTTACAGTGTTTACAGTTACATAATTAGAAACATCTAAAAACTGTCTATATCCTATACACACACACACACACACACACACACACACACACACACACACACACACACACACACACACACACACGCGTGTGTATGTTTTCTTTTTATTTTGTATCCTTGTCACAGTGTCTATGTCATAATGTTGAAACCTCATAATCCTGAAAACTCATTTCACTGAAAACAATATCCTCAAGAAATATACCCTAAAAATATATTTTGCCCCACACCCTTTTACTTTATATATATATATATATATATATATATATATATATATATATATATATATATATATATATATGGATCTACAATGAATGGTAGACATTTCAGAATGTTGAAGACCATATGGCCGAAACCATATGATCAACATTCGAAATGTTGACCATGAAATAAAAAAAAAAAAAAAACACAACTTACCTGCACACTGTTAGCAGGGGGGCTATGCACCCCTGCACCAAAGCCCCCCCACACCTCCCATAACTTAAATGTAACAACAACGCGATTGCATTACATTACGGAAAATGTAAATCTTTTATAGACGTTTAGTTTTGTGATTTTTTTTGTTTTACGTGTTTTTATTTCAGTGTTCGAACTTTTATGAGTTCAAACATATGGTCTTGGCCATATGTGGTTCGAACTTGTAAAAGTAAGATCTACTGAAGTAGATCTATGTATATACATACATATATATATATATATATATATATATATATATATATATATATATGGGTCTACTTCATTTGATCGAAAGACCATTTGACCTAAACCCATTTGATCGAAATTTCATTTAATCGAAAACCAGTATTCAAGGCTTAAAACTGGGATTTGTCCCCCTCCTCAATGTCATGTGACCCTGAAGTTGGTATATATAGTTGGGGGAGTGGGGGTGCAGCCACCCACATTGGGGTGGTGGGGCGAAGCCCCCCACTATATTCCTTTAAAAGAAGAAAAAAACACAAAAAGTAGAGATTTTAAATGAAAATAGGTGGGGGGCTTCACCTCCCATACCCACCAATGTGCGGAGCTGTGCCCTCACAGCCCCCCAACTATATATACCAACTCCAGAGTCACATGACATTGGGGAAGGGGACAAATCTCTATTTGCCTTGAATACTGGTTTTTGATCAAATGAAATTTCAATCAAATGGGTTTTTGTCAAATGGTCTTTCGATCAAATGAAGTAGACCCATGTATATATATATATATATATATATATATATATATATATATATATATATATATATTATATATATATTCATAGAGAGAGAGAGATTTATGTATATATTCGGGTTCCGTTCAGAAGCTTGAAATACTGAAATCTCGAATTTCAGTATTTCGAGCCCAAGAAGCCGAATCCACATAATAGCAAAAGTTTAGAAGCATGAAATTCAAAACCTCGAATACCGGAGGTTTTGAATTTCATGCTTCTAAAGTTCCGCTATGGTTATGTATTCAGGTAATTTTGTCTTGGTTTGTGATTGACTGTGGACCTGCCTGGCAAGAGAAGTTTTATTTGAATGTATATTTTTATTTCTTACCACTGTGCTTCAGTGTTTGTTGGAAGGATAGAAGGGATAGCTGATAGACACGATTTACTTTGATTTATATTTTGTTCTTTCACTTTTAATTTTCACAGTTTATTGTTAGAAAAGGATAGGTTTTAGACAGGCAAACTCTAGCCATACTAACAGATCTAGGGAGATATAAAGTCACACACAGTGAACAATCTATCTAAATAACTCTGCCTTGTACAGTCAGAACAATAACTTTACTGTGCTAAATTTAGCATTTAGTTGTATATCGTTTGTGTGATTTTTCCCATAGAAGTTGATTTAAGTTCTCTTTGAATATTGTGAAAACTGATTTTGATTATTCTTTTAGTTTAGAATGTTTTATTCATTTGCAGCATTATATCGATTCCTTAAATATTTAAAGGTAATAGTGGTGATATGTGTTCCTCATGTCAAAAGTTGGATGATTTGCTAATCATTACTTGTAGTAAACTGAGACTCATTGATGATGATTGCACTTGTACAATTGGCATGACTTGGAGAACTTATATATACTAAAGATTACACTGGTGAGGTAAATAATGTTAGGCAAAGAGCAAATGGAACCCATTTAGGAAAGGATGTCTCTATTGTCTGTAAAGGTCACTCAACCCCTATGAAACAAGACAATGCCCCTGACAACTTTGGAATTCTGGATACAAGTATTCAGCAATCTGAGAATTCGATACAAGTATTCAGCAATCTGAGAATTCGATGCAAGTATTCAGCAATCTGAGAATTCAGATACAAGTATTCAGCAATCTGAGAATTCAGATACAAGTATTCAGCAATCTGAGAATTTGATACAAGTATTCAGCAATCTGAGAATTCGATACAAGTATTCAGCAATCTGAGAATTCAGATACAAGTATTCAGCAATCTGAGAATTCGATACAAGTATTCAGCAATCTGAGAATTCAGATACAAGTATTCAGCAATCTGAGAATTCGATACAAGTATTCAGCAATCTGAGAATTCGATACAAGTATTCAGCAATCTGAAAATTTGATACAAGTATTCAGCAATCTGAGAATTCAATACAAGTATTCAGCAATCTGAGAATTCGATACAAGTATTCAGCAATCTGAGAATTCAGAGTGTTTAGAAGGAAATAAAAAAGAAAGAAATGAAGACGTTCACAGCAAATTACAAAGAAGACAAAGAAAGTGATAAAAATCTGTAAAGTAAAGAGAATACATACTAAAAAGGACACTGCTTTGTTATGTCACAGACAGAATACAGGAAATTATAACATTTTTTATCAGAAAACCTTCAGACTACAGACAAAGGCAGCATTTTTCCAAAAAAAACAGGTAGAAAAAAGAGGCAAGATGTAGGTGAAAAGGAAGAAAGCAAAACTGAATGTGAAAGGATTTAAGAACATAATCATTAGCGGACTGGATATTCGCTGTGGCGACCCCTAACCGGGAAAAGCCAAAAAGACAAACAACTGTAGAAGAAAGATGAGGAAGACAGACAATGACAACATGGCTCAAGCTGTGGATGTACAAAGCCAGCTGGATGAGACCTGTATGCTCGCAAATGTAATACACAAGGAAAATGGTGGGATTAATAAGATTAACTGTGGTGACGGTAATTCCTTTTTAACAATTGAAAGAGCTGATATTACTGAATTAGAAGTTGGAGATTCTTCAAATTAGTCAGAAAAGATTCTTGTAATTGGAGATTCAGTTGTTAGTGGAACTGATACATTTGCAGAAAATATTATAAACATCAAAGGAACAAAAATAGAGGATGAGAGACAAGCCTTAGAATGCCTTAATGTAAGGAAGTATGGATCTGTTTTTATTCATGTCAGTACAAGTGACCTCATCTGCAAACACTGTATGACTGTTAGTAGGAACTTGCAGCTCTCTTACAGAGCATAACTTATACAGGTTTTAGGATGTATTTTTCACAAATCACATATAAAATGGAGAGTCAGGTCACCAAGAATGAAAACATTTTTTGGGTAAATATCTAGATGGAAAAAAATGGCCTGTTTTTTTAAAAAAAATGGAAATGTGCACAGCTTCTGTGCCTAATTTGGGGCACACATGAGTTAAGAGAAGGTGGTGTGCATTTGTCAAGATCTGGGAAGAGAATTTTTGCAGCAGATAGTTTGCAATATTTGACAAACAATCAGGATTTTTGCCAGGTCAAATATGTAACAGTTCACAGATAGCAACATTTAAGGCATCTTTGATGATTGTTAATGCTAGGAGCATTAATAATGAATTTTTTATTGGAAAATTTGCTATGGTCCCAGAAGACTGATGTTGCTGTTGTTTGTGAAACATAGTTAAATAAATATGTCTGGAAACCAATTATGTCAGGGTATAAATGTTTTTACTGTAACAGACATTCTAAAAAAAACAAAAAAAAAAAACAAAAGAAAACATGTGAGTAACGATAGCTATGAGACTTGTGATTATTACATGTTCAATGATAACACCAGTACAATAGACTATGTAACTGTGACAATAAAGACAACCCTGGAACATATAACAATTGTTGGAGTGTATAGACCACCAGATGACCTAGAGGAATTCAAGCATTTCTTAAATGTAACACAGGAGGGAAGAATAATAGTAGCCGGGGACTTAAATTTACCAGAACCTGACTTCTCGGCAGGGGTGCCTTCTGTACGGAGTCCGCATGTCCTCCCTGTGGTCACATGGGTTTCCTCCGGGTGCTCCAGTTTCCTCCCACATCCCAAAGATATGCTGTAGGTGGATTGGACACTCTAAATTGGCCCTAGGTGTGAGTGCATGCATGTGTGTGCCTCCTGTGGAAGGTTGGGCGCCGGGCTGGGAACTCGACACTGTAAAACTCCACTGCCAATCATAAGCGGACAGGTGATCCGCTGTGGTGACCCCTAACTTGGAAAAGCCAAAAGAAGAAGAAGAAGAAGTAAGGAAATCATTCACAACACTAGTTGCTTCAGATTGTAAAAAAAAAATAGTAGGGAGCAGAACATATTAGATATTGTTTGTGTTCCTAACTAAAGAAACTCCTGTTACTTCATGTCAAGGTTTACCACAGTTGATCTGCAGTGATCATGGGGTTATAAATGTTAATTTGTTGCTAGATAATTCTGCCAAACTGAAATCTAAACCAATGCACATAAGATTAATTACAGACCGTATGGAAGTAAAACAGTCATTATGCAAAATGAACTGCAGTGAAGTATTCAGTGGAAAAAATGCAGAAGCAATGTGGAATGTTTTGAATGAGAAATTGTTTGCGTGTAAAAAAAAAAAAAATGTTTAGCATCAGGATTTAGGCATGCAATGTCAAAGAGAAGTGCTTCCATAAGAACAAGATCTCTGATTAACGCAAGTGACAGAAAATGGAAAAGAGGTTGAAATACAACTTTGAAAACTGAAATAAACAAGTTGAACAAACAAATTAAGAACAGTATGAAACAAGATCATGATAAATTAGAAGAACATGTACGTAAAGATATTAAGCATAATAGAAAACCATTAGATAGATGCATAACATGTGGAAGGAATAAATACAAATTGATAAACTGTGTGTAGATTCTAAAATGTATTCTTACTCACAACAGATTATAGATATATTTACATTTTTTTTTTAAAAACAGTTTGGCACCACAAAGGGGGTGATAAGTTGTCCTAGTGATACCCAGGTAACTTCAGATACTGAAATCAAATTAGATTATATTGAAAAAGAAGTATACAAATTGGATCCAAACAAAGCACAGGGATGAGATGGATTAGTGACAATGACCTGAGAACACTTCAGCAAGAACTTACAGTGCCATTATATCTATTATTTACTAGATCATATAAATATGGGGAGATTCCTCAAGATTGGAGACATGCACTTATTAAACCTATATTTAAGGGAAAGGGGAGTAGGACAAACCCAGAGTAATACAGAATCTTAAGTCTACTTTCATGTTGTAAAAAAATAATGGAGAAGGTAATATCGGGTAAATTGTTATCAGAATCGGAAAAGTTGATACTTGAAACCATATATCAGCATGCATATGTCTAAAATAGATCTATTTCCACCTAAAATATAACAGCAGCTATGAATGAAAAATTGTGCTGTGATGTAATTTTTATAGATTTAACTTCTGCATTTGACAGGGTCATACACAAAATACTGATCAATAAATTATAACAACTAGGTACTGATGTACTCATGGCACGATGGATAGCTGCATGGCTTACAAATAGGACATGACAAGTATCATCCAGCAATTAAACAGATGAAATTCTTGGTTATAGTCAAGGTGTCCCACAGGGCTCTGTCCTAGGCCCTTACTTGTTTCAATTATATCTTTCAGACCTAACATTTTCATCTGAGGTATTCTACAGTCTATGCAGATGACTTGAAATTGGGTAAACTATATGTATTACAGGTAGGACACGTCTGCAGAGGAACTGGACTAAATTGACCATTTGGGCACAAAAGAGTAATGTGTTGATAAATACATGAAAAACTAAGCATATGAGATTTGAGAGACATAAACTGAAAAGTGAATATTTAATACAGCACACAGTAATTAAAATTGTCATTTACGGATTTGGGTATATGGTGAGATTCAGCTTTGAGTTTTTCTAATTATATCAGCCAACTGGTTAATGATATTTATAGAACTACATGTTGTATGAAAAGATTTATAAAGTCTAAAATCAGAAATGTTGAAGTCGTATGTTAGTTACATTAGTCCTAAAACTGTGTATGGAATAACAATATGGAAACCTTATAAGAAAACAAGCATGGGTAAACCTTAAAGAAAATAGTTAAAACATACCAAGGGCATCCATGTATGTTCAAATATAAGTTACTATGAAAGACTAAAATATCTGAACTTGTACAGTGTCTCATACAGATATTTAATAGGAGATCTTATTAATTATCTAGGGCATTTTGAGCCAACTACCTTTGGAAATGTTTGGAGTTATCAAAAAGTACTGGAGAATCAATAGGCAACCTATGTAGAAGCTTTTATAGGAATGAAAAGTGTACTAATTGGTTCTCTAAGAGAACAGCTGATGCATGGGACACACTACCAAATTACATTAAAGTAACCAATAGATTAGGTAGTTTTAAGAACAGCCTGGACACTTATTATGGGAGTGATTATTTTGGTATATTGTCAGGCTAGAAGGGCCTTAATGCCCATGCTTGAAATATTTGTATGTATGTGAGCAGAGGTCAACTCAAACAATCTATAACAAACAGAATATAATAATTTCTGAAATCTGTCTTAAATGTATAAGATTTGCAACCCTTTCATGCCTTTTGAAGTTATACCCCTCACTTATTTGACGGTAAAATATGCAGTGCATCATATATAGTAATGCAGCAAGGTATAATGTGGTATAGTGATCTCCACAGTTTGATTAGATAGTAACTGTAGAATTAGATGGACTACAAAATGCTTTTTTTCTCACACTGGCACACACACATTGATTAAAATTAGTTTAAATTGTTAAGCAGCATCTTTAACTAGCTCTTTAATAATATTGTAGTGCGCAGACTGCTGTAAACAGCCTCCAAACACTGTTAAATAACTGCCTCATGCACTGCTACATTAACAGGAGACCTGATGTTAACAATGCTTAGAAGGGTGCGTAACAATTGTTAAGCACCCTCTATGTGCTGTTAAGATCATGTCTGGCACAAAGACCTGGCAGGGCAGCACTAGCAGGGCATGAAATGTCTTTGTTTCAACACTCATTTTTGCCTGCTGAATCAAACTGCGTCCCTTAGAAAGGGAAGATGTAAGGACATCAACCACTTTCCCACTGCTTTACATCTCCATGCAGCACAAAGAATTATGATAAGATCATTGATCGTAACAGAGTATTATGTGTTCTTCACATAGATGCCAAGATTCATATTGTGAGCTTTACTCTCGAGGTAAATTTCTTGACATCCATGTCTCAAACACATATATTCATTATGATCAGAGACCTGAACAGAATCCTTTATGTTATTTTATTATCTGGCCACTTATTTTGTAATCAGATTTTTTTGTCACTTCAGCAAATTCTTATGGTTCTAAATTTATTAGCATTAATGAGGTCATTACTGTTGCACAGAGAAAGGATTTTTTGCTGACAGTGTAGCAGAGCCTTTGCTTCGTTTGTTGAAGTAATTTATTCTCTTTGCATTCATCTCATCAATATATATTAATACACAGAATCTATCTCATCATTTTATAACTGAGAACAATAGTTCAAAATGAAGTGATGCCAGTACAGAGTCCTGAGGGACACCAATGGTACACCATCAGGATAGACAGATATTAATATAATTACACTACAAATACCTTTCTTCTTCTTCTGTGGAGTACTAGCCCAAAACTATATACATTATTATCTAATTACTCTCGTAGTGTAAATATCCTTTTCTACTGCTTACAGATCATTTCAGACTTTCTCCACTAACTGTTGCTGCAGCTCTTATATAACACAGATTTAATTTCTAGATAGCTCTGCTTCCTTTGTTTCCCCTTTCCCCTAGTCATCTTTTATTTTCCTTTATTTCATATACTAACAAGCTTTGAATTCATTATTTCTTCTAGCATACTTTTACTGATGTTTCTTTCCTTTATATAATTCGTATACAGTATTTTTTACCAATTAATACTTAGTTTGTATAATAATCATACAGCACAGATGTGTATAGTTGTAAATAGTTGCCAAAATTTGTTGTATAGTTGTTATAATTAGTTGCAATATATACATTGTTGTACTTGTTTCTTTTTGTGTTATCTGTTTATTTGTGCTATATATAAATATCTAATAAAAAAAGATTAAAAAATAAAAAGGGCCAACAGGTAACCCTTTTACCCTGACTTGTGGTGCCCCAAAGTTTAGAAAGTATTTTAACCAATAAGTTTCTTATGGATTGAAATATGATGGCTCTATTTTGTCATTTGTTTCTTTACCTAGAATAATGCTGTACTGTACTCCTTAGGAAGGAAAATGTTAAGCCCAATAACTGTCTTAGGGATTAAAGTTTAATGTTGCTAGTTTGTCAGTTATTTCCATATGTGATACTATGTTATATGTGGCAAAGACAGAAACACAAAGAAGATAATCATCAGACTCTCTTCATAAGACATGCCAACACCAATCTTCTCGCCAGTGCCAGTGATATTAAAGGCAGATAGAAGGAATAGTCCCAACAGCATTTAAAAGAAGAAAGCACCACAGAGGCACCACCTCATGCACAGACTATGAGACAGGAAGAAGAACCTGCCTGAAAAGAAGTAAGAGTAGCTCTAAGGAAAATGAAGTCAGGAAAAGCAGTTGGGTCAGATGAATTCATGGTAGAGACTTCCCTTACTACGGAACAGGGTCCCGAACTACATAAGACAGAGCCCCTTACTATCACTCTTCAAGAGGAACCTTGATGTGTGGATGGGTAACAGAAAGTTCACACCGGGGATCACACCAACAGCACTACTAGATAGGGGCCAAGGGTACTAGCTGCTAGTACAAGGGTCTAGGGAACTACTAAAGGGGTGGTGAATACTGCACAATGTGGCTGGGCTAATATATGCCTTCGGACAGATAGTCCAGTACCAACCTATGAACCTATATTATTAAGATGTTGGTGACTTAGGGGAGAACTGTTTCCTGAGTCTGCAGTATGGAAAGGAAAGCATATCACAGATGACTGGAGAATAAGCATTGTGTTAACAGTGTGCAAGAGCAAAAGGGACATTTACAACTCTGAGTAGTACAGAGGTCTCAAATGTCTGTCACTTTGCATGAAAGTGCTGGATAGGGTGATGTATAAACTAACACACAGAGTAGTAGACAGTAAGATGGAAGGTGAGCACAGTTTGGATTTCTATCGAGATGCACTACAACAGATCCAATGCTTGCAGTGAGATAAGTAATGGATAAGAAGATGGAGATGAGGAAAGAGTCCAGCTGCATACTTTGATTTGCAGATGGCATATGGCAAGGTTTCAAGAAAGGTGATTCAGGGTCCTGCAATGCTTCAAAGTCTGAGAAACATTAGGCTATGTCCAAGGACCAAATGACACAAGCATGTAAAGTGTTCAGACTCACAGAGGGGATTTCCTGAGGGAGTGGGTGTGCATGATGGTTCATCTCTGAGCCCATTGCTGTTTATACTCATCAGTGACTTTATTACCAAACAGGCTAAAGGTGACAGCAACACAGCTGCTGTAAGTGGCTGCTTTGGCACTACAAGCAGACTGTGACCAGGTACTTCAGTCAGAGATGGAGACTGCAATGCAAAACTGAAGGCACAATGGATGAAACTGACTACAGACAAGACAGGCATGAAAGCAAATGGGGGAAATCAGAAGGACTAGAGCGCTGAGACAGAAGGGAAAATAGTGGAGCAGGTTAACAGCTTAAAGTATCTGGGAGGTGTGGTCGAAGGGAAGGCCAATGTGAATGAGGAGTTCAAAGCGAGAATCAGAGGGACTGCAGCCAACTGGTGCAAATCGTTAGGGGTGGTGTGTGACAGATGAATGCCAAAGAAGCTGAAAAATAAGGTGTACGATACAGTAGTGTGACCATATCTGTATAGCACAGAAGCAGGGGCTGTGAAGACAGAGCAATTAAAGAAGCTTATGTGATGGAGATGAAGTGATTGAGATTGCTGAAATGCTGCACACTGTGGGACGGATGTACAAATGAGGATATCAAAGCAGAAGCCAAAACTAGCCACAGCTGCAGAGAAGGACAAGGAGAATAGATTACCATGGCTTGGACACACATGCAGGAAAGTAGAAGACAATTTGTTGAAGAAGATTTGGTAGAGAAAGAGAAAAGGTAAGAGGAAATGAGAATGTCCAAGCAAGAGATGGATGGATTGTATATGACAAGACCTGTGACAATCAAGCATGCTGGTCGAACAAAGTAGGAGACTGGTACTGATCTGAGATAGATGGTGACAGCCTGACACCCTTACCCCATTTAGAAAAATGGGAATGGAGAAATTTGATGATGATGATAATGATGATGAAGATGATGATGATAATGATGACGATGATGATGATGATGATGACGATGATGATGATAATGATGACTATGATGATGACGATGATGACAACGATGATGATGACGACGATGATGATGATGATAATGATGACGATGACGATGATGACGACGATGATGATGATGATAATGATGACAATGATGGTGACGATATGATGATGATGACGATGATGATGATGATGACGACGATGATGATGATGATGACGACAATGATGATGACGATGATGATGATGATGATGATGATGATGAAGACAATGATGTATTACTGTGTTGTATGTCTTTGCAAGGCCAAGAAATGTAGCAGCACAGTTAGTTCTTTGCAAAGTGCTGCTGCTACTGGTTTAAAGAATAATGCAAGATTAAAAAGACAAGGTCTCCCCAAATCAGCTCCATCTGTTCCATTGTAAACTGTGTGTATCTGTTTATCAATCATCCTCTCCAGAACGTTCATGCAATGTGACAGGAGTTTGATGCCTCTGTACTGCCCACAGGTGTGGATGTCACCTTTGTTCTTGTACACTGGCACAAGTATGCAGTATAAAGTATAAAGAAACCAGTTGGCATATTGGTTAAAGTCATCTTCCCGCATGAGCAATGTGCAAAGTTCAATCCTGACCTCCGGCCAATGCCTGTTTGGAGTTTGCATGTTTTCCCTATGTCTCTGTGGGATTCTTCCCAGTTCTGAAAATCATGCTGTGTATTTCCATCTCAAACTATCCAAAGAATGGAGCTACAGGCAGCAGCACAGACTCTACATGGTACTCTATGGGGAGAAAATTGTACAGACCAACAGCTTTGGGCATCTACTATGGTGCACAGTATCCTCATGACAGGAGAAAACAGATCAAAGGCTGTATGCCATGGCAGGGCTAGCCACTCAGACTGTTGCCATGGAAATTAACTTGCCCAATATCTCCATTAACAGATTGATAGATGTGGGCATCCTAAGACAATGTAGAAATGAACTTATGTTTACTGATAATCAACTAATTCTCAAAGTGATAAGGTATGTGAGAAATGTATTTAGGCAATATCACTGCAGGAAAAGATCTCACATAAAAGCATTCATAATGTCAATCAGGTTGTCAGTAGTACACTCTCGGCATCTCATCAAACACCGTGCAAAGCAAACACATAGACCGACAAATGTTGAGATAGTAAAATGTAACCTTCATAAAACCCTAAAAACTTCCTAGATGAAATACACATAACAAATGCCCTCAGCATCCCCGAATTTACTCTTTCAAAACAACATCTACATCAGCATATATAGCCACATCTCATGGAGCCTCTAAGTCTAAGCCTATAAGGCAAGCCACCAAACAATCTGACATTCTTTTCATTGGAGACTCCACTGTGCGGCATACTGACATCCTTCTTACCAGGATGGGTACGGAGAAAGTCAAGGTCAGTTGCTTATCAGGGGCCAGGATCCACCACATTACACACTCACACACTCACTCAGGTGATTGGACCACAGCGTCTGTATGACTGAGTCATAGTCCATGTGGTTGTAAATGACTTGAGACATATCTCATTAGACCATATGAAGAGAGACATTATGGAGCTCTCAGAGTATGTGTCCAGGCAGGTATGATCCTAGCACTGAGCAGCATTTTGCTTTCTCCAAAGATGATGCTACAATATGGACAGAAAAATAGCTAAATTTAATAATCTGCTTTATTTCGGGTGTTATTCCAAGGGGGTGCAATATTTGTAAGTGTGGAAGAAGATGATCAACAGACTCTAATGCTTTTCCAGGGATGATCTGCACCTCTTCCCTTTAGGCTTTTGAATATTAGCTAAAATATTGTCCTGCCCCACAGTGCCTTTTTTTTTAGTGAATGCCGAATTGAAAGTACCTCAGACATAGCAAACTAAAACCAAGAAAAGCTAAAAGTGTTACTGCTCAATGCTATGAATCTAAACAAGAAACTCCACTCCCTACAAGCTCTTCTCACCCTAAGGACTGACATCTATGCAGTCATTGAGACATGGTTTAAAGGCATGGAGAGCACACTGACAGTGCAAGTCTATAATGCATTCCACACATATAGAGCAGCTACTACATAGACAATGACTAATGGTGGATGTATCTCAGTTTACATTAAAAATAAATATAGCTCCAGACTGGTCGAACAGGACAATGCAAATGAGCTTCTCCACTTTCAGATCACTATAGGCAAAATCCAATACTACTTCCTTGGAAGCAATAGGTCCCCCCACGTAACATGTATTTAAGCTTAATGAAATCACTCAACATATTCATGGGTGACTACCCCACTATTACCTGGGAATCATATATGACACCAAACGTGCAGGCAAGGAGATTCCTGGATTTTGTAAATGCAATATTCCTGAACCAGATTGTCAGTATGCCAACCAGGGGCCCAAACAAACTAGATCTAGTCCTTACCAATATGGGAGAGCAGTTTTGCTGCAATTTACTTCATCTTCAAGTCTTGGTGAATACCTTCATGAGGTGGTCCTTGTTTTTACAAAATCTCACCAAGATGACACTGATATATAGACTGCATTTTATATAGCATATATCATGGACAGAAGCAGGTTAAACATTTAGAAAAACAGCCGGATGCACAAGTCCCAGGATAAAAAAAGTGCCCAATCCTGGTAGGAACTCTGGTGTCAGGACTGGAAAAATGACACTGCAGAATCCTCCTACAATGGGGTTAGGCCAGTCTCAGTGGAAGGATAGCCCTCTGTTGTAGAAGGAAGCAGTAATCCACAAAAAGGACTAAAACTGACTGGACTTAAAATAGCCATAAAGATGATAGAGTGGACTACTGAGGATAACAAAGAAATAATGTATGGTTACTGTAATGCAAGAAACCCAGAATTTCCAGAGAGAAGATCTTCAAAAAGATTAACAGAGTAATTAGAGGAAGGAAAAATACTTGCAAAAAAAACCTGTCAAAAGCTTAAAATAAAAATTTGTGCTCGTTAATACAACAGATTCATGAACAACATAACATAGACCAAGAGATCCTGAGCTGTTTGAAAAAAAAACTGAATGAGGAAATGCAAAAATATAAAGAAAAAAATCTAGAGATTTTTGAAAGGTATAAAAAAGCAACATGGATATGGGAAAGAAACAGCATTCTGATATGGTGCAATATTTATGTAAAGGAGAAAGCAAAATAAATCAATACAAAAAAGCGTCACCAAAGATACTTGAAGAGAAATACAGGCAAATGTATTTGGGCATAGAACACTTAACAATAACAAAATAAGAACACAAAGTGGAAAAGTAGAACAGTGGATTAGTAATGGAAAAGTTAAAGAAATAGAAACTGAAGTTATGGATTATCTGAAAAGTGACAAATTTAGTTTAGAAAATATAACTCTGGCAACATCAGAGCATAATAGAACAATGATTCTCCAAATTAAGGAGAAACTGGTGTTGTGGGAAACATCTGATCAGTTTCCATATAAAGATACATTTGAACCTTCAGTAGGAAATCAGTACAGAAGTTCAGCTGGAGTTGCACAGCAGGGGAAGGAACAGGAAACCATGGCATCGCTGATGCAGTCAAGGCTGCGAGTTGATAGGCTAGAGAGTTTAACCTAAAAGAGCAATGGATGACACCAGTGACGGCTTGTTATATTGGACTTCAGGACTGCAGCCCCTCCCCCCCCAGCTGTGAACCACAATGGTAGACTCCTGAAGTGCACGGAAGTGTGCTAACAAAGTTGAATATGGACTGCTATCTTACCAGTCTGGATTCAGGAAGAAAGCAGCCATCTGCATATGCCCCAGAAGTCTATGTGGTGCTAACAGCATAGACTGGAAGGGGATCAGACTGCAAGGTCTGCAGGAAGTCTCAGAACGAGACTGGGAACAGAAACCTGAAAACTCTGCATTCCGGCACACACGGAAGAGCAGACAAGATGGAGTTTACTTGCATTCCAGATTGAAACGGGGAGGATTTACTTATTTAGGGTAAGTGGTGTGTGTGTGTGTGTGTGTGTGTGTGTGTGTGTGTGTGTGTGTGTGTGTGTGTGTGTGAGTGTGTGTGCGAGTGTGTGTGTGTGTGTGTGTGTGTGTGTGTGTGTGTGTGTGTGTGTGTGTGTGTGTGTGTGTGTGTGTGTGTGTGAATGCCCCAGTTGATTTATACTGGTGGCTAGAGAGAACTTAGGATACCTGGTGGTTGTTAGAGAATACCTCAGGCTTGAACCCTGTACCTTGGGTGCAGGTAGAAAACAGCCTGAATTCCCTACCCACCACCATTTGTGGAAGTTTTGCAGATTTTTGCCTCATATTTCTGTTCTGTTCCTCATAAAATCTGTGTTTTTTGAATATTTAATTCCTTAAATAGTTGATGGTGCAGTGGTAGCATTGTTGCCTCACAGCTAGAGGTTCACTGGTTTGATTCTTGGCTGAGGTGCCTTCTGTGTGGAGTCTGCATGTCCACCCTGCGTTTGTGTGGGTTTGCTGTGGTGACCTCCCATGTTACAAAGACATGTTTCTGTAGTATTTCTTCCTGGGCCTCTGCTGAAAATTTGCTTTTGTTCCAAGTCAGACTTTCCTGGTTAACAAATGTTAAATAAATAAAATTGACAGGCATTTGAATTTCAGGCTTCATATTCTTCAGAAATTACACGGTAACACAAAACCTTTTATTCTAGCAATCTTCTAAGTTTATAAAATGAATATCTGAAATATGTCCCTAGCTTTGGGACTGTATCCTCCCCATTATTGGCTTCATCCAGGTTTTTTGTGGTAAGGTTGAGAGCTATGGTGAGAACTGAATTCACTGAATATGTTTGTGGGCTGTATTCCCCCATTACTGGCTTTGTCCAGGTGTTTTGTGCTAAGAGGTTGACAGCTATGGTGAGAAGTGAATTCACTAAATGGTAGCCATTTAAGTTTCAGTCTTCCTCTCTTTCACAAAACAGCTGATTTGGTGTAGTGGTATGTTGCTCTGAAGGTTTTACACAGGGTCCTGTGTTCAAGACTTGGCAGTGAAATGTATGGTGGTAACACAGCATTTTATTCTAGCAACTTTACAAGATTATACAAGCAATGTTTAAAATGTGTCCCAGGTTTTTGGGCTTTTGTCCCCAATACATTTTGTTTTTTTCCAGATTTCTTGTGCTGCAAAGTTGAGAGATACAGTTGAGTGTCGAGTAGATTTTACAAGGAGCTGAGAACTGCAGGGGAAGAGAAGTTTAGTGCTGCTTATGCTGAGTTTGCTTGCATTGTGAATAGCACAACAAGTAGTATACTTGCTTTTGATACAGAAGGCTGTGGGTTCTGCTACCACAGTATCTAGATGCATTGTTGATGTACTGTGTTGTAAATGGAGTGGATGCTGCCGTCTTGAGAATGTCCTCTTTGGCGAAGATACGTAGTAACTATGAACCCATCCATTATCAGTTTGCCATCCATTCCCTATTGCAATATTACTAGCTTATCATTTTTTTTATGTAATATAGGCAATTTATTCCTCAAGGGCAACAGGCATTTTATTTGTAAATGAAGCAATGAAATATAAAGTTGTTTGCTAGCAGCAACCTCTTCATTAGTTACAGATCTTTTTAATGTGGAATTATTTAGATGACTTTTACTTCTGCCAAGATTGTGCATATTTACTGATACTGGTGGACTGTAGAAGTTTGAGTCGACTTTTATGCTGGAAATGTTCTCAGTTGGGCAGTTTTGTCATTATTGGTGCATGCATTTTGTTTCATTGTTTACTGGAAAAATGTTCAAAACAATAAATTTAAAATACCCTCTAACAACTGTACTGTATTATACAAGGAATATAATTTAATACAATCAGGAAGGTGCATCACAGAGCACATGTATGCTTTGTGTGCAAGGGGCCTATAATATGAAAATAGTCCAAAGTTAATCTTTATCTGCCATTAGCCAAATATATTTTCAATGAATGTGAGTTTCAAGGGCAGAGAAGTTTTAATGCTAAGTCTGTTTTCATTGAGAGACTGCATTGCTTTGTTTAGCAAATGTCTTAGTGTCTGTGCTGTAAAATGCAAAATAAAACTTTCAAATGAAGTCCAAATCATTGTAGAAGTAAAGCAGTATGCACATTAGTGTTTATGGTAAATGGGGTGAAATAGCCAAGTAATGGGACATTGGAATGGCTGCAGGAGGAGGCTCCATTTGACCATGATTTTGTAAAGGGGAAGGGCAGCAAACTCAAAGACAGCCCCGACTGAACTATACCTCTCAACTGTCCAGATTTTCACAGAATGAATAGATTTTTGCTTCTTATTTTTGATTTGTTCCTCATAAAATCTGTGGTGTTATGGCAAATCATTTAGGAATTAAGTCACTAAATAATGACAGACATTGAGTTTCAGACTTCATAACCTTCAGAAAAATGCATGCTAAAGCAAGACCTGTTATTTTATCAACTGTCTCAGTTTATACAAGAGCAATTGTTAGTACTGTTTGTATGTTCCCCTAATATATTTGGCCTTGTCCAGATTTCCTGCATTAACAGGTTGAGAGGTACGTGCAAATAAATCACTTTATAGAATTAGGCATATCCGATCTTCTCAACTGTCCCCGATTTTGGCTCAAAATGTTGCTCTGCCCCTAATAATACCTCCGTAAAATGGCAATTTTGGAAGAAAACGTGGAGGGTTTACAATTAATAAATAACTGTAATAATCAGAGTTATAGATTACTTGTATTTCAGAAATGCATGCAGAGTCTTTTATTTTGTCAGCTGCTCAAGTTAACAGTACTAATATTAAAAAAGTGTCCCTTCTTTGACAGTTTCCCAGCTGTATTGTGTGGCTATTTTACACTTGAAAAGGCCCTGGAGGCACTACAGTATTTCAATGAGTCCACTACCTTTCTCCAGTTTACACATGAATTTAACATGGATGAAACACATTTCTTAGATTTAACTATTAAGAAAGATTATACAAATAGGACATTTATATCTAGTATTTATAGGAAAGCTTGTTTCTCGAATTCTTACCTTCATTATGGTAGCAATCATCCCCCATTACAGAAGAGAAATATTGTTAAGGGACAGATAGTCAGAGTGGCCCGGATGACAACAAGGTACAGTGATTTAATCAACGAACTAGAGTATGTGCACAAACTATTTTTAGAAAGTGGCTACCCTGAATCCATCATTCTTCCATTGAAGGAGGAGGTAATTAAGGGATGGGGGACAAAATATATTCCTTTATTGAATATTGAGACTACCATTGACCACAATACTATAGGCATTTATCCTAATATTGTCAATAATGTAATTTGTAACACTTCTTCAGAAACTCCTTTTTTAGTTATGACATATAATGCCAACACCAACCTGGTAAAAAGGGTCATAAATAGGACCTGGGACATTTTTAACAGCATGCCAAATAGGTCAGGTATATTTGACAGACGTTTACGTTACAGTTTTAGAAGGGGACCAAATTTAAAAACTATTTTTGAAGGGAAACAACAAGAGATGGATAACAAAAGAAAGGGCACATTTCACTGTGGTAAGTGTCCCCAATGTACATTTATTGCCAATATAGATGAAATTACATTACCCAATATCCCATTTACATTTAAAGGGAAATGCCACTGTACATGTTATACTAGTGGAGTAGTATATTTGGCTTATTGTACCTTATGTTGGGGACACTATGTGGGAAAGACCAAAAGACACTTATGTCAGAGAGGCTATGAACACATATATGACATCAATAGGAAGAAGGAAATGAATGCCCTTTATCGGCACACTCTAACTTGTAAACAGGCTAACTTTCAATTCTGGGTCCTGGAAAAGGTACCTAAAAACAACAGAGATGGGGATTGGGAAAACCAGATTAGTTACAGAGAACTTATCTGGCAACTGAGACTGGATTCTAACACACCCCCTGGTTTGAATGATCATGTGTCTCTTTTACCTGTTTTAAAATTGAGAGCTAACAAAGTTAAAAGAAAAATACAAAATAGGGACACAAATCATAGGGAATTATTTAATTAAATAACAATGAAGATGTGTGTGTGTATATACAACACATATACAATATATATACATTTTTAGTTTATAATATAATTTAACATTTTCAGTATTTTACATACATTGTTGTTATGAATAGGAATATATTTGACATATTGGCAATGTTAGTGAAGTGCATAATATTGTTTTATTATTGTTTTTATTATTGTTTTATTATTGTTTTATTATTATATTTCATGTTCATATGTTGAATATTTACATATTTGAATTTTATGTGCTAATGATATTATACTATGAATTATGAAAGACATAGCATATAAGGGGGTATTTTGGTTTTTATGACATCAAATGAACCACTAGAAATTATCCTTTGGTAAGGTGATTTAAATTTAATTTATTTCAACATTATTTTAACATCAGGTTAATTTCAAATTAGATAAAAACATGATCATGTGTGAAAGTTTATTTTAAGTGGACTTTACACACTGTATTGTATGCACATTAAGTATACAGTATATATTATATACATTGGTTGTATGGTTCAAACAACAACAATTATACCATCATGTTTCTTTAAATGTTTGGGATTTGAATTAAAAGTTTAATTAGACTAATTAATTACACAGTATATATGAGTGTTTAGATTGTTGACAGTTTATTCTGATGAAGTTTCTGTTTCTGGGGGAAATGAAAGCGCTTAATTAAGTTCTATGTATTCGCCTTATTTTGTTATGTTATTCGCTTATTAAATACTTTGACCTTATAATAACACTGGACTGAAGAGTCTGCTTGGTTTGACTGTGATACTCATGGGACAGCCTTCATTGGTTTCTGTAATGGGAACTTTTGGTATTACAAGTTAATTTTATTCCCGTTTTCCATTAACTGTGTTATTATGTGTGGCTATTTTATATTTTTGCATCACATTTTTGGTCCATTTTTCATAAAATTGTGATTTTCTAGCAAATTAGTGGCAAATCATTAAAGACAGAAGTTAAAAAATAATGACAGACATTTGAGTTTCAGATTTCATACCCTTCAGAAATTTCATACTAATGCAAGACCTACTATTATTATTATCTTTCTATGTTTATAACAGCAGCATTTAAAAAATGTCCTTATTTTTGGGCCTTTGTCCCACTTCTATGTATGGCTTTGTCCAGATTTCTTGCTCTGAGGTTGAGAGGTATGACAAATGTGTCAGGGCCATCACAGCCAGCCAGAGACATTTCAAATTGTGACATACTTGTTGCACCCCACTCCCCCATGTTGTGACTCTGGATGTGTCCAAGCAAGGCAAGGAGCAGTTATGCAGTATAAGTGTGCAGAGTATTCCCCCATCCAAGGTAGACACAGGTACTACAGTGGCTTTTCATCTGTCCTTGAATTTGCAGAATGTTCTGGTTTCTGTCATATTTCTATACTGTTGATTTATGCTTATTATTATTCAGAAAGTGCCTGTTGCTCTGTGTTTATGTAGCAATGCTTTAATGACTATCAGATAAGCTTGTCTGAGATTGTAATATGTAAGTAAGCTTTAATAAGCATACTGTTAAAAACTGAGAGCATTGAAAGCCTTTCTGTTGTTGCCATGCAGAGAATACTTGCATAACTAGATAACATATAAGCCTTGGGTTTTCAAATACATATGACAGTATGTGTAATAAAGGACAGGATTACATTATTTTAAGAAGCTCATTACATTTGTTGGAGACTTGCAGTCATCTTTGCAGGCTTTACCTGTAAACTAAACAGAATGCCAATCTATCATGTGTGGTCCATAACCTGTGCAGTAATCCTTTAAGCAATGTATCTTGAGCTTGTTTCTTGTTTGCTTTTCATTTTTTACTTTGATCATGTTTTCCCCATGAAACAAGTAGATAGTTGTTGTCAGGCAGTAGTTTTTTTTTGAATAAGAAACATTTTTACAAGTGGGGGTATCACAGAGATTGCTACTTTCAGCATGTTACTTGGTACTTTAATAAAGCTGAATATAAATTATAATTAGAACTGCAGTGCAAGGAGAAGTGGTTTGAGTTGAGTGCTGCTTGTTTTTCTTATACTTGATTTTGACTGGAATTCCAGTAATGTATTTAAAAAGTAATATATTTTTTCCTGCCTCACAACCTTTTTGTTTCCATCTAGATATTAAGTAAAATGTCATGCAGCCAATGCATTGAAATATTTTTTTCCTTCTACACTTCATTTTGTCTTGATTGGACTCTCATAATGATGGTTGGGCACCCGGGGTAGCATATTTAATTAAAGTTCCAGTTTTTGTGGTTTTGAGCATAGCTCCTCCCCTTTGTAGTTGGCCAAAACCCTTCTCATTGATCCCACCCATTCAGCTGTCTCCTGCAGCCCCTTCTGATTTGAAGTCATCAGTCGCCACTGGATGACACAGGATGAAGCTGAAGAGAATATTTCACAGGAAGATGTTCTGAAACCTTCTGTAAAGTATCCCTAGGAAACAGAGAGCAAAGAAAGTTCCCCTAATTTAGAAGAAAATGATAAAAGAGAATATTTACTTGATTTAATACAGATGGACAGAAATACTAAGAACAATGAAACCAATAGAATACAGAAAGTCAGTAAGTCAATAAGGCACAAAATGTAAGAAGTCTAATAAAATAAATGAACAGGGTAGTCAATACTGTTCATAGAAATGTACCCAATACAGAAGTAAGTAGGATATATTACTGAGCATCTAAATTAATAACAGATAAAGTCTTACCCCCAAAACACAGGGTAGTAAGGGAAAGGAAGGGGGAAATCAAATGCCATCATGGAAGTTTCGAATAGAGAGAACTACAAAACAATTAAGGAGATTAGTGTCACTGTTAGAAGAGTACAGAAGAGGGAACAGATCAACGAAAATACTTTGAAAGATAGACATGATAAAAGCAATGCACAGTATCAGAACAGACCAGGATCTATTGTACGATATTGCAAATAATAAACTAAAAATATCAGCACAGGCAGAAAAACTTAGACGATACAGATAAATATAAAAGAAAAGTACAAGCTAAACCATTTACTGCAGACCCCAAAACATTTTATAGAGACTTAAGAAACAAGGCAAAAGGAGTAGAAACACCACCAAAAAAGAGGAAATGGGATGAAGTAACTGCCAGAGAAAGTGAAACAAGGTTAAGAAAAGTTCCTAACTGGAAAACCCAGGCCCAGATGCAGCATCTAACTTCTGGCTAAAAGTATTAACACCTTTCCATGAAGATTTAGTCCTAAGTAACAACTATTTATAAATGGGCCCTAAACAGTCGCCGATCTAGTTAACAACAGGAAAAATGAAACTCCACTTTAGGGTGGGAGGTTGGCATAATGGTTAAGATGTTTACATTACAGACACAAGGTACAGGGCTTGATTCTCACACTGGGTAATTGACTAGGCTTAAAATAGCCCACAAGGCGTGTTAGCCTACTACTTACTAATCTATGAACCTAAGAGTGAACCTGCAAGATATCCTAAATTTTAAAAAGCAATAACGTGCCTTCTGACAATGTGTAAACTATATACTGGAACTGATGCCAACAGAATTTTAGAACAAAAGGGTTACAAAAGAAAGTTATATGGAGCAAAGGATCATTTGTTGTTAAATAAAGTCATAATAGAGAATTGCAGGAGCGTATTCAAATGTATGACACACCCTGCATTGATCAATTACATTACAGTGACCATGAAACAGTTGCAAACCACTTTTCAACTAAGCCATGATAAAGGAGAAATCATTATCCCATGGATAAAAATTCAAAGGGGATATTCTGTCACCGCAGCACTTTTGTCTTGCCCTTAATCCATTTAGCTGTCTACTTAACAGATGATGTCATGGTTACAATTTCATTTCCCAGAAAACAAAGTGTAAAGACTTCTCATTTTTTATGGATGATTTAAAGCTGTATAGTTTATCAAATGAGGAATTGAAAGAACACCTGGAAGTGGTCAAAACTTTCTCAGATGATATAAGAATGTCACTTGGTCTTGATAAATGTACAAAAGCAACTTTTAAAGCAGGAAAGATGGAACACCAA
This sequence comes from Protopterus annectens, assembly GCF_019279795.1. Taxonomy (NCBI): domain Eukaryota; kingdom Metazoa; phylum Chordata; order Ceratodontiformes; family Protopteridae; genus Protopterus; species Protopterus annectens. The sequence continues at coordinate 511,073,231 of NC_056740.1, read as the reverse complement.
GAAAATATCGGTCTGGGAAAGGAATGTGATATAAAGGAACTTGAGCAGGATGAAGTATATAAGAATTTGGGTACTGATGAATGATTGAAAATAGAGCATTAACACATGTGAATAAAACTTAGTAAGGAATATTTTAGGAAACTAAAATTAATACTGGAAACAGCCCTAACATCTAGGAACAAAGGATACAAGAAAAAGAAAAACAATCTGGTTCCACACAGCAGTGAAATTCAATATGTCCTTTATTGTAGTAAGGTAAGCGCTTTCTCGGAATAACATCCGCTTCATCAGATCAACAAAGATAGAATAACAGTTACATTTTTAAACACTAAAACATCCAATCAAAAATCAGATAAAATGTGCATCATAGCTAAAAGCCATGTGATAAAATACATCTATAGAATATATAGATCTTTAGAAAATTGAATAAAAATAGACTAAATGAACAATATATACTTAAAAATGGTGACGAATACAATAAAAAATAATAAAAAATGGACTATTGAAGTATATAAGATAAAATATTAAAAGAGAGATCAATGCTTTAATGGCCGTGCTTTAAGGAAGGGTTTCAGGGAAACTCTGTTGTTTAAACCAGGAGGTTTGTCAGCTTGAAAGCGCAAAATCCATTTCTGTTGACTAGATTCTGTTCTGTTATTTATGTCACCTCCTCTCTTGGTACTATGAAGAATCTCTAGTACATAAAGCTAAATTTATGTTCTTTACCCTCTTTAGCTACATGTAATGATAATGCACTGGTTTCTTTAACATTCCTGATATCTCTAAGGTGTTCAAGTATATATATTCTATAGATGTATTTTATCACATGGCTTTTAGCTATGATGCACATTGTATCTGATTTTTGATTGGGTGTTTTAGTGTTTAAAAATGTAACTGTTATTCTATCTTTGTTGGTCTGATGAAGCGGATTATATTCCAAGAAAGCACTTACCTTACTACAATAAAGGACATATTGATTTTCACTGCTGTGTGGAACCAGATTGTTTTTCTTTTTTTTGTATTCTCTAGTTATCGCATCTGGTTCCTTATTTGGTTCAAGGAGTGTTTTCGTTTCGTGTATTTTCATCTAGGAACAAAGTTCAGGCTATAATACAATTTGCTCTTCCTGTTCAATCTTACAGTTTTGGGGTGACTGACTGGCACCAAAAGGTATTTCATTAGTTGGAGAGGAAAACAAGAAAAATGATTAATGTTTATCAAATGATTTATAAAAATCAAGTTTATACCAAGATTATATATTCCCCATTCTGAAGGAGGTATGGGTGTCCTCAAAACTGATTGCATGCATAGATCTGCAGTCGTAGGACTGCATACATATCTGCTGACCACACAAGACTCAAACATAGTGAAGATTTTAAAACATGTCCTATACAGACTGCTTCAGAGCTCTATCTCTGCATAATTTCTCCTACAGGCTGTTGAGGGGAGATCAATTCTTGGGATACCAGACATTGACAGACCCCACCCTGATGGACCTCCTGCATAGCTACAAAACAATCAGCACCAGAATTACCCATTCTAAAGGCTTAAACCTTTCTTGTGATATAAACAGGAGCTGTTGGGCAGACAGGTATGTATCCCAGAGACTAGCCCTTCTATAGACTCCCATCCATGTGAATCAGAGATACTCCCTAACCCAATTCAAGTGTAACTTGGACAATTGGATGGGTGGGAGCAGGAAATTCACCCCTAATTTGGTAGCTATGTCTCTAATGGACACAGGCAACTTGTAAACAGTTCATATCCCCAGCCTCTGCTTGTAAATGTTTAATTTCCAAAGCTCCTGCTTAAACTTATCAAGGGTATCAGAACATTTTTGAATCGGGATGCATGGCTTGGCTTAAAAAAGCCCTAGTGGTCATTAGCCTAGTATACACCTATGAACCTATAAACATATGGTTCACAAATAAATACAAAAATGAATGTAAGTTTGTCCTTTTCATTCTTGCATTTTATTTTTTTTTTACACTGCTTCATATTAAAGTGCTAATTCAATACCTTGAATAGTGCATGACTTTTCAGTGGGTTACATATTATCATGTATGTTATCCTGTTCAAACTCTTTGTAGTGTATGTCCCATTAGAGCTGCACACTAACAGTCTAACACGACATTCTTCATTTTCTCTGCACTACTATATGCAGAGATAAATTGCACTGCATTTTTGTAGCACTTCAATACCTGCCTTGTTGGGTAACCCTCAGTCTTTTGTCACTCATTACATTTATTCTTTTATATTTTTTTCACAAACCTTAGTCCTGCATTCTACTTGTTTATCTGTCAATGGTGCTGGCTAAAGAAAAGAGAAGGATTTACTTATTAAGCCATATAATGTGGACAACATAGCAATGTTACCAACACAGCACTCTATTAAGTCCTGAAAAGTGTTGGCTACACAATGTTCTGCCATGTTACTAGGAGGTATATCCACACCGTACTGTACCTCAGACCATTACCTTATATCTGCACTGTAAGAACAAAATCTCTGACCCTCTCATCAAGATGAGATAGAAGAGGACAGGGCAAATGGTCCCACCTTTTCTTGTTATCTCCTTCTTTAATTGGGGTGCCAGTTGAACATAAGTCACTGACAACATTGTTATGAATGCAGATAATTAAGTTGATAGCAAGAAAGAAGAAACATAATTCCTAACACTGATCACACTATTACAATAGTAAATTGCCTTCTCAAATGACAACACTGTTTATTATTCTCTGTGTTCAGATTTACAGGCATATTTTCTCCATGCTATCAACTTGCAATGTACTTTACATTCTGTTTTAATCTTTTGAGTACCAGCTTGACAAATGTCATGCTAACATCTAAATAAACCGCAATCAGAAAATCATTTGTAATTAGTCCTTTAATCAGCAGTGATTATTATTTTAGAAGTACTATGAATGATTGATATTAGAAGAACAAAGGCCAAGAACAGACAGGCCTCATGTTAGATGAACAGAAAGGCCAAGAACAGGCAGGCCTCATGTTAGAAGAACAGAAAACCTCAGTCTATTTTTATCAGAGATATTTTTATTCTTTTTTCTTTCGTGAAAGTAAGGCTTATTGGTCTGTAGGTTACCTATTCTATTCTGCTATGATTTCAGTGAGTGGAGAACACCTCTGCTGGTCTTTTTTCCAACAGCTCTACTAGATCTTGTCTTAGTACTGTGATAACTCTAGGCTGAGTAGCCTGTGATAGTGGCATATAGAGTATGAGCCAGGTGACCTAAGTTTAATGACAAGTTCTAGCACTTGACAGAGCAGGCAGGAATGATGGTTGTGTTCATCCTGTGTGGAAGTTACCATGCACTTGGGTAAAGCTTTTGGGTGATCTGTACTGGAGACTGGGGATGTGCAAGGAGCATTGTTTGCAGAAGGGCTGGACCATTTGTGAGTCAGCAATTTGATGGGATGATATTCCAGCAAATGCATTGCATTTCCATCCCTGACATGTCAGTGGGCACAGGTAATGCACATGCAATTAGAGGTCCAAACAAAAAATACCCTAACCAGTAATGTGATACTGCCCCAGGATGCATCAGTGTTAACTCTAGTTCCAAATAGGTCAGAGATAGCATGTGGGAGTCTAGTCAAGTTATATAGATGTAATGAACTGGGGAGGCCACTGGAAGTGACTGTGCAGATGCCAAAAATATAAAAAAAATCCTCAGAGGTAAGTGTTACCTACATGTACTGTTTTATTTTCTTGTAAAGTTTTATTTTCACTTTTGAAGTTTCTTTTGTCTTTTTCCTCAATAAAACAGCCTGCAGTTAGCTCCTCCAAATAAGAAAACTCTTGCTTTCAGAGATGGGTTACATATATGTTCCAGTCTTTTAGGGAAAAAATCAAAAATGTCCTTTCAGCCTTGATGCCTTTCCTATTACCCTTGTTCAGCATCTTGGTCATTTTCCTGATGGTACTTAATGTTTGTCCTCAGTCTTAGTATTTGTCATCTGACTACTTTCCTGCCTCTCTTAACTTGAGTTAATTCAGATATTATGCCTTAGAAATTATAGAAATGAGAAATTGCAAAGAAATTGAGCCTAGTGACCATTTATACATTAACAGAACCTATCTTCAAGTTGGGAACCTCCTCTCCAAGTGGGCAAGAGCAGTCATACCCAGGGTGAATTTATTTATACTGACCCGATCTTCCTGGTCCATTTGAAGAACATTATTGTATTGCATGATTTATCTCTCTCCTAGTGACACAACTTCAAATAAATAACCTTCTTATTTACTAGTGGAAAGTCAAGATGATTCTATATCCTTGCGTAGGCCACACTTCAAAAAATACTTGAGGACAAGAAGCTTTTGGTAAGATCAGTTCAGTCACCTGGACACAACTCTTCAATGAGGTACCTTAATCTCCTTACAGGACTTCAAAACACAATTGCAAGAGCATCCCAGACTAATAAACTATGTGTAAATTCTTTGAAAATGGATAGCTTACACAAAGATTAGCTATTTCTACAAATTAACAACCATGTATCAGTTCCAACCCCCACTGTATTTATTATGTTGTAAATACTGTATATATTTATTTGTAATCATTATATACATTTATGTGTAAACATTGTAAATATTATGACATTTTTTTCAGCTTACTCTACATATAATTCTAACCATAATATATGCGTATATATGTACTGATTGCTGTAAGTTTTACTAACTAAACATCTATTTTGTATGAACTGTTCTTGGTAGTCAGGTCATGGCTGAAAAGGGTCCCCTGGATTAGCGCACTGGCCTGGTTATCAAAATTCGAAATAAATAAAAATGTCCTTTCATCACATTCCATTTAACTGCCCTTGTCAATTTAGGTCACTTATTCCTTCATTTGTGGAACTATTGAACTTGCTTAGATACAAGAGATCCAGGACAACTGGATTTGGGGTCTATATTACGCCACCTATAAAACCTTGACGGCAAACACCTCTTCGTCAACATGTATTCAGCAAGATTCACTTCCGCGATTCGCTGAATATGTAAAGGGCAAACAGAGACTTATCCCAGAACCCAATGGAACTAAATCTAGCTAAACCACCCCCCTCAATGAGGGGGGCTGTGCCTCCCACACCCCCTAACTAAATATACCAACTCTAAGATTGCACTACAGTGGTTCACCAACTATGTTTTTGTCCTTTATATTCAGCGAATAATGGCTAGATAAATGCTAGGCTATCTTAGCTAGATAAATGTATTAATATAACAGTTCCTACAAGAAAGCAACAAAATAGGAAGTTCAAGGTCAAACCAGTCTTGTTGTCCACATACATAAATAAACTATATAATAAAAGAAAAACATGCTTATTAGAATATACAGTAAAAATAAAGGCCCATGAATCAAGGTCAACATAAAAATGATTGAAAGTACTGAATAAGACCATCAGAAAACAAAGGCAACCCCTGAACTCAGACCAGGCCACCTACATTCGTCACACCCTTGCTAACTATATATGCAAACTCAAACAGTTCATACTACAATGAGAAAATGGTGAATTTCCTCATCCTGCCAGTTCCTCAATCTCACACAAAGAAGAAGTCAGTACTGTTCAATCAGCTGATTTTTGATCAGCTCTACTGCCATTTTAATGTTTGACAAAGTGAAAGATCTGAAATCAAGTGCAAAACTGATATGGCTATAAAATCTGACCACATTTTTACAGGTAAACTTGCCAAAAAAAGTTGAAAATACAGCATAGACGGGTCCTGGCAATATCACTGTATCTGTCTTAAATAGCATGAAGCACAATTTTGCCAGAGCCCTAACAACACTGCTCAATCTCAGCCTCTCTACAGGTTTTGTACCAAGTGAATGGAGCACATTTACAGTCATTCCCCTGCATAATGGAGGACCTTCCACAGAATCAGGCAATTACAGACCCATAAGTCTGTCCAGCCTCATATGCAAAGCCATGAAAAGAGTTATCATGGAATTAGTCAGGACATAGGGAACCTCCAAACGCTCGACCTATCTCAGTTTGGATTTTTCAAGGGCAGGTCATGCTTACTCAACCTGATGGACTTTTCTGAAAAGTTTATCAAAGCAATGGATGAAAACAAAATCTACACACTACATACCTTGACCTGGCCGAAGTGTTTAACACAATTTCCATCTCAGGCATAGTAGAAACCCTAAATAAAATGTGAGTAAACTCCTGTGACACCTACTGGATTGCTAACTGGCTCAAAGATAGGATGCAGGAAAACAAAATAGGGGAGGCAACCTCCACAAATAGACTAGTCACCAGTGGTGTCCCTCAGGGTTCTGTACTGAAACCTGTCCTATTTGGCATCTGATTTTGTAAAGTAAAAGCCAATACCAAAGGGCTCTGGCTGACTAGGTTTGCAGATAACTTCAAACTAGGAGCAGTCATTGAATCCTAAATGACTTAACCACTGTGCAGTAAGGTTTGCCCAAATAAATAACTGGTGCCAAAATCATTGTGCCATCTACTCCAGGGAACTACCAAATTGACGAAGTTGTTCAGGATTTAGGAACTTGTGTGGACAGTGACCTAACTTTTTACCAGCATGTGCCCATTGTTGAAAGAATGTTCATCATTATTGCACAACTTATAGGTTCATAGGTTAGTACAAGGCTAGCTGCCCTTTTGAGCCATTGCAAGCCTAGCCAATTATCCCATGTGAGACTCAAACCCTCCACCTTGTGTTTGTAAGGCAAACACCTTAACCGTTAGTCCACCATCCCAACCCCTTATAAACAAAAGGATTCTGTATAGCTCAACGGATGTCATTGACTCCCATTACTGAGGCCTAATTAGGCCAGTCATTGAGTATAATGCTCCCTTTGGCATGCATCTGTCCAGATGCATGCAACAACTGGAACACCCACAGAAGTATTTTAATAAAATGATGCAAGGCTTAAACACCATATAATACATGGACCTACTCAAAGCCCTGTCAGAATACTCAGTATCCAACAGACTGCTATGATGTGACCTATTTATGGCATACAAGGCATCCTTTGACCAAATACTGATGGATTTACTGAACACTGGCAAGTTAACTGGTATCAGAATACTTGGTCTAGGATCTAAACCTCTTCTACAACACCAACAGAATGGTTTCACATGGCAGGTATATCTTGGAGAGGATACTGCTTCTCTGGAACAGACTCTATAACCACATAAAAGAAAGTTCATCCCTGTCCTTATTCAAGGACAGCTTGGATCTATGGATGAGAAACAGGCATTTACCCTATGAATACATCCTATACCGCTAATGAACAGAGGCAGCTGCTAAATCATTTAGGCCATGCTAATGAGAATGATTTTCTTATTAGGAATAATATATAATTATTGACCATGGGATGGGTGAGGCCAGTCTCTATCTCTAAACAAATGAGATAGGTTAATTTGAGCACAAAGAGGGAAAATATTTAGGCTTAAAATGTCCCCAAGGCATAGTACTAACATATAAACCTGTAAGTGTGAATCCATGCTGGTAAAGATCACTGTATGTTCTAAGAGCAGTCCACTACTAACTGAATTAAATGTCTCTCAAAAGACTTACATGATAATGGAGTTAAATTGATACCGAGACCTATGAAAAACTGAAATTTCCACAATGACTACACAGTTCACTGAGTTTCTAATGTTTGTGAGTGTGTGTGTGTGTGTGTGTGTGTGTGTGTGTGTGTGTGTGTGTGTGTGTGTGTGTGTGTGTGTGTGTGTGTGTGTGTGTTCATGTGTGTGTGTGTGTGTGTGTGTGTGTGTGTGTGTGTGTGTGTGTGTGTGTGTGTGTGTGTAGATGGTTTGACCAAAGTCAAAATCCCATTACTTTAAATTCATCCTCCATGTTCTTCTACTGTCATAGTCAGACATACTGGACCTACATTCAACCTCCTTTAAATGAGGCACTCTTATGTTTTTCAAACACTAATCTTATCTGCATTGGGCCTAACACTGACTCAGTCATAAACAACTTGAAACCAAATGCAATTAACTCAGTTTTCTTCTCTATAAACATTTGATTACTGAAGGGATGATTCATCTTTCCATGTGTTCCATCATCTATCCACTGGCAAGTCATTAGGATCTATGCATGCAGGAATCTACAGAACCAGAACTGCCTTTATCAGCAGCATAAATATATTGATTTAGTGCTACTTTTCTAGATTCATTACAACCAGTTGCTTTTGAATTCTAGCATTCTAAATAATGGTGCTGGCATTTCTATTCTATAACATCCAATCTTGTAGAATTCTTCCTGCAGCATTAAATATTGATATGTGGAAAGTGTTGTCAATGTATATTTACACACTCTCCAGATTGATCAACAGCTACATAGACTGAACTTGGTGTGTGTGTGTGTGTGTGTGTGTGTGTGTGTGTGTGTGTGTGTGTGTGTGTGTGTGTGTGTGTGTATGCGTGTATGTGTGTATGCATGTGTGTGTGCGTGTGTGTGTGTGCTTGCGTGTGTGTGTGTGTGTGTGTGTGTGTGTGTGTGTGTGTGTGTGTGTGTGTGTGTGTGTGTGTGTGTGTGTGTGTGTGTGTGTGTGTGTGTGTGTGTGTGTGTGTGTGTGTGCGTGTGTGTGTGTATATGTGTGTGTGTGCGTGTGTGTGTGTGTGTGTGTGTGTGTGTGTGTGTGTGTGTGTGTGTGTGTGTGTGTGTGTGTGTGTGTGCACGTGCATAAATATATATATAAATATCATCGGATACTATATTCCCCCTGGTAATAATATCAACACACTAGAGTGCATCCTACAATGGATAACAAAGCACTCCCCCAGGAGACTATCATACTGGGGTGACTTCAATATCAATTGATCCTCCTGTAACTCACTGCACCCTACTGACCATATTAACCTCCATGACTACAATCAAATAATCTAAACTACAGCTAGGGAAGACAAAGCATCCAAAAAGGAGTCCATCCTCAATTGGATCATTACTAACAGACCAGTATTATCATACCGCTTTGGTAGCCTCCCAGACTGTCTTAGTGACCACTTCCCAACATGTGTTCTGTGACGTCAAGTAAATCCAATAAAACCTTCCTCTTTCCAATAAATTCGATATGCAAAAAATTCAAATTTCAAGACTTTGTGTCCACCCTCAAACTCTGTAATTGGAATCCACTGAAATTCCTCTCCATAGACAGTGCAGTAGAATATTTTAACACTACCTTCCTAAACATCTTAAATAACATGGCCCCCATTAGAACAGTCAAGTCCCCAAATGATATGGACATCCTACAGAAGGGCCTGGCTGAGACAGATGCCTGGTGTTAGAGCCATGGCCTCAAGCTCAATGCCAAAAAGTGCAGTGTCATCCCATTTGGTAAAAAGTCTGTACCCATGAACTACCACATAGATAGCAATCTACTTAACACCAAATGTGTGATAAGAAACCTTGGGACCCAGGTGGACAGTAGTCTCTCCTTTGATAGTCACATCATCACAGTAGTCAGGAAGTCCTTCTACATGGCGTACCTTATCATAAAAGGGTTCTCATCCAGGAATAAAGAGGTCATTGCTCCCCTTTACTCAACACTCTTTAGACCCATTATAGAGTACAATGCCCCTTTTGGAATGTACCTCACACGACATCTGCAGCAGCTGGAAAGGCCACATAAGTACCTCACAAAGAGGATTACTGGCCTCAAACAAATGCCCTACACTGACCATCTCAAAAAACTCTAGCTTTACTCCATAGCATATTGCCTACTCCGAGGTGATCTCTGCCTAACATATAAAGCTATGTCAAACCTAGAGCTGTTGGACATGCTACACCTAAAGAAATCCCAATCCCTCTGAGCTACACGCTCTAGGGACCTAAACCTTGTCACCACAATAAACAGGACATGCTGGAGGGATAGATTCCTGTCCCAGGGACTTCCAATACTCTGGAACAGGCTACCCATCTATGTCAAGCAAAGTTCTTCATTAGCACTCTTCAAGAAAAATATTGATGAGTGGAGGGGAAATAGGAAATACACTCCAGGGATCACTTCTGTGTCTCTGCTCGACAGTGGCACAGGAAAATAACTTTCTTGGGTGGTGTAAGCCAGGGAACCTTGTTGGCTAGGCTTACGTAGGCCCTTGGGCCGATAGCCTAGTACCTACCTATGAACCTATGAACTTATAAGAATAAAGTCGAACTATGCCCCTTGCTTACCAAAGAAACAAGATCATGTCTAAACGAAAGAGATAAATCCTGGGAAACTTGGGTTCATAATAAAATTGCAGTGAATAAACAGAAATACCTTGAACTAAGAAATAAATCTAAACAGCAAATCAGATTTGGCAAAAAATCACTACACTGATAACAATCTAAGCACAAAAAACCCCACAAAAATTCTGGTCTGCTATTAACAAAATTCTGCAACCATGCCAAACTAACACACCCTCCCTATCCACCAGTAACCCAATTGACAATATTGTCACCTAGTTTAACAAATATCTCATTGACTTCATAACTGCCCTCACTAATAATAACTGCCATCACTACTACCGCCAAATCTCTCATCCTTAGCTCATAACACAAACTGCCTGCTGAATTCCTCAAAATCATAGTTCAAGCCATATCATACGCAGTCTCTTTATTAATCAGTTGCTCCATCTCTGAACAACATATCCCTGGTCTCTGGAAAATATCACATGTAATACCCTTACAAAAAGGTGGAAACTCAACTCACCTATCAAATTACTGGTCCATTGATATCCTATCACCTTTATCAAAAATTCTTAAAAAGTGTATACATACTCAAATCCTAAACCATCTCTTGTCCAACAAGCTTCTAGCAAATGCCCAGCATGGATTCCACCCTAACCACAGCAGTACCACAGCCCTTATTAGCTTCACTAACACTATTAATCATCATTGGAACAAAGGTAACCTTATATCTTCTATGTTTTTAGACCTCTTTAAAGCTTTGATACTGATTCTCATAATAAACTCCTAACTGTACTAGCTGAACTGTCTAAGCTTCTCCACTCTTGCACTCCAGGACTACTTATCAGATCACAGACAAGCTGTAAAATGACAAAATAGCCTATCTCTTCTTCTACCTGTTACTTTAGGAGTTCCACAAGGGTTGATCCTTGGTCCCCTTCTCTTCAATTTATACACCAACAGCCTTCATACTGCCACTGTACTTGCTACACTGGTCCAATATGCAGATAATTCAACCCTAATCTGTTCTGTCTTAACACTCCAAGAACTTCAAAAAGTAACACAGGAAGCCTTTACTGCATTCGAAATATGGCTATCAAATGCACAACTCATACTCAACCCAAACAAAACTAAGCTGTTGCTATTTCATCCCATAAAAGTAACACATTTATTCCCTTTATTCAAAATAATTTCAAGCAACAAAACCCATATTTCACTAGTCCCCCTAACCAAACTTCTACGTGTTATAATAGATCAAAACATGAAGTTCTACCTACATATTGCCCAAGCAATAAAAATGTTCACAAAAAATTGGCTCTCTATATGTATGCAAAAATACCTTTCCAATAATAAAACCGTAATTGCTAGAACCCACCTAGTCTCCACACTTCGCTATGCATCTCCTTAATCATTAATCTCCACAAATCTGACTTAGCCAAAATAAACACCTGTTATAACAAAATAGCAAAGTTTGCAACTGATTCAGCCTTTAGGCCTCATCACTGCCATGCTCTTAAACAACTATCTTGGCTAGAACTACCAACCTGCTCACCCTTAACCAACTTGCTATGGCCCATCAAATATTTTACCAACCTGAAAAAAAAAACAGCTCTGCAAGGCCTATTAAATCAATACTCAAGTGTTTACTATGATCCAGTAATAATGGACGTAACCGTAAGTAAAAATAGATCAGGTAACTACCTATACTCCAAATACATTGAAAAAATCTGGAATGCCATACCCCTTAACATAAGAACTACAGCCAACAAAGCTAACTTCAAAAACCTTTTCAAATAGCATTTAGGTAGCTCAAGGATATGCACCTATTCCAACCCAGGTTAATCTACTTAGACAATATATCTATAAAGTTTTGCAACTCATGTGTCCTATACAGAAAGGCGTACCTAGGATGTTATTCACATAAGGCTAATACTCCTACTTGTGTCTAATAATAGTCTATTTTTTCACTGTAGTATGTGCACTATCTTATTATATTTCATTACCACTAAAGTCAAATCCTGTAATTGTATATGACATCAACTTTATATATTGTATTAAGTGAAACACTTCTCATGTTCACTTACCTTGCTTGAAAACTAAGCTATGCTACTCTAGATTGACATATATCAGTCTGATTCAACTTTTTCACTTCTGTTTTTTTTTCTTTCTTAACTCGGTGTGCTTATTCCTTCTTACTTCAAAGCGTTGTCACTGTCACTTGTGTATTTGAATGCATATTGTTCCAGTGTAAAATGTGCTATATATTACTATATATTACTATATATTACTACCACTAAATGTAACCACTTTGAATTGTGTATGACCGCCCCCACCCCCAATTAGGGAAACCACCATAAAAAACTTCTCCAAAGCCAACTTCACACTTCTTAAGACAGAAGTGGCAAACTTCCTGACACCCATGTAGACGGACAATAGAGGTACGACTGCTGAATCCTACACAAATGCACTTTATAAGCACTTACATGAGTGCATGGATCATGCTATCCCTAATAGAACCAAGATGCTGTCCTCCAAAAAAGGAAGCCAATCTAGTGGTCCTCTGCCATAAACAAACTCTACAAGAGAAGAAAGAAACTGTTGCAAAATAAGACTAAAATCCCACGACTTGAGGAACTCCCTGGTCAGCCTCAGTAAGAAGCTGAGATCCATCATAAAATCCTCCAAAGCTAGTTACGAAAACAAAACTGCCACTGACTCTAAAGACAACCATGAAGCATTCTAGAACTATGTCAAGAATCTCAATGGCAACACTCAGATCTGCTCTGAGTTACAGCACAATGGCACTAAATATACAGAACCAACTGATATTGCCAACATCCTGGCAGATAGGTTCACTGCTAACTTTACACCCTCTCATCCCCTAGAGGGCCCATCTCTATACCAGAAGAATGCAAAGTTCCTGTAATCACTGCTGCACAGGTAAAAAACACACTCTCCAAAACCAAGAACACAGCATCCATGGGACCTGACAATATCCCAGGCTGCATTCTACACAAACTATAGAATGAACTGGCACCCTAAGTACCATGTTCAGTCATAGCCTCACCTCATGCTTTGTGCCCACTGAATGGCGCACCATGATGGTTATCCCACTCCACAAAGGGGGAGCCATGCCAGACCGAGGGAACTACCACCCCATTAGCCTGATGAGCCTGGTCTGCAAGGCCATGGAACATATCATGGAACTCATAAACAAAGACACTGGTAATCTCCAAACTATGGACCCTACCCAGTTAAGGTTTGTAAAAGGCAGATCATGTCTCCTAAACCTGATTGACTACTTTGAAACAGTCACCAAAGCATAGACGAGGGTAAGGCGGTTCACACAGCCTATCTAGATCTCACCAAGGCTTTTGACACTCTGGAATTATAGATCAGCTCACTAAACTAGGTATAAATCCCTGTGTCACAAGATGGGTTGCCAACTGGCTCATGGACAGAACCCACACTGTAAAAGTAGCAGACTCCAAATCCGACTTCAGACCAGTGACAAGTGGAGTACCACAGGGTTCAGTCCTGGGTCCTCTCCTGTTTGGTATCTACTTCTCTGAAGTACAGGCTAACACAGAAGGTCTTTGGCTAACAAAGTTTGCAGATGACTGCAAACTAGGAGCCATAATCGAAACTCCTAACGATGTGGACATACTACAAAAGGGCCTCACTGAGACAGATGCCTGGTGTCAAAGCCATGGCCTGAAGCTCAATGCCAAAATGTGTATTGTCATCCCTTTTGGTAAAAACTCTGTACCCATGAACTGCCACATAAGTGGTAGTCTGCTTAATGCTGAAAGTGTGATAACAGACCTTGGGACACAGGTGGACAGTAATTTCTCCTTTGATAATCACATCGCCACAGTGGTCAGGAAATCCTTCTACGTGGCTCACCTCATCACAAAAGGTTTCTCATCCAGAAAAAAAGAGGTCATTGTTCCCCTCTACTCATCACTCATTAGACCCATTATAGAGTACAACGCCCCTTTTGGTATGTACCTCACAAGACATCTACAACAACTGGAAAGCTGGAAAGGTCATAGAAATACCTTACAAAGAGGATTACTGGCCTCAAACAGATGCCCTATGCATACCGTCTCAAAAAAATCCAGCTATACTCTGTTGCATGTCGCCTACTCAGAGGTGATCTCTGCCTAACATACAAAGCTATGTCAAACCCAGAGATGTTGGGCATGCTCCACTTAAAGAAATCCAAATCCCTCTGAGCTACATGCACTAGGGACCTAAACCTTGTCATCACAATAAACAGAACATGCTGGAGGGACAGATTCCTGTCCCAGACACTTCCCATACTCTGGAATAGACTACCTATCTATGTGAAACAGAGCTCCTCATTAGCACTCTTCAAGAAAAATCTTGATGATTGGATGGGAAATAGGAAATTCTCCCCAGGGATCAGTTCTGTGTCTCTGCTCGACAGGGGCACAGGAAAATAATTTTCTTGGGTGGCGAAAGCCAGGGTACCTTTTTGGCCAGGCTTATATAGGCCCAAGGGCTAATAGCCTAGTACCTACCTATGAACCTATGGACCTATGAACATTTTTTTTAATGTATTTAAAGATAAGCTTTCTATTGTATACCTACTGTGATACATTCTTCCTATTTCATAATCTTGTACTGTTAATAATGGAGCTTTTCTCCCTGGGCCTGCACTGAAAATGGGCAGCCGCCCAGTTTGATTTTCTCTGTAAAGTTAAAAATAAATAATCATATATATATATATATATATATATATATATATATATATATATATATATATATATATAAAAACAAAGTAAATTTCAAACCAAAATGAGAGGCTGCCCTATATCTATAGTTGCTAACCTTCTCACTGATTGTTTTCGGTTTGGCAACTGCTGCTCCTCCCAGAAGGTGTAACCCACTCCATTCGCCCTTCAGGCTCACTCTGTTCCCCTACCCTGCCCCCAAATTCCACCTGCACCCACTACCTTTTATACATCCCCTGACTTCTCCCCACCAAACACCTCTCCAATCACAATACACCTAAGTCAAACCCCACCCATCTGTGATCTATATCACCCCAAACATCCACCCCCCCTACAATGCTCTACATAACATCTCTCACTCTAACCCCATTTACCCTACCGATCTCTCTCTATTCTATTACCTATCTCACATTTTTCCCAACCCTTGTCATAACTCTCACACATACTCCACTACATCTTACCATCACCCTCTTTACCTCTAACGCAATCTATTTTTTTAAACCAAAATTGTTCCCAACACAGCTCCCCTGTACTCCCCTCTTAAATGTGGTACCAGAAAATCACCACTCTCACACAACCCAAGCTACCCTTGCCCAACATACTGCCTCACTCTTCTACTCCACCACATCTTGCTCTCACTAGCCGGTGACATCCACCCCAACCTCAGACCCATCCCTTACATCAATCTCACCAAACCCTCCACTCAACTCACAAACTCAAAGTCTATTCACCTTACAACACTTAATGCACAAAGCCTAAAAAACAAAATCCCTATCCTCCATGCCTGGCTCTCCAATAACCACCCCAACATTACTGCCATTTCTGAAACCTGGCTAAAAACCTATATAAAAGATAGCAAAACCCTACCACCAGTTTTCCAAATCATTCGCAACATCAGAGTTCACAAAAAAGGAGGTGGAGTAGCAATAATCTACCCCACCTCCCATACCATAACTCCCTACTCCAATAAAATACCAAACTTTGCCAATGCTAAAATTATAATAGGTTTGCTAAAAATAAACAACGACATGTCCATATGTATCGCTACCCTCTATATTCTCCCTGGTGATAATATCAAAACTCTTGAAAACATCCTGTCCTGGTTCTCCTCCGATATAAAAAAATAAAACCTATATACTCGGTGATACCAACATCAACTGGAATACTATTAACTCTGAAACCCTGCCCCACACAATCAACCTGTACAACTTCTCCTAACTAATACAATCTCCAACCAGACCAAATAAAGATGGTACCTCTGGTACCATCATTGACTGGATCCTAACAACTCACCCAAACCTTATCACCAAAGCAGGAACATTACTTGATCCTCTCAGCGATCACCTACCAGCCTTCGCTGACCATCTCCCATCTTCACTGCATCAACAACACTACTACATCCAAACCCGCAACCTCTCCTCTTTCAACCCTCTAACTTTCTCCGAATGATTAAAGCATACTGACTGGTTCCCTCTTAAAAACCCTTCCTCTAGATGATGCTGTTTCTTACTTTAACCACTCATTCCTAACCCTCAAACCAAATGCATCAAAACCAATCCCTGCCCATGTTTATCAAAAGATACTAAACTACCTTGCACCAAAGAGACAAAAAATGGAAACAATATCAAAATGCCCATGGTTATCAAAAGATACTAAACTACCTTGCACCAAAGAGACAAAAAATGGAAACAATATCAAAAACATAAAAACCCTAACACCCTCCTAGGGTATAAGCAACTACAAAACTCCACAAAAAAACCTAATAATTAAAGATCGCAAAGCCCACTACTCCAAACTCCAGTCCGTGCACTCAACAAATCCCAAAGAATTCTGGGATTCCATCTCATCCATGCTGCATCCTGGCAACAAAGAAAACCCCTGCCCAGACTGCAAACTCTCCAACCTTGAAACAGCCAGCCAGTTCAACTCATTCTTCATAGACTGTATTGCTAAACTATCAGCCTCCTTCCAACTTGGAGTGAAGCCAATTTTCAGCAGAGACCTAGGGAGAAACGCTCCAGATACATGTCTTTATATATGGGTCCATATCAGAAACTCGAAATTCATGTAATGAAAACTTGAAGCTTTTGAGTTTAGATCGAAGTATAGTGCAGATTGGAAAATTTGCCATTTTCCTCACTTTAGTATGAACTTGGAGGAAAAATGTAAAATAAGGTAGATTTTTGTGTTTTATGTGTTTTCTTTTGATGTTTCTGTTTTTAGAAACTCAATCATATGGTCTCAACCCTATGAATTTCGAGTTTATGAAAACTCGATCAACTGACATAGACCATATGTGTATGTATGTGTGTGTGTGTGTGTGTGTGTGTGTGTGAGTGTGTGTGTGTGTGTGTGTGTGTGTGTGTGTGTGTGTGTGTGTGTGTGTGTATATATATATATATATATATATATATATATATATATGTATATATATATATATATATATATATATATATATATATAGATATATGTATATATATATATGTGTGTGTGCATGTGTGCAAATGTACATTTGTTAACCAGAAAGGCCCTCTGGACACACAGTCCCTTTTCAGGGATGACACGTGAGCAATGACTAGTTCAGTGACTTGCAAATCAGATCTGAGTGAATCAAACCCTGTACCACAAGAATTGCAGTTCACAAAATTAACCTCTGTGCCAACTGCCAGACAACTAACCATGTATAAAATGAAGCATTATTCCACCAACTAACCATGTATAAAATGAAGCATTACTCTACCACTTCATCAAATACTATGTATCACCCTTTGATAATAACTGCAAATACACCCTTAGCTACATTTATTTTATTTTATTTTATTTTACATTTGTTGACCAGGATAGTCTGACTGCATACTTGTCCATTTTCAGTGGAGGCCCGGGGAGAAAAGCTCCCTACATACATACAGAAAAACTGTTACATTAAACAAGTTAAAGCACTGTTACAGATACAATACATAGGATAAAAGTTATTCATTCTGTCATATATAAATCTGATCTGTTATAGAGTAACAATTAGGAAGCATTGTAGGGGTGGCGAAAAGACCTCTTTAGCACATGTTTATATTGTCAGAGTTAGTCAGGATTAGATATATATTTGGCTATAGATTGTTGTAGAAGATGAAAAGCTGACAGCATTTGTTCACTCATTCATTTTGCATTTGTTTACAGGAGAGTCTGACTGGATAGGATGTCCATTTTCAGCTAAAGCCTGGGGAGAAAAGCTCCATTATGACTAATAATAGTATACAAAAGCAGAATATAAATAACAATATTCTGGAAAAAGAGGCAATACAAAACCATTGAGATACAATTTATGACAGTAAAAAAAACATTGGCATGCATATTGTAGCAGCTCAGGACAGGAGCTCAGCTTAATACAATTCAAAAGAAAATTGTCATATGCACATAAATGAATACCATTTCATGGATGAAAAAAACAGAGAGGGCAGTGTGTTTAATACAGTAAAACCATTGCTGGCACAAGTGTAGTGGAATACATTTAGATGTAGAAAAAACTAGACTAGGCTAGGTTAGGCTTTTTCATGAAAAACTTAAACACTTGCAGTGACAGGGTGACACACGAGTAATAGTGGAATAATGTGTTAGATTGCTTAACCTAGGTCAGAACACATTCAGATCCATGAACTACCTACATGGGATATGAGAAGGTTTTTAATGGTAACTTTGTTTGCTATGGATCTTATGTTAAGTGGCATAGTGTTCCAGGTTTTTGCAATGTATTTGGAATACAGGGAGTCAGCAGAGTTGTTTTTACTTCTGGTAATGTTAATTAGTAATTTGTTACTGGATCTTAGTAATTGTTTGTTTGAGTAGTGATATAGTGGGTTTTGTAAAGCTGGTGATTTTTCAGGATATTAAAGTATCTGATGATGAGTGGGGTGGCCACGGTGGGTGTGTTTTAGAGTTGCTTGCTCACAGCAAGGTTCTCTCTCTGGTTTTCTCGGCTGGGGTGCCTTCTGTGCAGAGTCTGGCATGTCCTCCATGTGGTCACATGGGGTTCCATCTGGGTCTGGTTTCCTCCTCCCCAAAGACATGCTGTAGGTGGATTGGACATCCAAATTGGCCCTAGGCATGAGTGCATGCATGTGTGCCTTCTTGTGGAAGCCAGCTGGCAAACTCACACTGCTAAACCACTGTAACAATGAGCAAACAGTGATCCACTGAGTGTGGCAACCCCTAACTGGGAAAAGCTGAAAGAAGAAGAAGAAAGTATGTGATGAGTCATTGTGAGTTGGCATAGGGTGAGCAGATTGGGGTTTTTTACAAGTGGGAGTTTAAGGATTGTTTATGTGATGTCTCTGATAAAGTAAATCAGTCACAAATTTTGCTATTTTGTTATAACAGGTATGTAGTTTGGTTAAGTCTGAATTCTTAAGGTTAGTGAAAATGGGGGATACTTAGAGAAGGGTAGAGACTAGGTGGGTTCTTACAATAGTGGTCTTAGTATAGGCTTCCGAGGTTTTTTTGTACTTTTTTATTGCTTAGGCAATGTGTAAGTTGAAATTCATGTTATGATCTATGGTAACACCTAGAAGTTTGGTTTGGATGACAGTTGTAATGCAAGTATTGTTACTTGTCATAATTGTGAATGGGGGTGGGATCTATGGATTTTGTGAGATGAAACAACATCAGCTTAGTTTTGTTTGGGTTAAGTATGAGTTGCTCATTGGATAGTCAGGATTTCCATGTAGTAAAGGATTCTTCTGTTATTTTTTGAAGCTGCTGGAGTGATGGGGCAGAAAAGATTAGGGTTGAATATCCCTGGATGTGTTCTACATGAACTACAAAGTGAACTGGCACCACATCTGTGTGCCCTGTTTAATCACAGCCTCACCTCAGTCTGTGCCCCTACCGAATGGTGCACTGCTACAGTCACCCCTGTCCATAAAGGGGGAGCAACTACAGACCCTAGGAATTATCACCCATCAGCCCGACAAGTCTGATATGCAAAGCTATGGAATGCATCATCATGGACCTAATTAACAAGGATACATGGAATCTCCAAACTCAAGATCTCACACAATTTGGTTTTGTGAAAGGTAGATCATGCCTGCTCAACCTGGTTGACTTCTTTGAGATAGTCACCAGAGTTGTGGATAAGGGCCAGGTAGTTCATACAGCCTACCTCAATCTGGCCAAGGCCTTTGATACCATTCCCCACTCAGGAATTATTGATAAACTCACCAAACTAGGCATCAACCCCTATATCACTAGGTGAGTTGCAAATTGGATTACAGATAGAATCCAGAGTATGAAAGTAGCAGACTCCAAGTCAGACTGCTGACCATTCATGAGTGGAGTCCCACAGGGATCAGTTCTGGGTCCTCTCCTGTTTGGCATCTACTTCTCAGAAGTCCAAGTCAACACAGAGGGACTCTGGCTGACCAAGTTCATAGATGACTGCAAGATGGAAGACATTATTAACCCCCCAAGTGATGTAGACATCCTACAAAAAGGCCTCACTGAGACCAATGACTGGTGTTAAGACCATGGCCTTAAGCGTACTGCCAAAAAAATGTGTCATCATCCCCTTTTGGAAAAACTCAGTTTCCACTAATTACCACATAAATGGGAGCCCACTGAACACTGAAGGCATTATAAGAGATCTGGGGACACAGGTTGACAGCAACCTCTCCTTTGACCACCACATTGGCACTGTAGTCATTAAGTCCTTCTATGTGGCACATCTCATAACTAAGGGTTTTGCATCCAGGAAGAAAGAGGTCATCATCTCTCTCTACTCTTCCCTCATCAGGCCAAACATTGAGTATAATGACCCATTTGGCATGTACCTCACTAGACACATGCAACAGCTGGCAAGGTCACAAAAGTACCTCATGGAGAGGATCCTAGGCCTTAAACACATTTCCTAAATAGACAGACTCAAAAAAATTCCATCTATTCTCTGTCTCATATCATCTACTAAGAGGCGATGTCGGCTTGACTTACAAAGCCATTTCTGACCCAGCTCTGTTAGAAATGCTACATCTAAAGAAATCCCAATCCCTTCACACCACATGCTCCAGAGACCTCATCCTCATTACCACAATCAACAGAACATGCTGGAGGGGCAGGTTCATAGCCAGAGACTGCCCATGCTCTGGAATAGACTTCTGATACATGTCAAGCAGAGCACCTCAGGGGCTCTCTTCAAGAGAAATCTTGACGAGTGGATGGGAAATAGAAAGTTCACCTCGGGGTTCACTCCAGTGGCTCTACTTGATAGAGGCACTGTAAATTAATGTTGGGCGGCACGATGCCAGGGTACTTCTATGAGCTAGGCTTGTAAAGGCTTCAGGGCCATTAACCTAGCACATGCCTATGAACCTATGAACCTATGAATCATCTGTGTATTGAACTAAGTTAGCAGGTGGGGGGGGGGCAGTATGAAGGTTAATGGTAAATATGGTAAACAAAAACAGACCAAGTATAGGCCCTTGCAAAACACCAAAAGTAACAGGCAGAAGGGGAGATAGAGTATTTTTCCATTTTACTGCCTGACTGCAATCTAATAAATAGTCCTGGAACCATGTAAGAGTGGTGTAGCTTAGACTGAGTTCTGAAAGTGCAGTTAAGAGTTTAATAAGTGAAACAGTATAAAAGCCTTAGAGAGATCCAGAAAGATAGAAGAAACAAGGTTGCTTTCATTTCAATGCTGATTAATGGTATTAGTAAAGCTGATAAGGGCTGTAATAGTGCTGTGATTAGGGCGGAAACTATGCTGCATATTAGACAGAAGCTTATTATCTAAGAGATAATTTAGAATTTGTGAAATCATGCATCTTTCAATGATTTTTAATAAGACTGATAAAATGGCAATAGGGCTGTAGTTTGATAGTTTGTAGAGTACCCTCCTTTTTGTAATGGTGCTATATGAGGTATTTTCCAGGGGTTCCTATTACGCTATCAAAGTTCTGAAATGTCGAACACCATAAGGTCGAACCCTTATGTTCGAAGTGTCAGAACATCGATAGTAAAAAAAAATAAATAAAAACAAAAAAAGAATAAAGTATTGCAAGCCCCCCTGCACCCCCACATGGAAAAATTCCCTTTCCGCACTGTATTGCGATCTCGGAGTTGGTATATTTAAAGAGCGAGGGGGTGTGGGGGGTGCAGCCCCTGACATGGGGGGTCCAGGGGGCTTACCCCCTGCTTGCAACAGTTAGGTAGGGTTTAGGTGTTTAATTTTTTTTAATTTTTTTACGTTTGAATTCTTTAAACTTTGAACATCTGAGTCTGATGTTCTCAGATTCGAAGTTTCAAGGATTTGGCAATGTAATAAGAACCCATTTTCCAGTGGGCAGGTATGCAAGCTTAAAAACTGACTGGTTGATTAGTATAGAGACTGGATATGTAATAGCTTTGGCTGCAATTCTGAAGAACTCAACAGGTAGTCTATTTGCTGCAAGGGCTGTGGGTTTGAGAGTTTTACGCTATTTTTTTTATTATATAGTTTTTGTTAGGACTAGTTGTAGGGAAAAGTATTTGTTATTCTGAGCTATGGATGAGAGGTTGGGAGGAGCAGTTGTTGCTTGTGAGGGCTAGAACAGATTTGGTGAAGTATCTGTTAAAGTGAGTGGCAGTATTGTCAGAAGATTATTGTTTAATGGGTGTGTATGACACTTTTGCCTGGCTGTAGTATTTTATTAACGGCAGATCAGAACTTTTGTGGGTTATTTTTGTGCCTTGATTGAATGTCAGTATAGTGGGGTTTTTTGTCAAATCTGATTTGCTTTTTGTTTTTTCTTAGTTCAAGGTAATTTTGTCGATTTGCTGCTGTTTTATTGTGGAGCCATATTTTCCCAGGCTTTATCTCTTTCTTTTAGAAGTGATCTTGTCTCTTTGGTAAGTCAACTTTATTGTTATCTTTCTTCTTCTTCTTCTTTCAGCTTTTCCCAGTTAGGCAGAACACCTGTCCGCTCATGATTGGCAGTGGAGTTTTACGGTGTCGAGTTGCCAGCCCAGTGCCCAACCTTCCACAGAAGGCACACACACACACAGACTCACACCTAGGGCCAATTTAGAGTGTCCAATACACCTACAGCATGTCTTTGGGATGTTGGAGAAAACAGGAGCACACTGAGGAAATCCACGCGACCACAGGGAGGACATGCAGACTCTGTACAGAAGGCACCCCAGCCAATGATCGAACTGGAGAATATCTTGCTGTGAGGCGGCAATGCTAACCACTGCACCATTGTAATCTTTCTAGTGGGGGCTAATTTATTTAGGATGTTTAAGAAGGTAGTGTTGAAGTGTTCTGCTGCAATATCTAGGGGCAGGGTTTAAGTAGTTCCCAATCACATAGTTTAAATACGGATATAAAGTCCTGAGAGCTAAAGTTTTTTTTTGTGTACTGAACTTGTCGGAAAGAGTTCATTAGATTAACTAGATTGCCAAGATTCCTGAATGAAACATTGGAAATTAACCCAAGCCATTTACTTGACCATTCACCATCATCAAGTTGAAAACTTTAATTGCCCATTCTGTTTTAAGAAAGTCAAATAGAAACTCCAAATTTTAGTCTCAGAAATTGGCAGCACTGGTAAAAATGGCCTTTCCTCAACCCATTTTGTCATTATATTATCTTTCACTAAGAGCACTGACCAGGCCTCAGATCTGGAAGTTTGTCATTTTTGTCATTAAAGAAGAAAAATTTTCCATACTGGAAATGAAGCACAAAGTACTTTACTTATGCTTGCAAGCTACTTTAGAAAGGCATACTTGAGCTGAAAATTGTCTATATGCCATAAACAGTGCATTCTCTCCAGAGATCAGTACAAATTTTAGGCCAAGGTGTATCTGTCACACTAAAGGCCTTGGTATTAACTAATGAATTATTTGTAGATTCCTTAAAGACCTTTGACAATGTTAATAATTGTCTCCTTCCTGCTTAAATCTTCAGATAATGATGTTTGCCCTGATTAATTCATACAAATCAGCAGGAACCAGAGTGATACAGTCCTTAAGGAAAATATCTATTTATTTAAGTTTTTTGTCAAAATCCAGTAAAAAGTGGACCTGCTGGGCTTGACCTTGTGCCCAGTAATATTTTCTTTATTCGCCTATAACTTGCTTTGAGATAAGGTAGGAATTACTAATTGTTTTTTGTGTGTAGATGATTAGGTTTAACTCTGCAATAGTATTTAAAGTCTGACATCCACAAGGTATGTGTAGGCAGCGATATGCTAACTGAATTAGCAGACACACAGTTTAAGAATGGACAGCTGCTGGTTTCTCTAAAGGGTGCATCTGTCAGGTTAGACCTCATTGCTTTCTAAGCGAGATGGAAAACAGAAAAAAAAGAAATATTCTATATTTTCAAGCAGAAATAACTAGAAATAAAAAAATAAGCCACAGTGGCCAAATAGTGGTATTTGTTTTCATCGCTAATGAGAACTAATCTTTTTCCTTCAGAACGGAAATTAAGGTCAAACTATGCTAGTGCTAAGCCTGCAAAGACAACAACGTATTTCAGCTTCTGTTACTTTATGTCAAAAATAGAAGCAACTATTTGAAATATGCACTAGCAAAAGAAGTTTTTCATTAACTTTACAAACTGTATAAACAATGTAACATTGTACTACTATCATTTAAATCTCATGTATTAAAATCAGGGCATATCACTGGAAACACACTGTACTCCACTTTTATTTATACATACATATCAGTATCTCATGCATTTATAGGTAAGACCAGTTAACTTTCAAATAAGCAGGTATCAGTCTTTGGAGGTAACAAACAAAAAATGAGTATCATGAAAGCTGGAGTAGTATTTTGTCAGCATCTGTGGAATTTAATATAAATAAATGCTGGAATTCTCCTTATTTCTTGCGATTAGGTTGTGTTATGTTTCAGAATTAAAACATTTCTTTATTCCAAAGCATTGCATGTCACAATGCCATACAGAAGGCTGGTATCTTAAAATATATGTCTGTGCAGTACTTTATTATGTTATGTTTTGTTTTGTTTTGAAATAACTTTCTTGCATTATGTATTCCATATAACATTAAAAATTTTTTTCAGACACTTGGTTCAATAAATATTAATATTCAGATCAAATGAACTGTTATATTCCAATACTGTAATTATTTTATTATTATTAACACATAGTAGTGGCATTTTTTAAGTATTTACAGCATAATGCCACTCACTTACATATTGAGAATATAATGAATGCATACGTTCTTTTCTTACATAACCATGTTTTTTTATATAATTAATTTTTACATTCTGACACCTCATCATTTTGCACTCAGCTATATTAAAACTCGTTATATTGAGGCAGTGTACTGACAGCACATAATGTATTTAATTTTATTATTTTGTGTGTTATTGAGTTATTTATTATTTATTTATTTATTTAAGAGCATAGATAGTCAGTCTGTTTTTTGATGTCACAGGTTTATTTAACCCAATTTTCATAATCTATTGCAGTCCAACCCTTGTGAGTGATACATGATGAATTTCATAGTTCTGCTGGCTCCCTATATTATAGAGTGGTTCTTTCAGTTATTTATTTTCTTGTCATTGACTTACATTAATATTTACTAATGGAGATTCTTAAAAATTGTTAGGTGTCTTATTATCTGTTTTTAGACTCTTTAGTCCATGTAATGTCCAATTATATGGATTCACTTCCTCTGTTTTATTTTTGAACAAAATTTAACTAAGGATGCTTGTTTTGATTTCTAATATACTCCTTTACGCAATTTTGTATATATGATACGCAAATGGAATTTTATTGTAGCAATTTGTAATGTTCAGGTTGGCTATATACAAGAATTCCTCACTACATTTTGTTCAAATGAATAATTGAGGCACAGATCCTTATTCGTAAGATTTTTTTATACTAGAGCAACATCGGAACTTTTAAAAAGTTATGTTCTCCATGATGGGCTCTATCTACGAGTCTTTGAACTCTGAATATTGTATAACATATACGCTCCCTATGTTTCTATATATATATGGACCTTGTGCAATGTCTCGGTTACTGTTACAGAAATGCTGTTTCTTTATGTAGGTTAAGATAAATCATATCACTTCAGCTACCTATACTGAATTTATTGTTTACAGCTTCATTGTTGATGTTCTAAGTTATTTATTGTGTCATGTTTCATGTTATACACAAAATACGAGCATTCCGTATTTTAGACTGTCAGGAGCACTTTAAGCCATTGTTTGAGAAGCTGGCTAATTAATTGGTTAATTGATTTGTTTGAAAGGCCCGCCAAAATCTTTTATATAAAATATGTGTTCTTTTGCATGTAATTAAATCTGAAGAAGCATAGTTTTTTCTATGCGAAAGCGCTCACTTTACTCTACAATAAAACTTGTTTTTATGCTACAAGCTGAGTTATTTATTCATGGTGATTCCTTCTGTTTTGGATATTACTTACCAGCTATACAGTTGTCGGAAGGGATCTTTGATTACCAGCAACAGTTCTTATCTACAAAAACTACAACTATATGAAATATGCACTGGCAAAAGAAGTTCTTCATTAACTTTACAAACTGTATAAACAATGTAACATTGTACCACTATCATTTAAATCTCATGTATTAAAATCAGGGCATATCACTGGAAACACACTGTACTCCACTTTTATTTATACATACATATCAGTATCTCATGCATTTATAGGTAAGACCAGTTAACTTTCAAATAAGCAGGTATCAGTCTTTGGAGGTAACAAACAAAAAATGAGTATCATGAAAGCTGGAGTAGTATTTTGTCAGCATCTGTGGACTTTAATATAAATAAATGCTGGATTTCTCCTTATTTCTTGCTATTAGGTTGTGTTATGTTTCAGAATTAAAACATTTCTTTATTCCAAAGCATTGCATGTCACAATGCCATACAGAAGGCTGGTATCTTAAAATATCTGTCTGTGCAGTACTTTACAGGCCTCTGATAAAACATTATACCAACCTTTGACTACCTTACCTGCCCGCTGTGCTGTTGAGCATGTGCTAATGGCTTGCCTTAACACCATAAAGGAACCACAGGGTCATTAGTACTTAGTTTTGCTGTCAGTTTGAAAAGGAAACTGACAGCTCAGAGACTCATATGTGGAAGCTGGTAAAACCAGCATGTTTAGTCTAAAACAGAAATGATTGCACTTTTGATAAAGTATGTCCCTAGATATTTAAAGAAATTAATTAGCTGCTGAACTTACACATTTTATTGCTCTCAGACTGCAAAGATTATATTTATGTTGAGTGAAACTGAGCTATAATGAAATATGAAAATGACACAGTGATGTGAACAAAGCCATATAAAGAATGATCTCCAGTGGTGTATGTTCCCATTTCAAACAAAAGCAAAAATAACAAAGGTACGTAGCAGTTTTGGGCAAATTCCTATCAGGCAGTCAGTATAAATGGAAGATAAAAATTATACAGTCTAAAATTTATTTTTTGAGAAACACAGAAAATATTTCACAAACAATTTTAGGAGAATTCAAAATTTAGAATCTGCTTAATCACTGAAACTGGGGATTCACAATATTCACGTGTGTGTGTGTGTGTGTGTGTGTGTGTGTGTGTGTGTGTGTGTGTGTGTGTGTGTGTGTGTGTGTTTTATGTGTGTGTTTTATGTGTGTGTATGTTTATATGAGAAGCAGTTCCTAGATACCCCTTTAACTGATAGTCTATTCACAGATGTTACAGATTTTAAAAGTACGATAGCTAAAAAGGATTACTATTCTGAATATTGCAGTATGCAATGAGTGAGCAGGACAATATGAAATAGAGCCTAAGTCAAGCTTCCAAACTGGATGTTTCAGTGCCCTTTAGAATAATCAGATGAGATGACACTTGGAGGAGCTTTCAAAGTCAAATTTACAGTAAGGATGGTGAGGTCAAAAGCCATTGAGTTTAAAATCACAACAGGGACTGAGTAGATAGAAGAATTCCACTGCATTCACATACCAGCAGTAGTTACACAACACTTACAGCAAATGCAGATAAATAAGACATCTTATTTCTTGCAGGTCCACCCACTAAGTAGCTAGAGATAATACCTTTACAATCAATGATTGGAAGAGGAAATTTTTTTAACTGAACCTAGCCAAGAACATTTAAAACTCAAAAAAAAAACTGCAAGGTAAAATAAATAACTAAATAAATACATAACTAATAGAAGTAATCAAACCTTAAATGAAAAACTCCAATAAGAAATCCAGTTCATTCACATACCAGCAGTAGTCTCACAGCATGTGCAGCTAAATAAATGCATGTGTAACTTCTGGGGTGCTTATCACCTCCTATAGTCTGAGACAAGACTGTGCCTAGAGGCACAATGTGCACTAAAATTAGTTTGCAAAAGTTTTGGGTTACTACTATTCATTATGAGTGTAGCATATCTTTTAGTTACCCAAAGGTTTGCTCTCTTCAGTTGTCAACTTAACCTTCACACAAGCATTACTTAGTCAAATTAGTCTGGGGAGTAAGCAGCGGTAACAAAATTAGAAACATATTTATGATAACATCTATACAGGACAAATAAATAGCTTTATTTTGTATATTAATGGTTAGTATAAGCCAATGTATTACTGTATCACTTCATGGCCTGGGGATTCATGATTCCTCTGCATATTACATAGCCCAAATAATATGCGTTCTTCTACATGCTGCACTTCCACTTAACTTGGTTAGCAGGCAATATAAAATAGCTTGATTTTTAGACAGATGGCATTTGCTGTCTTTGGAAATGCTACTGCATTACCCAGGTGGGCTACTCCCTACTAAGTACATCGTCTATGTTCTTTTCTATCAGCCTCTAAAATGTTGCAGGTACCCCATGGAGACTAAAATACAGTATTCTATAATGGAATAGTCAATCTTGCATAGAAAATTGCATGGGAAATTTCACTTTTTTTCTTACCTTATGGGGCTAGAGTAAGTTTTTTTCCATTAGTTTCTGGTTAGATCTAAAACAGCTAGAAACCTATCCTTTAACAATTTTTGAATCATTTTTTTTTTACTTTACGCATGAGATATGACTTAGATTTTGGTATGATATTCAATTTTTTGAAGTCACTAAAAGATGCTATAGATCTATCAGGCCTGGTGACCAGCACAACAGAGCTGTTCCATTCATTTTGGGATCTTCTATGACTCCCAAGCCTGAGCATTAACTGTACCTCTTTCTTAACTGCTTGACATTGAGACTGAGGTATTTGGTAAGGCTTTCAATTAACTTTCTCACCATTTACATATTATGTGTTGTACAACATTAAACTGGGTCTGCCAGCAAACTCTGAAAAGATCACTTTATTCTTAAATACATATGCCCTAACTCTTTATTTCTGAGGCCTGACTTTTGTCTTATCTGATTTGACCTCAGGACATGCTGTGAGGTTATTATGTTCCCCTGCAAACATGCTTACTACAGAAATTTCAGTTTCTCTTCAAGGCTTCAGAACTTCTATATGGAATAACACAATTTATTTCACTTATTTTTTTTCTACACTTTCAAATATCATCTGCCACTTTCTAATGAAATTGTATTCAACAGTACTAATCCATCTTTCCATCCACAACCCATTTTTCCCCATGGAGTAACTTCAACAGTGACAATAATCTAGAGCCAAGGTTTACACTGCTGGGTGGATAGCCCTGCAATTGTAGTTCTTCCACACCACACACTCTGCATGCATACTTACAGCTATGGCTAATTTACTGTTTTCAGTCTAACTACTGCATGTCTTTGGAATGTGGAAGGAAACGAGATCACCTGTAAGAAACCTATACAATCACAGGGAGGACATGTACACTCCACAGAAAAGGCACAACAGCTGAGAATCGAACCAAGAAACATCTTGCTGTAATGTGACAGTGCTATCCACTATGCCACTGTGCTACCTGTTTCAGCAGTAGATCCTAGTACAAGTACTTAATCTTCAAGTTCAGATTACCAAATTCAAGCATGCTTGTTATATTCTCCCTATTGTGTGTCATGAACTCTGTATGTTATTTTACTAGTTTAGTTCTTAACCTATACTGTGGAACTTAAAAATACACTGACTTTACACTTTTACACTGGTGATTTCCACTTCCTAAGTTTATTTTGCTATATCTATCAAGTTTCAGAGATATCTGTGATATAGTTGCTCAAATGGTATGAGTTCACATTTTACTGCGAACATGAATAGGGTGCTTTAATCTGTAAGAATTTCTTGGAGAATTATGATGTCAAAGAAAGCAAATAATACTTGTAAACAACAGAAATGCAAGTCCACAGAATTAACTGTTTTCCTTACACAGATTTTCCCACATAGGCAGGGGTAAAATGTTTAATTTATCCTTAGAAGGACAACAGCTCCTGTCCCTTTTCTAGGTTTCAGAAACACCTTCCAGTTTGCCTTCGTATTTCACAGATATGACCCCGGGAACTCCTTTTTTTAATGCTGTCTAGGCTCAAATATCATGAATCTGATCCTCTCTAGAGGTAATGGCCAATATAAACCAGTGGAGTTAGTTGTTTTATACTAGCTGCTTTTAATTGAATTGTCCCTGTCTGGTCTACCAGCTTACTTAAGACTTCCAGACAAACAACCTGTTAAATGCAGCCACACTACAAGTGGTTTGCCTCTCAGGCTCAGAAGTCAATATCATATGTGATCCATTCACATGGCCAAACACTTTACTGCCTTAACTGCTTTTGTCAAGCAATTTTACATAATGAGAGGTTATGTGCAGGGTATATGACATTCATAAAGTCATACTACACAATGTGGCTAGATCAAGTTATGTTATATGCTAATAACTACATAGTGAGGCATTGTATAAGATAAAGACGCAAAACATGATAGCCATATGCCAATGTTCAGATGGAGTAAATTACAGAAGTATATTAGAGGTTGCCACAGCCATAGTAAATATGTATCTGCAGGAAGTTTTCATTGCAACTGGTCTGCCTGATGGTGCTCAAAGTCAGCCCCAGAAGTGGTAAGTCATCCGGCCATGCTTAATTTTTCTTGTCTCTTTGACACTGACATTATGGACTGGTACCATGTTGATAGAAATACCATTCAAAAAAATCATGGAACTGTGTTGTCCTCATCTGCAGTCCCAGTGGGTGTCAATGTATGCATGCCTTTACATATATTACCTACAGGAACCTTTCAGCAACCTACTGGGGAAACAGTGCGGGCATCACATAACTGTCTCAAGGATACTGCTTCAGCATGTGGGGATCATGTATGGTTCCCACAAACTCCAGAGGAAAGAGACAACGCCATATGGGACTGCTATGATATCCAATTGCTGTGGGGTACTGGGGACCCTGGACTGTACCCTGATTGGAATAAAGGTCTCACCTAGTGTATTGGACAGGAGGCATGTGAACTTCAACTGCCAGGTGGTCTGTAATGCACAGGGTATCACCCAAAATATGTGAGTAGGTCACCCAGGCTGTTTTCATGGCTCCTATATTTGGCACACTTGAAACTTACACCAATGGTTTGAAAGGGCTGACTTCCCACAGTGTCATCTTGTTGGCAGTGAGGGATATATCCTGAAACATTGGCTCAAGTAACCCACAATAAATTCATGCAGTCAAACAGACCAGGAGTACAACTATATACTATCTCATACCGGAAACATTACTGAGCACGAGCAGCCATGACACTAGCAAAGAGGCAGCAGTTTTTTAGTTTCAGCACTCAAGTCTGTTTCTTTGAGCTCAGCACTTGTTCAGAAATCGTTGTAAGCACTAAATAAGCTACAAATTATTACAGCATTAAACTTTCCTCACTTGTCTAGAGGAAAACAGTTTCTCTTACTTAACAAATAAGCACCTATCCAGGCATGTCTAAGGGTCGGCTCCCGATGTTTTCTCCTGTCTGCCTGATGAATCTGGGCATCTTGGAGCAATGCAGCAATTGCCTCATGTACACAGACAAGCCTCTCCTCCTACCACCCAACACTACAACCTGTGAGAGATGCACTTATATAGCCAAACTGGAAACAAAGCTCTCTTCACCCAAGACTGGACTAGATAGTCAAGAGAAGAAGGTAAACACTTGCACCACATCACACTTATCACATAGTCCTTCAAAACCTATACCACCAAAACACACACACATAGAAACACAAAACACACACCTACATTCGTGGAGGCTCTCAGTAAAAACATGCCCAAGCAACAGGGACCTCCAAAGCAGAAACACAAGCAACCTCCACCCCCAAAAACAACCCAAATGACACATAGCCCACAAACTCAGTGTGCCACTCAACCACAGCCCATAAGGCATAACAATGTACGCAACACTCTAGTCATAGGTGACTCTATAGTCAGGCACACTGATGTCCCACTCACCAGGCTAAACAAGGAGAAAGTTGCTGTCAGCTGCCTGTCGGCTGCCAAGATCCACCACATAAATCATGCACTCAGGTCACTCCACAACAAGTACAAATATGACTCTGGCATTGTCCATGTTGGTGTGAATGACCTGAGATGTATCTCCCTGGACTACATGAAAAGGGATATGGAGGAGCTGTCTGATCTTGTAGCCCAGGCAGGTATGACCCTAGCCCTGAGTAGCATCCTGCCATCACCCAGAATGATACCACAGTACAAGGACAAAATGATTGACTTCAACAACTGGCTAAGCTTCTGGTGTCATTCTAAGGGGATCCAGTATCTGTCTGCTTAGGATGACATGATCGACAATCCACAATGGTTTGGCAGAGATGGCCTGCAGCTGTCGCCCCTGGGATTCCGGATACTGGCAAAGGCTCTAGTCATCCCTATAGTGCCTTTTTTAGGCAAGGATCAAATGACAAATTCACCACCATAACAGGTAGAAGCAAGCAAAATCTGAGGGTATTGCTACTCAATGCTAGAAGTCTAAACCTCAAAATGCACTCACTCGAGGCACTCCTTAAAATGGAGAACATCAACATCTGTGCAGTGACAGAGACCTGGTTTAAGGCTCCAGAGAGTACCCCTGCATTACCAGGCTATAATTCATACCACACCTTTCGGCCACCTAACCTGGACTGAAACACTAAAAGTGGAGGCGTGTCCATATTCATTAGGATATCCACACCTCCAGGCTAGTTGCTCAGCATAATGCATCTGAGATTATCCAAGTGCAACTAACTCTGGGCAAGACCGCAATCCAAATTGTAGCTTGCTACAGATCCCCCACCATGCCCCAGGATTCTCACTCCTCATTTCTTGATATACTGGAAAATATTAGGGTACAACCTAACACCCTAATAATGGGTGATTTCAACTACCCCACCATTAACTGGGAAATCTACTCATGTACCAGCTCTTTTGCTCAACGTTTTCCGGAATTCATAAATTCCAATGCCTTGGATCAACTTATCCACACCCCAACCAGGGGCAGCAATATTCTAGACCTAGTTATTACCAACATGGGCAACTGGTGGTCCACACCATAGGTCAATTCTTCATTGGTCAAATCCGAACACAAGCTAATCACCCTAGATATCCACATCCCTCCCCCACCCCCCATTAGGGAAACCACTGTAAAAAATTTCTCCAAAGCCAACTTCACGCTTCTTAAGACAGAAGTGGCAAACTTCACAACACCCATGCTGATGGACAATAGAGGTATGACTTATGAATCCTACACAAATGCACTTTATAAGCAGTTACATGATTGAATGGATTGTGCAATCCATAATAGAACCAAGATGCTATCCTCCAAAAAAAGGAAGCAAATCTGGTGGTCCCCTGTCATAAACAAACTCTACAACAAAGAAAGAAACTGTTGCAAAAAAGAGTAAAATCCCATGATTGGAGGAACTCCCTGGTCAGCCTCAGTAAGAAGCTGTGATCCCTCATAAAATCCTACAAAGCTAGTTATGAAAACAAAACCGCCACTGACTCTAAAGACAACCACAAAGCATTCTATAGCTATGTCAAGAATTTCAATGGCAACACTCAAATCTGCTCTGAGTTACAGCACAATGACACTAAATATACAGAACCAACTGATATTGCCAACATCCTGGCAGATAGGTTCAATGCTACTTTTACCCTGCCCCCATCCCCTAAAGGGCCCATCTCTATACCGTAAGAATGCAAAGTTCCTGTAATCATGGCTGCACAAGTAAAAACACACTCTCCAAAGCCAAGAATACAGCACTGAATGGTGCACAGCGACAGTTATCCCACTCCATAAAGGGGGAGCCACCACGGACCCCAGAAACTACCACACCATCAGCCTGATGAGTCTGGTCTGCAAGGCTATGGAACGTATCATCATGGAACTTATAAACAATGACATTGGTAATCGCCAAACTCTGGACCCCACCCAGTTCGGGTTTGTAAAAGGCAGATCATGTCTCCTAAACCTGACAGACTTCTTTGAAGCGGTCAACAAAGTTGTAGATGAGGGTAAGGTGGTTCACACAGCCTATCTAGATCTTGCCAAGGCTTTTGACACCATCCCCCACTCTGGAATTATAGATTAACTCACTAACCTAGGTATAAATCCATATGGCACAAGATGGGTTGCCAACTGGCTCACTGACAGAACCCAAACTGTGAAAGTCTCAGACTCCAAATCCAACTTCAGACCAGTGACAAGTGGAATACCACAGGGTTTAGTCCTGGGTCCTCTCCTGTTTGGTATCTACTTCTCTGAAGTACAGGCTAACACAGAAGGTCTTTGGCTAATGAAGTTCGCAGATGACTGCAAACTAGGAGCCATAATCAAAACTCCAAAAGATGTGGACATCCTACAAAAGGGTCTCACTGAGACAGATGCCTGGTGTCAAAGCCATGGCCTCAAGCTTAATGCCAAAAAGTGCATTGTCATCCCTTTTGGTAAAATATCAGTACCCATGAACTACCACATAGGTGGTAGTCTACTTAACACTGAAAGTGTGATAAGAGACCTTGGGACAAAGGTGGACAGTAGTCTCTCCTTTGATAATCACATTGCCACAGTAGTCAGGAAATCCTTCTACGTGCACACCTCATCACACAAGATTTATCATCCAAGAAAAAAGAGGTCATTGTTCCCCTCTACTCATCACTCATTAGACCCATTATAGAGTACAACACCCCTTTTGGTATGTACCTCACAAGACATGTACAACAACTGGAAAAGCCGCAGAAATACCTCACAAAGAGGATTACCAGCCTCAAACAGATGCCCTACGCAGACCGTCTCAAAAAACTGTAGCTTTACTCCATCGCATATTGCCTACTCAGAGGTGATCTCTGCCTAACACACAAAGCTATGTCAAACCTAGAGCTTTTGGACATGCTCCACTTAAAGAAATCCCAATCCCTCCAAGCTACATGCTCTAGCAACCTAAACCTTGTCACCACAATAAACAGAACATGCTGGAGGGATAGATTCCTGTCCCAGAGACTTCCCATACTCTGGAACAAACTACCTATCTATATCAAACAAAGCTCCTCATTAGCACTCTTCAAGAAAAATCTTGATGACTGGATGGGAGATAGGAAATTCACCCCGGGGATCACTTCTGTGGCTCTGCTTGGCAGGGTCACAGGAAAATAATTTTCATGGGTGGCGAAAGCCAGAGTACCTTTTGGCTAGGCTTATATAGGCCCTACAGCCAATAGCCTAGTACCTATCTATGAACCTATGGACCTGTGAAGATATGACATAAGCTTCACAACAAGCAAATAAACAAGGGTAAAAATGATGCACACAAAAACACAACCAGACTGCGGTTATCCATGCATAGCCTGGCCTGACTGTGAATCAGGCAGTAAATTACCTGAATAACAATATCTGAAGGGCTGGTAACAGTTATAATCTGCAGAAGTAGAGAAGGGAGTACAGAAGTGCTTGACTTTCACATGGAAGTGTGGGAGTATGAGTGCTGAGGTGTATAAAAAGAAAAAGTATGTTTGTGGTAAGTGTCAGATTTGGTATGGGCATTTAGTGTCAAAAAAAGAGCCAGGGCTAGTGGATATGTGTGTGATTTCTACCATCTGCTTTGGTGTAAGGTATGTCTGCAGGAACACCACACCAGCATTTTGTGCAACTAATGTGGTCTGTCTATTGGACAGATACAGGGCTTGCATGACAGCGAATTCAACATCAAGTGCATGTCCCTTCTCACAAAAGCTGGCTCTATAGGTTTTGCACTGGTTGTACCACATCTCTGGCTAGATGCTGGTGTGCTACATGTCCTTGACTGACATCTGCTAGGGGATGTGCCAGAATGACGATGCTCACAGCTATGAGGATGCCCTCGTCTGGAAGTTGTCTCCTCCAAAATGAATGTCACTCTGCAACTGCTAACATTGTGAAAGCAGATCTTATACATCCATGGCCATGTTGGCTAACATCTGTGGCTGTAGCAGATGACTGGATGGTACAACAGCCCCTAGACCCATGCAGGCAACCCAAAGAAGATATTGCATGGTTCAGTGTGTGATTCAGTCTATCCAAGGAATCAAACCCATGGGAGATGCACTCCTGTAAATCAGCTTGTACAGCCTGGGTCATCCTCACTATTTCTGCTATGGCTGTGGTAGCAGCAGTAGCCTGTACCTTCATGATGGCCTTGCACATGCATTGGGTTGCAGCTACTGATGTACCAACTGCAGAAGGGGCAATAACCTTATCACCAGTGACCACCATTACCAATTTCCCAAAGTGTAATGCCATGTCCATGATTGCTAGGGGCAGATTCAGACATCAAGTCAAGTGGAGGACAAGCTCACATACCTGATTAATAGTGTCCCCATCAACCTCTCTCTTCTCGTATATCTATGTAGCCTGGGTATCCATGGAAATCAAGAAGACTGTATCATTGGTCTGTTTTGTGGAAGTGGTTCATAGGTTCATAGATTCGTACTAGGCTAACTGCCCTTGTGAGCCATTTTAAGCCTAGCCAATTATCCCTTGTGAGACTCAAACCCTGCACCTTGTGTTTGCAAGGCAAACACCTTAACCATTAGGCCACCCTCCCCCCTGGGTCAAACACACATCATGTACCCCCTTGATGTATCAGCTCATCATTCTACAAGTCTATAGATCCTCCAACATCAGACAGGGGACAGTTCTGCAGTGCTGGTGCCAAATAAAGAATCAAATGTGAATACAGCAAATCAAAAATATCCAGTGTAAGTATGACCCAGCACCACAACTATTCATTTAACTAATATCTTGACAACTACAAACATGTTAAAAAATACCCCTGTTCATATTTTTTGCAGATGGTCATCCCTTTTGGATGTGTAATAAACCTGTATACCATAAGGCAGAAACATTTAATGATGTTTATTTTGATATAAAGAGGCAGGAAGCCATTGACACGATGAAACAGGACTTCATGCCTGAGGCATCTGAAATGGAAATTCTCTGGGGTCTGTCTAGCTCTGTCCCAATGCCCAGCACTAGACTGTGACACAATGTGAAAGTGGTACTGTATTTAAGAGAGGACAAAAACTCCTCCATCCTGATAAGAGCTGATTCAGCCAGTGGACCACTACTTGCTGTTCTATGTTCCCATGAAATGGCTTCTGCTCTGCGGGTGGCACCACAAATCCTATCCATGACCCTGTCTGTGGTGGACCATTTCATAGCTATTGGCCTGACCACCTACTACATTCAAATTGTGGACTCTCTCTGCCAAGGTACTGTCATTGTAGGGATGGTCAGCTGCATGGACATTAAGAGCTATTGTTCATGGAGTTGGAGGAGGGCCTGTACTATCAACTCTTTTTCAGTATTTGAGGAATTGGGTTTGCTGGTGAATGTAGACTGCACACCAGATGCTGCCGATTTTTTCTGAATGCCCTGTTTTTTAAGCATTACTTTGCTGGTATAGAAACAGTGGAATTAACAGCTTTGTTCCTGCTTAGTTCTTACTAATTCTTACACAACTACTATCCTATTAAGCCATATACTTTGTTGTATTTATGCCTGACAGTTACAATATCTGTATCCACAATTTGTAAGTAATTGTCAGGCAGGTAAGTGTATTGAGCACATATTTCCAAGAAAACAATCACAGAGTGCAACTGACCATTACAATAACACTATTACTAAGGGTGTGGCTAATGTCATATATGCAAGGAGTGCAACACTAAAATAGTATTGAACAGTGATTTGAATATGAGCTTAGGGGTGTGTCTTCTATCCTGTTTAACAATTCTGCAGGCTACAACATTCAGTAAACTTGCAATCTATACCTCAAGTTACTTTGACAAACACATTTAAAAGTAGTAACAGATTGACATCCCTTATAAGCAACAAGGTAAAGAGCAGTAAAAAACAATTATTGTGTAATAGAAAGGATTCGTAAGCTAGAAAAAAGTTTTCCAAATTCACCCTTAACAAGGATCAAATGCTTATACTGATGTTTTCTTCCATAGCATGATGAGGAAATGTCATGATTATTGTGGTAATATCTGTAGAGTCACCACTCTATGAGTGATGATTATGCAGATTAAGGCTCATCTCTTTATTGTTTTTGAATTGCACAATCTGGACAATGTGCAAATCTGGGAAAATTTGTGCAGTGATGTGAACATGCCTGTGTCCCTGCAAGCAGCACTGCACATATGTGGTCAGCATATCTCTCAACTGTATAGATTTTTGCAGAATGTCCCGATTTTTGCTGTTTATTTTTGGTCCAGTTTTCATAAAATTGTGGTTTTCTGACAAATCATTGGCAAGTCATTAAAGATAAAAGTCAGAAAATAATGACAGACATTTTAGTTTTATACCTCATACCCTTCAGAAAATTCATGCTACTGCAAAAGCTGTTATTCTATCAACTTTCTAAGTTTGTAAAAACAACATTTAGGTTCATGGGTTCGTAGGTTTCATAGGTTGGCACTAGGCTTTTGGCCCTAGGGCCTATACAAGCCTAGCCATAATAATTCTCTGGCTATTTCTTCCCACAGTATTTACTTCCCTGGCCCCTGTCTAGGCATGGTGACAGATGTGATCCCCGGGGTGAATTTCCTATCTCCCATCCAATCATCATTTGAAGAGGGCCAAAGAGGAGCTCTGCTTGACATGTATGGGCAGTCCATTCCAGAGTCTGGGGAGTCTCTGGGTCAGAAACCTATCCCTCACAGTCTTACCTTCTTCTTTCTCCTTGGCTCTACCCACTTCTTTCACCCAGTGGGCTCACTCCCTACCCTACCCCCAATTCCCACCTCCAGTGCTCCTACACTTATTCTAGTCATAAGTCCCCTCCCCCCTGTCTCACCCAATCCAATCTCATCTCCTCACTATCCCCTCCCATCCTCCAATACTCTCGCACCCCTCCCCATCCCTAATCCTTAAAGCTCTAGATACTCTTCCATACTCCTCCCTCCTACACCAATAATCCTATTATATCCTCAACACCTAACCCCAACTATTCCATTCTACCTAAACAACACCATGTCTTTTCAAACCATTCTCATCCTTTCCCTTAGCCTACTTCTCCTAATACCTCTATACCATGCTACCTCCTATTCCTTTTACAAACTACCCCTTCTTTCATATCCCCTCTTCACCCCACCATCACCCCTAACACACATCATAACTCTGCCACATTTCATTTCCACACTATATCCTCCTCCCTAGTGCTTCCAAACTCACTTCTCTGCTTTAAACTAAAATGTCTATCCTCCTCAATGAAACATCATATTCCCAAAGCACTACTGTACCTTCCATCAAACTCTAGGAGCAAATCCAAACCCCTGCTCTCATTCCCATTTAGCTGCCTACGCCTAGCAGGAGACATACACCCCAACCCAGGACCTAGTACCAGCAGCAATCCATCTCCCCCCATTACCACCCATACTACCAACCCGAAATACCTCAAGATCTTGACCATCATTATCCAGAGTCTAAGAAACAAATTAGCCCACTTCCACACTTGACTATCC
Source organism: Protopterus annectens (assembly GCF_019279795.1). Lineage (NCBI taxonomy): Eukaryota > Metazoa > Chordata > Ceratodontiformes > Protopteridae > Protopterus > Protopterus annectens. Next base: position 511,033,417 of record NC_056740.1, on the reverse strand, counting down.
CATACCCAACCTGACATAGCAGCTGTCTCTGGGACATGGCTAAAACCCAACATTTCAGACTCTGAAATACTACCACCTGGGTTTCAAGTACTTAGGTAAGACCGCCTAAAAAAGAAGGGTGGAGGAGTAACCTTAATCTACTCTAGCTTACTCTCCATCACTCCGTACCAAAATCTTATTCCACAGTTCAACAACTCTGAACTAGTCATAGGAAATCTCAAACTAAATAACCAGAAATGCATTTGTGTTATAGCCCTCTATATTCCCCCTGGAAAAGAACATTAACACACCTAAGGAAATTCTTATATGGGTCTCATATAATATCAAGCTTGAGACATACATCCTAGTAGATGTGAACATTGACTGGAGCAAAATTACTGCCAATAACCCCACCATTTCAATCAATCTATCTTATTTCACTCAACTCACAAATGCTATAACCAGACCTAATAAAAATAAGCCCCCAGGCTCCATACTGGACTGGATCCTTGTCTCCCACCAAAACAAAATCTCCCACACTGGCACCTTACCACACTCTATCAGTGATCACTTACCAACCTTCATCCATAGAGCAGCCCCCTCCTCTCCTTATCTACACCAATATATCCATACTCGGAATCTCAACAACTTTAACCCTACAACTTTTTCCAATTCTCTCAAACTGATAAATTGGGACACTCTAAAAACTACCTCTGGATAGTGCTGTTGAATTCTTCAACTCAATCTTCTTAGACACTCTTAACTCCCAAGCCACTCCAAGAATAAAATGTATAAAAACCAATTCTGCCCCTTGGCTTAGTAAAGATACCAAACTACCCATGCAACAAAGGGACAAGACCTGGAAACTCTACCATTATAATAGGTACCCTGACACCCTTCCTAAATATAAACAACTCCGCAACTTAGCCAAAAAATGTATCATACAAGACAAAAAAGCATACTATATCAAACTCCAGTCTAACCACTCCTCTAACCCCAAACAATTCTGGAAATCCATCAACTCACTTCACAACGCAGGCACTAGAAACAACCCTTGCCCTGACACTAGTAAATCTGACCCAGAAATAGCTACTCTGTTCAACTCCTTCTTTACTAACTCTATAGCAGAACTCACTAAAACATTTCCAAACAACAACACCTCCCCCCAAATCAAACCCTCTGCCTAACCTTCCACCCCAAACTCACCTCCCATATTCCACCTCAAACCCATCCCCACCTTATATATATAAAAAAAAACTTCTCTCTAAGCTTAAGCCTTGCTCCAATGCCTCTGACAATATCCCCTCACTCTTCTTAAGAATTGCAGCAGACAGCATCACCATCCCCATTAGCATACTCATCAACAGATCCATACAAGAATCATATGTCCCTAAACTGTGGCGTGCAGCCTTTATCCTACCCCTCCATAAATGAGGCATAAATAATAACATCACCAACTTCCAACGCATAGCGATTCTCTCCCCTATTTCAAAAATTCTTGAGAAATGCATCCACCTCCAGTTCATGCAATTCTTTACACATAACCAACTCCTCATCACAACACAACATGGGTTCCATCCTGGTCATAGCACAATAACAGCTCTTCTTTTCTAGGCATCATAAACCATGCCCGTGACTCCGGACAACTTGTATCCACAGTCCTCCTTGACATCTCCAAGGCTTTAGACACAGTCTCCCATACCCACCTTCTTCACCACCTTTCCAATCTTAACCTCTCACAGAACACCGTTACCTGGTTCAGCGGCTACCTCTCTGACAGATCTCAGGCAGTAAAATGGAAGACTGGCACCTCAGCCTTCCTTTCCACCCCAACCGGGGTACTCCAGGGATCCATTCTTGGCCCTATGCTCTTCAATATCTTCATTAATGATTTCCATGCGGCCATTCCTAACACTAAGATAGTACAATATGCAGATGATTCACCTTTAGTTTGCTCTGCATCAAGCCTCCCTGAGCTCCAAACAAAAACTCAAACTGCCTTCCCAACTACTGAGAACTGGATGCTCCAAAATTACGTCTCTTTGAATGCCAACAAATCAAAGATCCTTCTATTCACTCCCTCAAAATCTATCAGCTTAGACAAAACCTCTTTCAAGATTACAAGCCTTGCCAACTCCACTATAGAAGTTGTTCCTTTTGTTAAACTTCTTGGAGTTACTATTGACAAACACCTAAAATTCGATACCCATATTTAGCTAAATATAAAGAAAACCCATCAGAAACTTGCCATGCTGTACAGAAACTCCCACTTCCTCTACCCCTCAAAAAGGCAGACCCTCACCACTATCTTCTTACTACCCTCACTAATGTATGGTGCTCCCCTACTAACCAACATATCTTCCTCCATCTCTTCTAAACTAGAATCCTGTTACAATAAAATCTCAAAGTTCGCCACCACTTCCAAATACTCCACTCACCACTGTAAACCTCTCCACCAGCTGCAATGGCTAGAACTCCCAAACTACCTTGACTGCCTCCAACTCATCACCACCCACAAGCTTATTTTCAAACCAACTATATGCCCTGCACTAATAAACATCTTAACATTATACACCCCAAAGAGAACTCTAAGATCTACCCACCAAAATCTAATCTCAGTTTATAAACCAAACCATCCCGCTGGTCAGCTTCTTCTATCCTTTTCCATTGCCAAAAAATGGAATTCTCTCTCTCCATCCCTAAGAATTTCTGAGAACTCTGAACACTTCAAAACCCAGCTGCATTCTTACCTCTCCCAAAAATGGAAATGCAATTGCACTCCTCCTACCTAACCTGCTTAATACATAAATACTTTATAACACATAAAGTTTGTTCTTCCTTACACACTGTTGATTAACAATATGTACTGCCTTCATGCTAATGCTACGTCTATACCACTCTCAGAGGATTTAAACCTCTGTATTAATTTAACTCATGCTAATACTCATGCATAATGAACTCATCCATGCTAATGTTACTTCTATATCATTCTCAGATGATTTAAACCTCTGTATTAATTTAACCTTGTACTACTGTTCTCAACCACTAAACATGTAAATATGCTTTACATCCTTCTCCAAGCTGCTGTTTAACTTTTATTTAGTTTTTACTATTTTGTATGTAAAATTTGCTTAGTTTGTTTCTGTTTCCACTATGTATTGTACTTCATATTATGGAGCTTGTACTATGTATTACTGGAGCTTTTCTCCCCGGGCCTCCAATGAAAATGGGCTCTTTGAGACCTGTGGACCTCCCCAGTCATCAAATTGGAAATAAATAAATAAATAAATAAATAAATAATAAATAAATTGTTTATGGCACTGGACCACCAGATTGGCTTTCTTTTTTGGAGGAGAGCGTCTTGGTTCTATTGGGGATGGCACAATTCATGCAAAAGTGGATGTGCTTGTACAGTGTCTTAGTGTAGGATTCAGCAGTCGAACATTCAGTTACCATCTGCATGGGTGTCATGACGTTTATCACTTCTGACTTGAGTAGCATGAAGTTGGCTTTAGAGAAGTTTTTTAACAGTGGTTTTCTTACTGGGGGTGGGAGTGGGATGTGGATGTCAATGGTGATTAGCTTATGGTCAGACCTGACCAACGTGGGGATGACCATAGATGTGCAACATCGATTTCCCATGTTGGTAATGACTAGGTTTAGGATATTGGAGCCCCTGGTGGGACTAAGGATTAGTTGATCCAGGCCATTGGAATTTATGAATTCCAAGAACCGCTGGACGAAGGAGTTGGTACACGAGTAGCTTTCCCAGTTAATTGCAGGGTCATTGAAATCACCCAGTATTAGGGTGTTTGGTTGTATCTTAATATTTCCAGTATGTTTAAAAAGATGTAGTGAAAATCTTGGGGCATGGTGGGGGATCTGTAGCAAGTTACAATTTGGATTGCAGTCTTACCTAGTGTTAGTTGCACCTGGAGAATTCCAGACGCATTGTGTTGGGCAACTAGCCTGGTGTTGTGAATAGCCTTGGTGAATATGGAAACTCCTCCACCTTTAGTGTTTCGGTCCTGGTTTGGTGGCCGAAAAGTGTTGCAAGAGTTGTAGCCTGCTATTGCAGGGGTGCTCTCTGGAGTCTTGAACCAGGTCTCAGTCACTGCACAGATATCGATGTTCTCCATTGTTAGGAGTGTCTCGAGAGAGTGCATTTTGAGGTTTAGACTTCTAGCATTGATCGCTTTAACTTCAGATTTTGCTTGCTTGTACCTGATACAGTGGTGGTTTTGTCCTTTGAGCTTTGCCTAAAAAAGGCACTATAGGGGTGGAAAGAGCCTTAGCCAGTAACCTGAATCCTAGGGGCAAAAGGTGCAGACCATCTCTGTCAAAGCATCGTGGTCTGTCAATCATGTTGTCCCAGGCAGACAGATACTGGATCCCCTTTGAATGACACCTGAAGCTTAGCCAATTGTTGAAGTCAGTCATTTTATCCTTATACTGTGGTATCATTCTGGGTGAAGGCAGAATGCTACTCAGGGCTAGGGTCATACCTGCCTGGGCCACATGATCCGAGAGCTCTTCCATGTCTCTTTTCATGTAGTCCAGGGAGGTACGTCTCAAGTCATTCACTCCAACATGGACAATGATAAAGTCATATTTGTACTTGTTGTGGAGTGACTTGAGTGCATGCATTATGTGGCGGATCCAGGCACCTGACAGGCAGCTGACTGTAATTTTCTCCTTGTTCAGCCCAGTGAGTGGGACATCAGTGTGCCTGACTATAGAGACACCTATGACTAAAGTGTTGGGTACGTTGTCTTGCCTTAGGGGCTGTTGTTGGGTGGCACACTGGTGTTGTGAGCTATATGACACTTTGGTTGTAACTGGTGTTTGTTTGCATTTCAGCTTCAGAGGTCCTTGTTGCTTGGGCAGGTTACTGTTCAGGGCCTCCACATATGTGGGTTTAGTGTTGCTATGTTTGGTTTTTGGTGGTGTGGGTTTAGAAGGGCTATGTGTTGCTTTAGGTGTAGTTTGGGTGTTAACATTCTCTTCTTGGCTGTCTAGCACAATCTTGGGTGGAGACAGCTTTGCTTCCAGTTTGGCTATGTAAGTGCATATCTCAGAGGTTGTAGTGTTGGGTGGTAGGAGGAGAGGGTTGTCTGTGTACATGAGGCAATTGCTGCATTGCCCCAGTATGCCCATATTCATCAGGTGGACAGGAGAAATCACTGGATGCTGACCCTTGGACATGCCTGGTTTGGTGCTTTTTTTTTTGTAAAGTACAAGAGCTGTTTTCCCTTACCTTTAGCTAGGTACTTTGCAATTTTAGGCCATTTAGTGCCTATGATTAATTTCTCCTTATTAACAAGGAGAGTTGAGTGCTTGTATCAGTTTAAGACTTCCTAGTGCTTTCCAGCAGGTTTTAAAGCAGTAGGATGACCAATAAATTTAAATAGCTAAAGGGGAGTGATTTCACAAAATGATAATTTTGTGCTTATTCACACAAGCAAGTAAAAACACAGAGAAAATGAGATATATGGTCAAATTAACATAAGGGGAAGGCAACTAGAAAGACAGTGGTGTTTAAGAACACTACAGTAACCGGGAGGGAGGGTGGAGAAAACATTTCTGCCTGACTCACAAGAGACAGAGCTGTAGTCTATTTTCAAGTTTTAATATGCAGTTAAAAGCAGAATACAAGAATTTAAAAATTGTTCCTATTTTTGGGTCTTTGTACCCCCCATTATTTATGGCTTTGTCCAAATTTCTTGATCTATGAGGTTGAAAGGTATGGTGGTCAGCCTATAATTTTTTGGTGAGAGAATTGTTATACTATATTTAATCATTTCCAGATGGTGTGACTGCAGAGCACACGTTTTCAATAGCATGCAAAGGGATGGAGGACAGCCATGTTTCACACCTTACAGTGCCATTGGAACCATAATAATGCAGCACCTGTATTTTCTGAATTTACCATCAGTTGCAGAAATGAGGAACCTGTCAAGATCCATCACTGCACAGCAAATGGGATGTGCTAGAACTGTTTTTGGTGCTAATTCTCTGTCATTTTTGTTGAGATTCTTTAAGGTGAAACATTATGGCTGGAGAAAAATAAAGGAGTGGTACACCTTATAGAACACAAAAGTGGTGTGAGGAGTCCAGAATTTGTATCAGTAATCCAAACATGGATATTACTGATGTTGCAGAATGAGTTAGTTAGGCATAGCAGTTTACTTTCTTAGCCTTTTTATTCTCTTAATTTTTGTAAACCATTCTGTTGACAGCTATGAAATCAGCTACATTTAAAACACCCTGCAGTCATCAGGAAAAAAATCAATGTAATTCTAAAATGACAACAATATTGTGATACAGCTGATATGCAGTACTGTATAGAAAAATGGCAGTAAGAAGAATTAGATCTGATTAAATTAATTGAGGGAATAGAAATCGAATGGGTGTGATACAGAGATTAACTAAATAATTACAATACCCATTTTCTTTGAAAATTGATAGCTTTCACTAAGGTCATGTGACCTCTGAATAAGTTATGTTAAGTTAGGGAGTGCAATGAACAAAGCCTGCTACATGACAGTTGTGGAAGCCTTGCTCACATCATCTAAGGCCATAGTTTCTGGAGTTTCTTTATGCAGTTTCATTGATTTTGAATGCTCTTGTAGTAGGTCTCACATTAGCTTACTGTAACCATAGCTGTAAGGTGCCATTCGTAAGCTGCATTCTTTTAATTCTATGTGATAAGTGATATGCATTTCCCTTGTTTTGTGGTTAACATTGAGGTTGTGGAATATCTGCAATTTCTGTTTTGCAAAAATGGCAGTTAATGTTTTTGCTTGTTCTGACAAGAAAAGAAAATGTGAACTACAGTACAAGAGTATTCCCTTTGGACAGACTTTATAAATGCAAACTCATGTTTCTTTGGGGATGGAGAAACTTTTCATCTCATGCCTGTGTTTGGAGATAATTTGTCCCTATAGCTATCTAACCATATTTAGCCAACTACAAGTTTACTGGACCTCAAGGAAAAGTATTTAGCTGAGTACAACTTTTGATATTGTTATCATTTAGCATCTGACCTTCTTAGTAACCTATTTTCTACCACTGAAGTTACCTTTCTTTTTTTATGAAACAAGGCCAGAAATGGATACTATAGCAATAACCCACGCCTGAGTGTGGGTAATGCTGGATTTACCCACGGTTGGTGTGGTTTGGTCACAAGGGCGAAGCCTGAGTGGCCAAACAAAGAAACCCGTGGGTAAATCCAGCATTACCCACACCCAGAAGTGGATTATTGCTATTATACAATGACATTACTTAAGAAAAAAAATAATTACTTTTCTTAAATAATGGCATTGTATAATGCCTCCTTGCTGCCCTTCCGCAGCTGTCTGGTATTCTGCGGCAGTTCTGATGTACTGCATATGCATATGCTCACGCAGTACATCAGAGCTGTGGTCAAAAGCAACGGAGGAAGCAAGATCTCCATTGCTTTTTACAAACTGTCTCAGTTACTGCACAGATATCAATGTTCTCCATTTTTAGGAGTGCCTCAAGAGAGTGCATTTTGAGGTTTAGACTTCTAGCATTGAGTAGCATTACCTTCAGATTTACATGCTTGTATCTGTTATGGTGGTAGTTTTGTCCTTTGAACCTTGACTAAAAAAGGCACTATTGGGGTGGCAAGAGCTTTAGCCAGTAACCCGAATCCCAGGGGTGACAGGTGCAGACCATCTCTGGTAAAGCATCGTGGTTTGTCGATCATGTTGTCCCAGGCAAACAGATACTGGATCCCCTTTGAATTGCACCAGAAGCTTAGCCAATTGTTGAAGTCAATCATTTTGTCCTTATATTGTAGTATCATTCTGGGCGAAGGCAGGAGGCTGCTCAGAGCTAGGGTCATACCTGCCTGGGCCACATGATCCGAGAGCTCTTCCATGTATCTTTTCATGTTGTCCAGGGAGGTACATCTCAAGTCATTCACTCCAACATGGACAATGACAGAGTCGTATTTGTACTTGTTGTGGAGTGACTTGAGTGCATGCATTATGTGGCAGATCCTAACACCCGACAAGCAGCTGACTGTAATTTTCTCCTTGTTCAGCCTGGTGAGTGGGACATCAGTGTGCCCGACTATAGAGTCACCTAGGACTAAAGTGTTGGGTACATTGTTTTGCCTTAGGGGTAGTTGTTGGGTGGCACACTGGTGTTGTGAGCTATGTGTCACTTTGGTTGTGGCTGATGTTTGTTTGCATTTCAGCTTCGGAGGTCCTTGTTGCTTGGGCAGGTTAATATTAGGGGCCTCCGCATATGTGGGTTTAGTGTTGCTATGTGTGGATGTTGATGGTGTGGGTTTTGAAGGGCTATGTGTCACTTGAGGTGTAGTGCAGGTGTTAACCTTCTCTTGACTGTCTAGCACAATCTTGGCTGGAGAGAGCTTTGCTTCCAGTTTGGCTATGTAAGTGCATCTCTCGCAGGTTATAGTGTTGGGTGGTAGGAGGAGAGGGCTGTCTGTGTACATGAGGCAGTTGCTGCATTGCCCCAGTATGTCCCGATTCACCAGGTGGACAGGAGAAATCACTGGAAGCTGACCCTTGGACATGCCTGTTTAGGTGCTTTTTTGTAAAGTACAAGAGCTGTTTTCCCTTACCATTGCAAGGTACTTTGCAATTTTAAGCTGTTTAGTGCCTACAATTGATTTCTCCTTATTAACAAGAAGAGTTGAGTGCTTGTATAAATTTAAGGCTTCCTAGTGCTTTCCAGCAGGTTCTAGAGCAAGTGCTAGTCACAGGGGTTCAGATTTTAGTGTTACTACTGAGAAACCAGCTAGTTCTAAGGGAAAATTTGAAGAGTGGACTTTTTGGCACCTGGAATAGTTTAACTGTAGCCCAGCGGTGCTGCATGATGCGAAAAATGCACAAACACATGGGTTTTTAAGCCAGAAAGTTGAAAGGGATAGAAATCAGCCCAAAATGGCTAAAATTATAGAAATCAGCCCAAAATGGCTAAAATTACAATTGTAGAGCTGGAAACCACTCCTCTAGTGTTAGACAGGCAGTACAATGCTCACCAGTCCCACTGGTAAGCAGTAGGACTTCCCTCTACCACAGCAAGGTCTGGATAGCTCTAAATACAGAAAATAAAGTCCTGAAACCAGCAGAGCCTGGGATTTGGACTATACTAGCTAGGAAAGGTGGGAAACGAGCAAACAAGATAGTACTTTTTTTTTTTTTTGTTAAAACAGGCTAGGCAATGCAATAATACACTAAATAAACACAGAAAAGGCTAACACACTTGAGTGTGTAGCACTAAACAGTAAACACAATTAGAACTCTACAAAATTAGCAATTTAAAACTTTTTCAATGAAGCAAGGCAAGTGCACAACTGGAAAATGATTTGAGGCAGTAATACAGTAGAATAAGTAGGTAGTCTACAGATACAGAAAAGTCTATATATACATAAAAGCAGCTAAAACACACGAAAACAAATCAGATGCAGTGCAACCTAGAGCACTTGAGTTGTAGCAATATTAGGGCAAAAACAGTTTTAATAAATGCACTAAAATATACTCTATATTTCCAAAATGGTTGTGAAGCACAGTCAGAACACAAGGATATTCAGACATTTTTTTTTTTTTTAGGAAAGGGAGAAAGGAAGAACAGAAGGAAAGAAACTAAGTGGGTTGGCCTCCTCAGATGTTCTCTCTGTATTAGGTAGAATGAGCTAATGACATCAGACTGGGAGGAGTGTCCAAGATCAACATTACAGAAATGTTTGTAATGGCTGAAACACTCCAGTTAACTTCTTAACAGAAAGTTGAAACCTGAAACAACTTTAAAAAAAACTCAAAAGAACCAGTGAGGTGCTTTCTCCAAGACATAGCCGTGGCAACCCAACTAGACAATGACCATAAACACTAAACTCTCACTGAAGTGGGGGATGGTCTTTGCTAACTAAGATGGCCTGACAATGAGCTCGTGTTTATATCACATTATCGAAAGATGACAATAGTGAACACTATTTCATCGGCCCCAAAACACCTAAACATGAAAATATCGAACATTCAGAACAGCAAATTTTTTCCCATGGAAAAAATTCACTGCTCCGAAACACATACACACAACACAAGCACATCAAACAAACAGCAACCACAGACATACACTTACATTCCTACATCTAACGCTGCACTAAACTAAACATACACTACTATCTACCTACTTATCTTAACCCAAACCCTAACCCTAAGGTCCATCACTATAGCACACTCACCCGCGGCCTAACCCTAACTCACTTAAACCACCCCTAACCCTAATGTCTGTCACTATCACACACACACACATGCCTAACCCGCGCCCTAACCCTAACTCACTTAACCTGCCCCTAACCCTAACGTACAAACAACTGCACACTTACCTGAGCCCAACCCATAACTTTCCACCACAGCACTAAGAATAGCGAAGCCACAGAAATGGCCAACCAAATTCTTTCCCGAGGAAAGAATTTGCTGTTCTGCAGCTTCGCTATTCTTAGCGTTCGCTGAATAGTGTTCGATATCAGAAAATTTGAAGTTTTAATACTTCGATGTTCTGATACAGACCCATGAGCTCAGAAAACAGCCTTTAACAAACAACTAGGCCCACAACACAATCAGGAATATGGAGAATATTACAGCTACTACCTAAACTATTTTAGGCAGAACATACTGCAGAAATGTTTATCACAAGTGAGCCAATAAGTATGAAATACAGTACAAGTATGGAATATACAATAAAATTGCTATAAATATCTAGAATAAGCAATAACTACTACAAATAAGCAAAAAACAGGCTACTTATTGCTATATATCACAGATCAGCTGCTCCTCCTCAGATAGCTTTGTGTGTAATGGCTGAAACACTCAAGGTTCAGACTATTGTTGCTTAATCTCATGGGTTAGTAACCTGCAGCACTAGTAATGGGGGAGCAGAAGAGGACATCTTTGTTGTCTGTCATTCTTTTAACAACATCAGCTGCATACATATACAAATGGTGAGGAAATGAACCTTGTATAACTACCCCACATAATGTCTTACTAATGGAAAAATGTTATCTTTAACAGAGGTGACTGATATTTATAGTCAGTTACAACACAGTCTACTTTCCTTTGCAAGAATTCAATATTAATATTGAGTTATTGAAAACAACATTTATATACAGTACTAACTCCACTATGTTACCATTTTAAGTTTGCTCTGTTTGCAGATTAAGTAGTGATACTTTTTTTGTTAGCTGAAAGGCAAATGACCTAGTTTGAGAACTGATATCCCTGATACTTGCCTACATTAAGTCTACTCTGTGGTCTTCCTCAGTTGGATGTGGACTTTCTCATGCCTTCTCTTCATTGTATGCCCTTATCTGCCCTTTTAAAAGTAAGGTTCATCAACTAGGCTCAAATCCACATTCCCTGACCATACTGCAAAAGCAATCAAGTGATATATCATTGGAACATTCCCTGCCACGTGGGGAGTACCCTTGTTTGGCTCTCCAGTACCATGGCCACTGCCTAGACAAGCATCTTGTTCTACCCCAGTGGAGTAACATCTGATTTCTTTAATTTATAGAAAATAATTTTACAGGATGTGCTGTTTCCAAAGATACTGTATACTGTAATCTGTTTCAGTTTTCTGCAAAGCAAATAAAAAAAGTTACTCTGAGGGCAGCAGGAAACCTGCTAACTAGCTTATTAAAAATACATGTAATTTGTTAACTGCTGCTTGAACTAAATGCAGTAGCATATTTCTGTATCTAAAAATATGTTTTTTTCATTTTCTTATGTGATCGTATTCACCAGGGCTGTGCCCCCAAATGGTCCATTGAGATCAGCGCATTACCCCAGTAAATAGATACAAAGAAAAAAAGAAAGATAAATACATTGCATTGTTTCCAGAGAAGCAGACCTGTATTACAATACCTGTTCCAATATCTCATGTAAGCAAACTTCCCTGCCTAAATTTGTACATAAAGCCACTTCGCTTGCTTAAAGTTTTATAAACTATGAATATTTTTTTGTTGACAGTACTGCTGTAAAAATAGTTTAAGGAGGTAATTTTCTAATGTTAATTTTTCATATATTTGCAGTGCAGAAACAGTAGTAAAGAAATATTTCAAATGCATAAACCTGATTTTACAACAGATATTATAGTTTATACAAGCACCGTCAGTGTGCATGGAATGCAGGTCTATGTAACCACAGGTAGCCAAAATGTAAAATGATACATGCGGTGTGAGCAAAAAATGTAATATAATAATAATAATAACAAAAACGGCAACAACTCTGCTGACAATCAGCAGATTGAAAATTATATTATACTAATCTACTAAACAAGATATTAGTATAAATAGAAAGTCAATTAAATAGTTCATACAGCTATTCATTATAACACTCCATGGAATCTTTGTTATAGGAGGTTAAATGCAGGTATGGGAAGGCATTTTTTTCTCGTGTTTCAAGCAGCTATCTGTGTAGAAATTAGCCCAATGAATCTGAACATATCTGTGCACCAGTTTCTACAGGCATTTGTGAAGAACATCAATTCACTGCCAACTCATGTTGCTGATAAGGCAGTTGATGTCACCTCCTGTCACTTTTTATCACAAAAATGCACGCAAAAAATTCTTCTTGATTACGCTCAGAGTTTGCAGCAGAAATTACAATTCATGAAATAGTGTTTCCTGTAAAAACACAGCAATACTCTTATGCAACTGTTCGCTCATCTTTTTTAATAATATTCAAGCTTGTCACATCTGATAGTACAGCACGGGATCAAGGTTATGATTTTCTAACAAGCTTTGCCCTGTGTCAGATTCATTCAGATTCCGCTGCCCATTACGCAATGCAAGTAGTTCACTAATTCCCCTAACCAGACAAGCTGGAAAGAGCCATGGTTATGTAGAGGGCTTATCCAGCAAGCGAATGCATAAAGTAAAATAGATATTGTGGTTTGGACATGTTAGGTTACATATGATAGTCAAATTGGGGATAAAAAAGAATTTTAGTAATTAAAATATAAAAGCTAACTTGGAAGCACACAAACATACACACACACACACACACACACACACACACACACACACACACACACACACACACACTTATATACATTATTCAAAACCATGTGATATGTATGTGCAAGACATGTTCCCAAAAACTGGTAGCTGCTGTCATACATGTCGCTGTTCTGACCTGAATAGTAATTACAGATTAACACTCTGAAGAGGAGCACAAATATGGTAGTGCACAGTTAATTCCAAAAATCTTGTAGTACAAAATTCATTCTTGGTATTTTTGCTGTATAGAATGTCAGTATATAAAATATGGATCTATTCTAATTTGAATTCATTGTACAGTAGTGACATGATTTGTTTACTGTCAAGAATGAAAATTCTTTAAATTAATTTGGGTATAAAATTATTGTTACTCAGATGACTCACATTTGAGAACGAAGATTTAGTTATTCCTTGTGTCTCTGTAGTTATGTAGTTATGCTCAATGACAGCTGTGTGACATGACAAAGAGGCACACTTGGTAGCTTTACTGAATCATAGCACTCAGTTCTTTATTTAGGATTGTGGCAGTGGTACAGTTTCTGGAGTTTGAGTGTCCTCTGCATCTACATGGGTTTTCACTAGGTAATCAAGTTTCTTCCCACATCTTAAAAATTTTCAGTTAAGCGAACTGAAGTGATCTTAGCCACCACCAGGAGTGCATAAAACATCCTTGTGACTGAGTGTGTTTTGTGATGGAGCAGTCTCCTATAGGAACATAGGAACAATCATAATTGAGCGATCACATGAATCATAAGATGCATACCCTTCAAACTCTTAGAGCAAGAAATCTGGACAAAGCCATAAATAGAGGGAGGAACAAAGGCCAAAAATAGAGACACTTTTTAAATATTGCTTTTGCAAACTTAGAAAGTTGATAGAATAACAGGCTTTGCATTAGCATGAATTTTCAAAAGGGTATGAAGTCTGACATTCAAATGCCTGTCATTATTCTCTGACTTCAACCCTCAATAATTTGCCAAAGATTTGCCAGAAAACCACAATTTTATGAAGAACAGAACAAAGATATGAGGCAAAAATCTGGACATTCTGTGAAAATCTATACAGCTGAGAGGTAATTGAGTAGGGTTCTGCATGATAAACCTGGCATACATGTGCACCAGCCATATCCTATGTCAGAATCGCTTCTGCCTTACACTAACTGCCTACTAAAAATAGGCCATTACTCTGCCAACCTTGACTTGCATAAGATAGGTGCTGAGAATGTAAGGATAGATGTTCAAATAACTGTACTAACTGATTTATAGTCAACATTTTACTGGCCATGTACATCCTTGTGGATGTATCTACATTTTTCAAAGGAGCTGCAAGTTAGTATTTGCTGTGACTAAGTTAAATTTAAAAAAAAAAAAACAGGGAAACCTCACTGCTCATTTGAAGAGAAAGGAGTGACTTGTGATGCTATCAATAGCCATAGAATTAAGCAAGCAATAATGCCCAACAGGGTGTGTGTTACTGTGGAAATAAAACCCGCCTGGGGTGTTTTGAGGCTGACACCACAGGCAGAGGGCATCTACACCCATGGAAGGGGATTATTTCTACAATAACAAACACCCCAGAGGGTATTATTGTGCTTAGAGAATAGATTGTATGTAAAACTGATGTGTTTTACTTATTTATTAATTTATTTTTTTACTATATTTTTATATATTTTTGATATAAAATAGTTCCTCTGCCTAATGTTTCAAACTTGTTGAAGTATATGTTAATGGTGTTGGAGGAAGCATATTGCATCCAAAATATAGCACTTAAAAATATCCAGGTATTTATTGTTAAAAATATCCAGGTATTTATTTTATTTTTTGATCCCTTACTCTTAAAACGTTTGGTTTGTTGCCAGTCATGGGGGACTGAAGTTACTAAATAATAGCATACATTTGAATTTCAAAATATTATTTTCTTTCATAAAATTCATCCTAACACACATCTTTTTATTTAAGCAAGCTTGTAATTTTATAAGACCAAGAATTAAAATCTGATCTTATTTTGAGCCTTTGTTCTCTCTTTATTTTAGACTTTATCTAGGTTTCTTCAGCTGAAGGTCCAGAGGAATGCAAACCTCTTTACTGTTGATCTCACTCACTGTCTCGCTCTGTCACATGCACACCTCTTTTTCAGAAATTGCATGCTAGCACAAATCCTAATATTCAAATAAAATATGTTCTTATTGTGAGCCTTTGTTCCCTACTTATTTTCGGTTTATCCGGATATCTTGAGCTAAGTGACAACAGAGGCTGTCACTCTTCACTCTCACACAGACATACACAGTCTCTTCTGCTTTCATGCACACATTCACTCACACACCCAGACAGAAAAATAAACACAAACACACTTGTACACACACACACACACACACACACACACACACACACACACACACACACACACACACACACACACACACACATTTTTCAGCTTCATTTATTTTAAACTTGCTAAACAGCAACCGCACTGCTTAGCAAGTGTAAGATAATGTCTTGATTGATCTCGCACTCTCATACATGCATACACACTCATACACACACAACTGTTGTAGTCAAAAGATGATACTTTATATTTTCCCAATATTATCTAAAGAACATTTTTTGACAAAAGTAAACAAATGACTTCTCCTGCTATCGGGGGAAAACTTAGTCCATAATATTGGACTGCACTATGTAACGTTTGATACATAGTTTCTGTTATTGATATTTATTTTCTCCCTTAGACTCCCCAGTCTAGTATTAACTCTCCCGACCATGCATTCAAAGCAAGGACTTTCAAACAGCTAGCTCAAACCTTCCTTTCACCCAAGGCAAGGGTCACCTCTATTTAACATGTAATGAACAGAATATAAAGGCAGTTCTTGAAGCCTTTCAGAATTCAGGTTCACCAACATTGTTTTTAACAAGGACTCATTGCTTATTTTTAAGTGCTGACTTGTGCAAAGGTTACAATACACAATATTGCCATCAATAACATATCAAATGGGTCAGGTATAAAGATGAGCATTGATTACGGTTATGTGACTGCACCTACTCTTTATGATTAGATGAGCAACAGAATAGGCTTTTCTGACTTTGATAGAGACAATACTGAACATTTAAAATGTTTACCATTTCTCTGCATCTTTAATAATGCTATTTTTCTATGACATGGTAATGTATTTGTGCAACTATTATTTATATCCTTTTATCCCTGACCTCATGGTATTATATATACAGGTACTAAAGATTAAGTCATTACTATTCTAAAATGAATGCATTTTGAAAGACCTTGGAGAATTTCAGAATCATTTACTGAAATAATTATACTAATCATTTTACAGCCATCAGTTTACATGGTTAACCACAATTGATTTCTCACTTTTTTTTATTTGAGAATCATCATCTTCTTTCAGCTGCTCCCGTTAGGGGTCGCCACAGCGGATCATCTGTTTCCATTTCTTCCTGTCCTCTGCATCTTGCTCTGTCACACCAACCACCTGCATGTCCTCTCTCACCACATCCATAAACCTTATCTTAGACCTTCGTATTTTCCTGTTACCTAGTAGCTTCATCCTTAGCATCTTTTTCCCAATATACTCAGCATGCCTCCTCAAGTGGTACCAGTACATAACTCTGAGACTCATCTGACAACCCCCTGTCAAGACAGATAAGTAATTCCTACACTGGAGTATTGAGTTGTCTGTTTTACATTATCGCTGAATTACATTCAAGTTGATATTTAATATTATTAGTCTTCCAATGTTTCTCTAAAGTGAGATATTGTTGAATGCCTCAGTAAAGACAATCTAACTGGTATGTGATTCCCACCCTTTATCAGGTGCTGCTGTTACCTCTTTAGAGAATGACTTAATATTCAAAAACATAACATTTCCCCTTAACAAGTCCTTAGTATTCCATATCTAACAAAAGTTGCACCCGGTTCCTTTCTGGATAAGATCTGTTATAAATTTTCCCCATGAATTTACTCAGAATTTTAATTACGCTGATTGGGATAAAATTGTTTGTGTATGACATTGCCAACATACTGGCTGACAGGTTCAGTGCAAACCCCCCCCCCTCCCCCCCAAAAGGAGAGATATCTGTACCAAATGGTTGCAGCCCCCCAAACATCTCAAACGCCCAAGTGAGAACTGCTCTCTCCAAAGCAAAAAACACAGCATCCATGGGACCTGATGGTGTCCCAGGCTGTGTGCTCCACGAACTCAACGAGGAATTAAACCCACAGCTAGGACAGCTGTTTAATCATAGTCTCACCTCTGGATATGTACCCAGGGAGTGGCGCACTGTGACTGTGGTCCCACTTCACAAAGACGGTGCCTCCACAGACCCTGGAAATTACTGGCCCATTAGCTTGACAAGCCTTATCTGCAAAGCTATGGAGAGGATCATAATGGACCTCATAAATAAAGACATAGGGAATTTGCAGACTTTGGATCCAACCCAGTTTGGCTTTGTCAAAGGCAGATCATGCCTTTTAAACTTGGTTGACTTTTTCGAAACAGTCACCAAAGCCATTGATGAGGGAAAGGCAGTCCATACGGCCTACCTCGATCTGGCTACAATACCCCACTGGTATCATTGAAAAACTCATCAGCTTAAATGTTAACCCATACATCACAAGATGGGTTGCAAACTGGCTGAGTGACAGAACCCACAGGGTCAGAGTTGCTGGCGCCATGTCAGACTCAAAGCCTGTCACAAGTGGTGTCCCACAGGGCTCAGTCCTGGGCCCACTCTTGTTTGGCATCTACTTTTCTGAAGTACAAGCAAACACAGGAGGGTTATGGCTGACAAAGTTTGCAGATGACTGCAAACTGGGCCAGTGGTCGAAAACACATCTGACACAGATATCCTTCAGAAGGGTCTCACAGAAACGGATGACTGGTGCCAGAGCCATGGCCTAAAGTTAAATGCCAAAAATGCATAGTCATACCCTTCGAAAACAAGGTTACCCCTAGCTACCATATAGGTGGTAATCCTCTGAGCACAGAAGAAGTTATCAGGGACCTGGGGACCCAGGTTGACAGTAGCCTGTCATTCGACACCCATGTAGCTAAAGTAGTTAGGAAGACCTTCTACATTGCCCACCTCATCATGAAGGGATTCACATCTAGATCAAGGGAGGTCATAGTCTCCTATACTCATCACTCATCAGACCAATGATTGAGTACAATGCCCCATTCGGAATGTATCTGACCCGACACTTGCAGCAGCTAGAGAGGCCACAAAAGTTCCTCACCAAAAGGATAAAGGGTCTCAAAAATCTGTCCTATGCTGCCCGACTGAAAGAACTCCAGCTCTATTCAGTTGCTCAGAGGTGACCTTTGCCTGGCATACAAGGCCATGTCAAACCCAGAGTTGATGAATATGCTTCACCTCAAAAAATCTAGATCCGTCAGAGCCACAAGAGTGGGAGACTTAAACCTCGACACGGCTATTAATAGGACGTGCTGGAGGGATAGATTCATCACCCAAAGACTCCCTATGCTGTGGAACAAAATCCCGCTATATGTGAGGCAGAGCACCTCGCTGGCCTTGTTCAAGAGAAATCTTGACCAATGGATGGGAGATCGCAGATATACTCCAGGGATTACCTCAGTGTCACTGCTAGACAGAGGCACAGCAAAATAATGGGTATAGTTCCCCATACAAAAGGGGTGGCTCCTATGGGCTAGGCTTATAAATGCCCTCGGGCAGATAGCCTAGTATGAACCTATGAACCTATGTGACCCTCCTGTTCCCCTTTGTGAAATGATACCACTACAGCCTGATACCATAGGTCACGGATGTCTCTGCATGCAAACTATGTTAACTAACATTACTGACAAGGGATCCATCAAGCCTTCTTGATTCTGTGAAGGAAACTAGCAGGCTTCTAGTCATGTAGATATAAGTTTTTATTTATTTATTTATTTATTTTTTAATTTTAATTAAGGCTGCACTTATCATATCTATAGTTACATAAGGCGTGTGACTATTTTGTTCTTCTCTATTCTGACTCACTTTTCTGCAGGCATGTTAACTATGCTCTGTAATTCAGTGGACACTTTATTGTTCACTGATAACGTTAAGTTCAAAATTTTCCATTTCAGTTTTCAGATGTAAGTAAAGAATGCCTTATCATTGCATTCTGACCTTAAGACTAAGTTAAGTTCATGGATCTCCAATATTTGAGAGGAAAATAAGAAATACAAAATTAGTCTGACTTACTCTTACAGTGAGTTCAATCTATGAAACCTAAGCAGTATGTCTTTCTTTTTGTTGTATATTTTATCAGTTTTGTGACAACACTAAATGATTGCTGTTGAATTTACCCCTCTGTCATTGTATGTATAAATATATAGCTATACAGATAGATAGCGAGGGCGGTAGATATAGATATCGATAAAGATAGATATGAACATCTTGCAGGGGTTTATTCGTTAATGTAGACGGTAACAATCTCATATCTATTTTCTTCCAGATGAGATATTAGACAAAACCCTAACCTGACTGAGTTGGTGGTAGTTCAGGTGGGTATAAAAGATTCAAAAAGAGTATATTTACACACAGACACACACACACATATATATATATATATATAAAAAAATATATATATATATATATATATATATATATATATATACACACACACACACACACACACACACACACACACACACACACACACACACACATATATATACATAGATATTTATGATGTATGACATCCCTGCCATACTATTCACATTTCTACATTTACAATATTAATAGTACTTTACATCTGCAATTTCACAAAATTTAACATCTTTCTTCCTGCCCCCCCCCATCCTTTTCTCCAAAACCACATTTTTTTCAACCAACATAACTTGATCATTCGTAGTTTTAGTACAAAGCAATTCATCACATCTTTTCTACAGCACACATACTGGTAGAACCACTATGCTATCCCATGTGTCAAGTTCACATTTCTTTGTTTTTCATACTTTTCATACAATATTATATCCAGGTTTGTATTTTGAAAACCTTCTTGCATATGCTCATTTTCTATTGCTTTCTGTCTTTATTTATTTACTGAAATGCCCATTTTCAGTGGAGATGCAGGGAGAAAAGCTCTAAAACAAGGATAGAAATAAAAATTTGACAATTCAAAAGAAGCATTATTTGCAAAGTATTTAAAAACAAACAGCGGACATTATTTACAAAGCAAATCAGCTACTATATTAATACACTTGCACAACATCTATAGCAGATAGACATAGGATTACATACTTATAGCTGTAGTCATGGCACAGTTACATAGCTTATTAGTTGCCAGATGCTATTTTGGGGAAGATTTGAATTGCTGCAGGTTATTTATAGGCCTGGTGTAATTTGGAATTTTGTTCCATGTCTTGGAGATGGTGACTTACATTAGTAAGCCACTGTAATAAGTATTTGACTTATTAGCAGCAGTTAGATTAAGTACTGAGGATATTAGGGATATATTTAATACATGCCATTGGATGAGATTTGATAGCAAAGGTATTTTAATTGGACAGTGAAGTATTTTGTTCACTGGGAGTAGCTGGGACAGAGTAATGTCTTGAGGATGTCCATGTCAGTGGAGAGTATTGACCACTGTGCAATGGTGAGAATAGTTTAGGCAGCTGAAGACAAATTTGCTAATTTTGTTGTAGATGCTTTCTAGTTTGTGTTTGGTGGATGAGTTGAGATTTGTGAATATCATTAAGGCACATAAGAAGGCAGGAAGGAGAAGGGAGGTGGCAGCTATGGTTTAGCAGGACCATTTATCAGGTGTACTGCCTTGTAAAGAGAACATTGTTTGTAGTGTACCTTTTTGATTGTAGTGTCAATGTGCAGATGACATTTTAACTTGTTGTCAATGATAACTCCTAATAATTTTGTGTTGATGATGTTTTCATTTTTTGTATATTAAGACCAATGCTGTTTTGATTTATGTTTTGGGGAAGGAATAGGATCAGTTCAGGTTTGTTGGGGTTTAAGAGGAATTGACATTTATTTAGCCACTTCTCTATAGAGGTGAAAGCTTCATGTGTGATTGTTCCTAAGGTGGGAATATTTGGGACTGAGCAAACTAAAGCTGAGTCATCAGAATTTTGTATTATGATAATGAGTTTTGATTCCTTGTGCGTGTCATTAATGAATATATTGAAAAATATTGGCCCAAGTATGAAGTCTTGGAGGACTCCTGTAGTGATTGGAAGGAAGGTGGAGTGGGACTCATTGTATTTTACAGACTGGGTGGGATTGTATAGATAACTGGTGAACAAGCTAGTTGAAGTTTTGAGGTCTATAAGATTTAAATTTTGGAGGAGTAGCTGATGCAAGACTGTGTTGAAGACTTTGGAGAAGTCCAGGAAAAGGGTGCAGACAAAAATAGCTGAGTTTTTAGTTTCACTCATGGCATCTGAGAAATATAATAGGATAGTTTCATTGCTATGGTGGGGGTCAAAAACCTTATTGTATAGGAGAAAGTAATTGGTTGTCAAGTAGAAAGGCTAAGAGATGCTGATGTATGCATTTTTCAAGTACTTTACAGAGGGAAGGAAGGACTGGTACAGGGTGATGGTTTGACAGTTCTGTGAATGTGATAACTTTGTATAACGAGATTATGAAGTAAATTCTCCACAGGGTTATGATGTAGTTTTCTGTAATGGCTCTATTAAAGAATAGGTAAAGGGTAGCAAATGGTATCAGTGGCTTTAGTGAAATATTTGTTTGGCATGTTGTCAGGAGATTGTGTTGTGGGTTTCAATTTTTTTAATGTATTTGTTGATGGTATTTGTCTGCATGGTTGTTAAGTTGAGTTAAGGGTGTGGATCTATGAGGGGTAGGTGGCGTGGGTATAGGTTATTACTGTCTGAGTTAAGTTGTTCTTCTTCTTTCGGCTTTTCCCAGTTAGGAGCTGCCACAGCAGAACTCCAGTCCGATAATGGTTAGCAGTAGATTTTTATGGTGCCGAGGTGCCAGCCTGATGCCCAGCCTTCAATGAAGACATGCCCATTCATGCATGTCTTTCGAACGCCACTCGACCACGGGGAGGAGATGCAGACTCCACACAGAAGGTGCTCCAGCCGAGAATCGAACGGGAGAACATCTTGCTGTGAGACGACAATGCTACTGCTGCACCACCGCGGCCAAGTATTGGACTGAATATGAAGTATTTGTTGAGTTTGTCTGAAATGTTCCTGCTGGTTTTAGATAGGAAGATTTGTGGTGGTTTTCTACTTGGTGCTTGGAAGTTGTTTACATTTTACCAAAATCTTTTGGAGTTTTCTCATTTGTGGTCTGGTTTGTGGAGTTGTGGAGTAGATGTTCTTCATAATAAACTTGTTTCTGCAGTTTTAGAGGTACCGGTATGTGGATCTAGATAGGACTGGATCCTATTTTTATGCCATTGTTATCAAGCATTTTCTCTGTCTCTCAAGAATTGTTAGTTTGATGGGTTAGTCATGAGGCAGAATTAATTTTCACTGTGCTATATCTCAGTTGGGTTTGTTGATTTAGTATAACAGTGAAAGACAGCTTCATCTAGAAGCAGGTATTTGAGGGGATTCCCTGTCACATTGTTTATGTGTGTCATTAAATAAAGATTTCTCAAAACTGGTTACGTTTCTCACAGAGTTGAACTATAGGGGTTTGGGGGATTGTGCTATTCACTGTTTTTAATTACTCCAAGTCTTTTTTTTCTAATACAATGATGGGAATGGACCCCATTCCGAAGTCAAAGTAGGATTAAAGTTCATGAAATTATTACTGTTTCAGTCTTTGATGTTAACCAGAAGTGCTCTTCGCAGCACCTGCAATGAGCACTGCAATGACTATTTCTACATGTATCGGTAACATGACTAAGTATGATTGTAAATTCTTTTTTATAACTATGATGCCCATGCACTGGCCCAGCAATCAAGAAGCCTCAATCCTCACCACTAACACCAGTGAGGCTTGTCCATATAGGGAAAGGATAATACATACACGCACAGTAAAGTACAATTTCCCTTAAAAGCACACATAGATCACAGTTAGTCTGGGGCTGGTTTCTCCCTTTCTCTCCTGGTCCCCAATAAGACTCCCCACTGGCACAGCTATAGGGTCCAGATCTCAGCCTAGTGGGCAAGCTAAAACTTCCAGCACCATCTCTGTCCGACCAGTGCTTTGTGACCCTGCCCAAGTAGCTGACACACACACACTTTGAGAAAAGAGTTATATACAACCACACAGATACTCCTGGGGAAGACTGGCACAGGTTCTAAGGTAAGCATTTCTAAGGTAAGCACCTTAACGATTACACCAACCTCCCACCAGCTGTGCCCCTTTTACCCAGACTATACGGAAAAAATCACTGCCACCACCCACTAATATTTTTCAGCTACCAAAAGGCCCTTATGAAAGGGTATCCAAGTATACTGTGCAATATTGTTATCCAAATGGTAAGTGCAACTGAACAGTCAAGGCTAATTTGGAGTGACTATATACAGACAATGTACTCTAGATCTTAAATTATCTCTACACCAAACAACCACAGATGAAAGGCTTAAAAATATTTCATAAGTAATAAAAACACAAGACAATACTTCTTACTACACAGTCCTAGTCAGGAGTTCAGAGATCACAGGAAAATGCTTAAAATAATACAGTAGAATAGTTCTGACATCATGACAGAACACGCTTAGTCTAATCTTCCTAATTCCTAGCTATTTCTAAGAGAAACACTAAAGTCTAAGATCCTACTTACATACATGTTCTCAAGACAAATGCAAAATGCTCTGATTCTTTCTGTCCTTAAATTGATAACACAGTACCACTGATTCATTTCAGATTACATTATTTCTTTCTGGTTCTCAGGCTAACAGAAACTCAGAGGTTAATAGCCCTTTTGATCTTGCAACTGGTCAGGAATCCAGAGCAATAAAATAAATTATACATGTAAATTCTAGCCATTAACTCTGGCCTCAAAACAATAGGCAGAATGCCTTTATCTAGATATCTCAGCTCCGAATTTTGACATCAAAGAAGTGACTTATCAACTTTGTTACAGGAGAGTGCACTGTTGTTACAGTTTTGCAGTTCCACATCTAATAGCATTTTCTTTCATTTAAGAAAACAAGCCTGTGGCGTATATTAATATTTACAAATGACAGAATTATCTACAAAATTCTATTTGGCTAGCTTGGCAGCCTTCACCTATCTTCACAATAACACCCATTGCTCCTTTTACTACTGGAACTGTCTGGGTATCTTTCATCCACCTTGCCTTCATTTCTGCCTTCAAATCCTGGTATTTAGTTATCTTGTGTCTCTCTGACCGTAAGACACTGTAGTCACTGGGTGTAGCAATTTCAATGATTAGTGCTATTCATGGACTACTATATCTGGCTTTCTTACTTCTATTAGTTGAACTGCTGGTAATGGATGATCCCATGTGATGTAGACTTCATTATTTTCTATGATGCTTTGTGGCGCATGTTTTCAGTGTTTTTCAGCTACTGCAATATTATAATGTTTGCACAATCCCCAGTGCAGCAGTCTTGCCACATTACTATACCTTTTAGTCAGGCCTTCTGCTATTGGTATATCACAACCAGCAAAAAGATTTGCAACTGTTTCCAATTCTGTTTCACAGAACCTGCATTTGTCTCTTTCTTCGACAAGTTCAATGGACTTTGTAACCAATGTGTATGTAGTCCACTATCGTGGGCTGTCAATATGAACCTTTTGTCTTTTGGTTTAAATTCACCTCCCCTTAAACATTCTTGTGTTCGATCCTGATCAATGTGAGGATGTTCTGAGAGGTTTCTATACTTGCAACTATATTTATCCATTTTTGACACCTCTTGCCTTCTCATCTGATCCCTCACCTTATATTCTTTCTTTTGTTTTTTGGCACATTCAGTTGCTACGTGATTTTTATCTACTTCTGGTTTAATTTCCATTCCTGCTTGACACCGGTAGGCTTCTGCTAAACTAAGCAGGGAAGTCATCTTAGACTGATTCTCCTCATGTTTCAAAACTTTAACAACATTTGGGTCTTGTGAAGTCAGCAGATAACTATGCAGTCCCCCGATTGCAGGTCTACACATGTAATCAATTTTGAGGAGGCCCATACTTCCTTCAGAATGGGGTATATATATTCCTGGTATGCAATAATTTTTAGAAATCATTCGATGAGCATAAAGCATCCTTCTTTTTTTCCGGTCCAACCTATGCAACACATGTTGGGGTGAGGTACTCCAAAACTGTTAAGTTAGGATAGGAAGAGCAAATTGGTTTATAGCTTGGGCTTTGTTCCTACATGCCAACACTGTTCTCAGTATTAATTTAAGTCTTCTAAAATATACCTTACAAAGTTTTATTCAAATTTTTTCATGTTTTACTGTAGATACTCAATTATCCAAATGTTGATTATCAAAAACATCAATTATCTGAAAGCAACCTTCCAAAGTTTTTGGTTAGAAAAAATCATAAAGTCTGAATATGTAAATGTTATAAGTATTCACTTGTGCATGTTTTTTGAGCTTGTACTACAATAATATACTGTACCATTTTGTACTTGCAGTAAATTTGCTTTATTTTCCATGTTTAGTATTCATCAGAAATATTTTTGAAGTTTTTAATCTGGTTCAAGTTATATGTTTGATTATCCAAACAGTTTATTATCCAAACTACCCTAGACCCCAAGTTGTTAAGATAATTGACTCACTGCTGTATTTGTGATCCTTCATCAATTCCAAAATATGTATACACTCCCTCTTGCTCAAGTTCTTTTATATCACATTCTTGTCCCAAACTGATGTTTTGTTGGTGCTGCAACTTTATGCTTTAAAGGTTGCTTTTGCACATTTATCAAAACCAAAACAGATCTGCCACAGAACATGGACCGAAACACAAAAGGAGGGGGTGTATACATATTCATCAAGGATACCTACACCTTCAGGTTAGTGGTGCAGCATGATATCTCTGAGATCATTCAGAGGTTCCTAGATTAGTACTAAGCTAACTGCCTTTGCAAGCCATTTTAAGCCTAGCCAGTTATCCCTTGTGAGACTCAAACCCTGCACCTTGTGTTTGCAAGGCAAACACCTTAACCATTACGCCACCCTCCCAACCATGTGGAACTAACATTGGGCAAATCTGCAATGCAAATTGTGGCCTGCTACAAATCGCCCTCTATGACCCAGGACCACCGCTCCACCTTTCTGGATACATTGGAAAACATGAAAGTCCTACCGAACACCTTGATATTGGTCGATTTCAATTACCCTACCATTCACTGAGAAAACTACTCGAGTACAAATTCCCAGGCCCAGCGCTTCCTGGAATCCATCAACTCAAATGCCCTGGATCAGCTGGTAAACTCTCCTACTAGAGGTGAAAACATATTGGACCTGGTCATCATCAACATGGGCGACAGGTGTTCCACACCGGAGGTCAACCCATCATTGGTTAGATCAGACCATAAACTAATAACTCTGGATGTCCACACCCCACCATCACCCCCAACTAAGGAAACCACAGTAAAAAACTTTTCTAAAGCAAACTTCACCTTACTTAAGACAGAGGTGGTATGTTTCACAGCCCCCACGCTAAAGGATAATGTTGCCCAAGATGTAGAAACTTTTACAAATACACTCTATGAGCACCTACAAGGATGCATGGATCATGCCATCCCTAGCAAAACCAAGACTCACTCCTCTAAGAGAAGGAAACCAGTTTGGAGGACCCCTGCAATAAACAGGCTATACAATAGAAGGAGGAAACTAGTTCAGAAAAAAAGCAAATCCCAAGAAGGAAAGACATCCCTGATCAGTATTAGTAAGAAACTAAGGTCCCTCATGAAATCATCCAAAGCTAACTTCGAAAGAAAAATAGCCAAGGATTCAAATAACCAGAAAGCCTTCTTTAGCTATGTTAAGAATCTAAGTGGCAACTCACAGATATGCACTGAACTAGTGCAAAATAGCACAAAATATGCGGAATCTACTGATACTGCCAACATCCTGGCAGATAGATTCAGTGCAAACTTTACCCACCTCTCACCTCCTAAAGGGCCCACAACAATACCGGAAAAGTGTAGTGTCCCTAAAATCACAGATGCACATGTGAAAACAGCCCTTTCAAAAGCCAAAAGCACAGTGTCAATGGGACCAGATGGTGTCCCAGGCTGCGTCTTGCACGAACTACAGAACTATCTAACCCCCACCTAAACATGCTGTTCAACCTCAGCCTCTCCACAGGCTACATGCCCATAGAATGGCACACAGCAAACGTTATTCATCTCCACAAAGGAGGGGCCACAACTGACCCTGGTAACCATCTCCCCATAAGCCTGACTAGCCTGGTCTGCAAGGCTATGGAGCGCATCATCGTGGAACTCATTAACAAAGACATTGGGAACCTCCAAACACGTGACCCAACCCAGTTCAGCTTTGTTAAGGGCAGATCATGCCTGCTAAACCTGGTTGACTTTGAGACAGTCACCAAGGCCATAGACAAGGGAAAGGTGGTTCACACAGCCTACCTTGACCTCGCCAAGGCTTTTGACACCATTCCCCACTCAGGTATTACAGAAAACCTCACCAGTCTGAACATAAACCCCTACGTCACGAGATGGGTTGCCAACTGGCTTACAGACAGAACTCACACGGTAAGAATAGCGGGCTCCAGGTCCGACTCTAAACAAGTCACAAGTGGTGTCCCACAAGGCTCCATCCTGGGACCCCTACTGTTCAGCATATTCTTCGCAGAAGTACAGGCAAACACAGGAGGACTATGGTTAACCAAGTTCGCTGATGACTGCAAACTGGGAGCCATAACTGACTCTCCGGCTGACATGGACATCCTCCAAAAGGGCCTTACTGAGACAGACACCTGGTATCAAAGTCATGGCCTCAAGCTAAATGCCAAAAAATGCATAGTCATCCCGTTTGGGAAAAACAAAATGCCCATGAATTACCATATAGGTGGCAGCCACCTTAATACAGAAGAGGTAATAAGAGATCTGGGGACCCAGGTAGATAGTAATCTCTCCTTTGACAATCAAATTGCCAAGGTAGTTAGGAAATCCTTCTATGTGGCCCATTTAATTACTAAAGGGTTTGCATCTAGAAATAAAGAGGTTATAGTGCCCCTCTGCTCGTCACTCATTAGACCTATCATAGAGTACAATGCCCCATTTGGGATGTACCTCACAAGACACTTATAATAGCTGGAAAGTACCTCACCAAGAGGATTACTGGTCTCAAACATATGTCCTATGCAGCCTGACTGAAAAAACTCTGGCTGTACTCAGTGGCATATCGCTTACGCAGAGGTGATCTCTGCCTGACTTACAAAGCCATGCCCAACTCAGAATTGATGCTCCACCTAAAGAAATCCAAGTCACTATGAGCCACATGCTCTAGTGAGCTAAACCTCACCATAACAATAAATAGAACATGCTGGAGGGATATATTCCTGTCACAAAGACTCCCCATGCTTTGGTACAAAATTCCAAATTACATCAGGCAGAGCCCCTCACTAACACTCTTCAAGAGAAACCTTGACGAGTGGATGGGTAATAGAAAATAAACCCTGGGATCACTTCATTGGCTCTGCTTGACAGAGGATCAGTTAATTAATCAATGGGGTGGCGAAAGCCGACACACTCTGGCTAGGCTTATAAATACCCTTGGGCAGATAGCCTAGTACCTACCTATGAACCTATGAAAAAGTTTTGACCACTTGCAGTTGTACTTTCAATTCCTCAGCTGATGAACTATGCAATTTAAATCATCACCAAAAAGAAGATGAGAAGTCATTACACTTTGTTGCTTTCTGGGAGTGAAATTGTAGCCATGACCTAATCTGTTAAGAAGATGGCTTAATGGATTAAGGGTAAGACAAAATAGAAGTGACAGATTCACCCTGGAATATCTCTATTTGAAGTTTTATCCCTGGAATAATAATTTGTCCTTTATCATGGTTTAACTGCAAAGTGTTTTGCCACTGTCTTATGGCCGCTGTAATGTAATCGATCGGTGTAGGTTATCTTATACATTTTTAAGCACTATTTTAACTATGAATGTGGGATACTGTTAAATGCTTTTTTCTAGTCTATCCATGCCATACATAGATTCTTCACCTTTTTATAGTTCTCCATTATTACTTTAATAGCAAATGATGTTCCATATGACTTTCTTTTATTACCCTTTTGTTCTATTGCCATGATTGAGTTTTCCTCTAAATGACTATAAACTCTGTCTGCATCAGTTCCAGTGTAGAGTTTATAATTTGTCAGAAGGCAAGTATTGATCTACAGGTTTTAAAATAGCTTACAGGTTCACTGTTAAGTAGTAGTATAGTTTTCCTACTGTTAACCAGGCTGGTGTCTGGTCAGGGTGTGCATATCTATCTATCTATATATATATATATATATATATATATATATATATATATATATATAGATAGATATATATATATCCAATTAGGAGTTTTTCTTAACTTTGTTTCAGAATCTCTGGCCATCATCCCATTTCATATCCTATAAATTTGAACGTCTTATTCTTTCTTTCATTTCTATAATCCAGTTAGCATCTTTGATATATTCCATGTGATCTTCATAGATATTTCTCCAAAATATGTCTATTTCTTCTTTTTTGGTAGAGTTTCAATTCCTTTTGCCTTGTTCCCCAATTCTGTATAAAACATTTTTGAGTCATAAGTACATTGCTTATTTTGTACTTTGTATTTATATTTATCCGCATATCTTCTACGTTTTTCTGCCTGTGCTGATATTTTTAGTTTATTATTTGGGATAGTGCATAATAAATTCTGATCTGTTCTGATACTATGCAATGCTTTTACCACATCTGTCTTTCTGAGTATTTTTATCTGTTCCCTCTTCTATACTCTTCTGACAGTGGCAATTTTTGTCTTTACTGCTTTATAGTTTTCTCTATTCAGTACTTCCACGGTGGCATTTGATTTTCCCCCTTCCTTTCCCATGCCACCCTGTGTTTTTGTGGTAAGAATTTATCTGTTATTAATTTAGCTGTACAGTAATATATCCTATTTACTTTTGTACTATCACATGAGTCTCTATGGAAAGTACTAATTACTGTGTTCATTTCATTTATCAGACCTTTAACTTTTGGGGTTTTATTGACTTTCTGTAGCCTGTTTCTTTCAATTATCTTACTATATGGGTTGGGAGGGTGGCCTAATGGTTAAGGTGTTTGCCTTACAAATAGAAGGTGCAGGGTTCGAGTCTCACAAGGGATAATTGGCTAGGCTTAAAATGGCTCGCAAGGGCAGTTAGTCTAGTACTAATCTATGAATCTATATCTGTCCATTTCTATTTAATCAAGCAATCTTCGCTTAGATCATTTTCTTCTAAACTGAGGGCACATTCTTTCTTCTCCATTTCCTGCGGGCATTCTATAGAAATTTCGAGAGCATCTTCCTGTGCCACATTTTCTTCAGTTTCATCCTGTGTCATCCATTACTCTTTCATACTGGAGCTCATTGGCCTATCCCTACGCAACGTTGACTGTGTCAGATTTGCCACAGTTTCCTGTTCCTTCTGTTGCTGTGCAACTTCAAGTGAATGCTTGCACTGGTTTCCTATGAAAGGCTCCAAAATATCTTCATATGGCAACTGCTCAGATGTTTCCTACTCCACTGGTTTCTCCTTAATTAAGGGATTCACTGTTGTATCCTGCTGTGATGTTATCTGAGTTAGATTTCCTACACCAATCCATTCATTTTGCAGGTAATCCATGGCCTCAGTTTCTATTTCTTTAACTTTTGCATTACTAATCCTCTTTTCTGCTTTTCCTATTTGTTTTCCTATTTTTTTTGTATTGTAAAATTTTCCATGTCCGGATGCTTTTGCCCATATTTCTCTTCAAATATCATTGATGCTGTTCTTTTTATATTGAGTAGTTTTGCTTTCTCCTTGCATAAATATTGCACCATAGTAATTCTCTTTTTCTTTCCCGTGTCCATATTTCTTCTTCAGATGTCTCCTCCTCCTGTTTCTCCTTACTGTGGGTCTCTTTGTTTCATCATGCTGTGATGTAACCTGTGTTAGACTTTCTGCACTAAATCCTTCACTTCACAAGTATTCCATAAGTTCATCTTCTGTTTTTTAACTTCTGCTTTACTAATCTTCTGTTTTACAATCCCTGTTTGCCATCTTATTTATTTTAATGTGAATGTTCCCATATCTGGATACCTTTGCCTGTATTTCTCCTTGAATATCTTTGGGCTACATTTTTTGTGTTGGTTAATTTAGCTTTTTCCTTTGCATAAATATTGCAATATCAGATCTCTCTTTCTTTACTGTGTCCATACTTCTTTTTTATACCTTTCAAAAGTACCTAGATTTTGTCCTTTGTATTTTTGCACTTCTTCAGTCACTTCTTTTCCAAGTGGTCTAAGGTCTCTTGGTTTATATAATGTTGTTCATAAATCTGTTATATTAATGAACACAAAGTTTTATTTGAAGCGTCTGACAGTTTTCCTCGTGGAAGTATTTTTCTTTCCTCTAATTTCTCCCTTAATCGTTTTGTATATCTTCTGTCTGGAAATTCTGGGCTTCTTGCATAATAGTTATGATACATAATTGCTTTCTTATCCTCAATAGTCCACTTGATCATCATTATGGCTCTTTTCTGGCCTCTTTCTGTGATTTTTTTGGACTGATAGTTCCTTCTACAATGGGGGGGGGGCATCCTTCCCCTGGGCCTGGCCTAGCCCAATGTAGGAATGTTTACATGTCTTCAGGATTCTACACTGCCATTTTTTTCCACTCCTGGCACCGGTGCACCTACCAGGATTGGGCACTTTTTATCCTGGGTCTTGTGCACCCAACTATATTTTTTATTTTTTAACCTCCTTCTTCTCGTGTTATATAATATATACAATACATTCTAAATATCAGTGTTGTTTTGGTGAGATTTTGTGAAAAACAGAGTCCACCTCGTGAAGGTACCCACCAAGACTTGAGGGTGGATGTGATTCCAGCTGTACTATTCTCCTTTGCATGCTGAATTAACATCTCTCTGTTGTTAACTAGGATGGTGTCTGGTCAGGGTGCATATATACATTTTTCTTACTCATGGCTAAATCTTCATGTAAAGATGTTAATACTTTTAGCCAGAAGTTAGGTACTATTGATGCAGGCAGGGTAATGATCACTGATATAGTCTAGTTTAACATTTTTATGGGTTATTTGAAGTCATTTAGTCTAGTATGGATGTTTTTTGGATACGTTATTAAAACTGGTTGGTTGCTGGTGGTTGTGACATGATAGCGGTTAATGTTATAGGAAGTAGAGTTAGGTTTGTTATAGGTTCAGTCTGTGTTAAGGTCAGCAAGAAGAATGGTATTTTGGTTAAAAGTAGATGTTAAATAGCTAAGTATATTTTCAGAAGTCTTGGCATTTTGGGGGGAAGGGGCATGTAGGTGACTAAAAGGATTATGGATTTCTGATTGTTCAGATAAAGTTAGGCTATTAATATTTCTTCATTGCCATATTGTGGAACAATTGTGAGGTGCGTATGGATTTGTAAGGTAGCTTGAAAGATTATGTCAACACACCCAGTGTGTTTACCTGTTCACTATTTCCTAATAATGGTTTAACCAGAAGGAATGATTTCTTCATCTTTAACCTCAGGTCTTCGCCAGGTTTCAGTGATAACCAGGATGTGAGGTTGATAGAATTCAATCCATGCATGAAAGTCTGACATATTATTGCAGATGCTGATGTGTTGCAATTATATTTTTATAGGGTCGAGGAAGAAACTGGGGTTGTATGTTAAAGGGCTGGTCTCATACTATTTTTACAGGCAACTTATCTAATAATAATTTTACCAAAAAATCTTTAGCCTCAAAAAGCATCAATTCTTTCCATTCAATTATTACTTCTTTTTAATCTAACACTTATGATCTTTCCATGGATATATTAAAGTAATATGTTTACCATTATCATGTTATACCACTCCTATCTCATTAATCTTAAATTTCCATTTCATCTTATCATAGACTTTGTTTTCACCATCTTCTCCTTTTTACTTGTATTTCCCTTTTATTTTTGTTTTGCATCTGTCAGTAGTTTATATACAGTATTTCCCTGTCAAGCTACCTTCCTTCACTTTTATATTCTTAATACCCTGGAAAAGATGCATAAATGCTAAACATATAAATTCAAACTTCATTCTTCTTTCTTACTATATCTAACTAGATTGAGTCTTGATCTCAAGATAAAACTGAAAAAAAACCTCAGACATTTATTTTTCCATTTTCCAGGAAACATATATACACTCCCCAAATATCCCAACTTTCCCAATATATATTTAATATTCCAGAATTTCTCTCTAATGTTCTATTTTATCCAGCTTTTGCCAAAGTTGATTCCAATATATTTAATTTCTGGTAAAACATATTCTAATTATTTATTTCCCAGCCCTTCACCTATTTAACCATAATCCAGCTATACCTTCTTTCCATCTTTGACAGAGTTTCCCTCATTCATACTATATTTGTTACAAAAATAACTAAAACAGTTGTGTATAAGAGATAAACAGGTATTATTATTATTATTATTATTATTATTATTATTATTATTAGTTTTCCATTTCCTATGGTGCTTGTCTCATTTCAGCACTACATGTTGGTATTATTGTATTCATTATTAGCACATATAAACATATATTCAATGGACACTCCTGTTTCATCCCTTTATCAGTTTGTATATTCTTTCCAAACCTACCATTTACAATGACCTTCACGCAAGACATCTCATAACACTTTTTTAATAGTTTAATTATTTTCCCAAATCCGCAAGTCCCTAAAATGTCCAATATTGCCTTAGGACATTTTGTTCAGTCATTTGGTTACATAGGATCATAGGATCATAGGAGATTACTAGGCTAATGGCCCTGGGGCCCTTACAAGCCTAGCCAAGAGTTTATCCCCAAAAAAGAAACCTCAGTCAGCACCTGTCACCCCTGTCAGTGAGGGACAAAAATGGAACCCCTGGGGCAAACTTATGGTTTCCGATCCACTCATTAAGGTTGCGTTTGAAAAGGGTCAGTGAGGTACTCTGACATGTATGGGAAGTCTATTCCAGAGATGGGATAGCCTCTGGAAGACAAACTTGTCTCTCCAGCAGGTTTTGTTGATGTTGTATATTAGATTTAGGCCTATTGAGTTGGTAATGCGTGAGGCGTTTGACTTATGGATATGGAGCACCTCCAGTAGGACAGGGTCTGACATTGCCTTGTAGGAGAGACACAGATCACCTCTGCGCAATCTGTATGATACCAAGTACAGTGATGGCAATTTAAGCCTGTCTGCATAGGATAGGTGCTGGAGGCCATGGATTCTCTTAGTAAGGTATTTCTGTGGCCTTTCCAGTTGGTGCAGCTGTTTGAAGAGGTACATACCAAATGGGGCATTATACTCAATTATAGGTCTAATAAGGGAGGCGTACATACATTCATCAGTGGCTAGTACAGTAAACACACATTAATTAAGAGTATAGAAAGGAGTTGCTGCAAGCTTCATAGAAGGTTAAGGTATCATATGATATGATGTGAGGATTAGCAATTTTACTTTTGTTTGAAATTGTGGGTAGTTTGTTGCATTGGAACCATCATTATAACTCATTAAATTGAAATTGTAGGATGTTCTTTAAGTATTTATTAGTTTCACATTCTTTAAGAAAAGCAGGTAATTTGTCTAAACAACATGTTTTTGAGAATGACTGTCAATAGTGGAGATTATTGAATAAGAGTAAAAAAACACACATCAAGTACAGAACCTTTTAAGTCTTCAGAGAAAAAAAAATGCAGATTCATAAAACAGTAGATAAAGTGGTCAGATAAATAACCTTTGAAGCTGCTAAACATGTGGGGGAAAATCAATTAATTAAGCTGTCAAAGAGAACAAGATGCCTCAATAGAAGAAATAACTCTCTTCAGGTTGATTAAGACTGCACCAATAGCCAGAACGTTGATCATAATTAATATATTTTGGGGAAGGTTGCCTGAAGTTGTGTTAATAGTTGTTAGGTTAAGAAAGAAAAGTACATGATGAAGGGTTTGCATGTAGACTATTCTTCAAAAAGTTTTTTAACTGTGGTGAGTATGGCAATGTGTGTAAACTATTAATAGGCAGTCAACACATACACCCTTACATATAATGTTAATGTTGGCAGGTGTCCAAATAAAATGAATTATTCTATATCAAAGAGAATGCCTACATGCATGCAGTAGATCTGCTGATATATTTGTGCTGGAGTGTATGTTGGGGTTTTTAGCTGAGGTACCAGGAGACACCAGTAAATTTGTTTTGCACTTTACATTTTGAGAGTCTTTGTGTTTTTTTTTTTTTTTTATGTCTTATTCTTTTGTGGTTTCAGTTTGAGTTCTCTGTTGGGGTTTTGTAAGCTTTGGTGGCTTTGCAGGGCAGCAAATTGATTAAACATTTCGAAGATATTTTTGAAAGCTGAATGTAGGGTTCTCATTATCCTAGACTTAGATGATGGGAGAAGACTGAATTCAAAGTGCAATCTGATGATTTGCAAACAGAATTTGCTTGGTTGTAGGAAAAATGGGAGGTATATGAGTAAATTATCATTGTTACTTCATTCTGCTGTTCCTGTACTTAGCTAGCATTTATCAAATCTCCAAAAACTGCAGCATTTAAGCTAATGTTCTCTTCATGATTGATTGTTGGAGTTTGGTCCAGTGGCTGAAAAATTATATTCACTATATATTTATCTATTTATTTATTGGCATTTCTTTACCAGCAAAGTCCGAATGAACAGTGCCCTTTATCAGCAGAGCCATGGGGAGAAAAGCTCCATTATACAGACATCATTTCTATTGTTTCGTCACTTAAAACCAGTTTTATTCATGAGCAAGAGTTCCATTATTCTGACATCCTTGGCACGAGTTGCATCATTTACAAACATAATAACAGTTACATAGGTTGTATATGAATATATATTCTTAAACACAGGGAGGTATATGCAGTGAATCATTATTAGTCTGCATAGACTGTCAAGCTGTATGCAAGAATTTTTGTTACTATAAAGACTTGTTGAAACTGTAGGAATTTAAGATAAAGACTTTAAGTAAGAAGAAAGCTAATAGTTTGACAATGTATTAATTTTTAATGATTTGTCCCACTCTTCTTCTGCATCACAAAAGTAAACTTCAACGTGTGTATGTGTGTGCACATGTGTGTGTGGGTGTGTATGTGTGGGCATGTGTATGCATTTGGCTGTGGGTGGGTGTATGTGGGTGAGTGTGGGTTTGTCCGGATGGGTGAGTGTGGGTGGGCGTGTGAGCATATGTGTGTGCGTGCATTTATGAGTGTGCATGTGTGTGTGTGTGTGTGTGTGTGTGTGTGTGTGTGTGTGTGTGTGTGTGTGTGTGTGTGTGTGTGTATCTGTAGGAGGGGTGCATTTATGTGGCTCTGTTGGCCATGAAACAACATATTTTTATGACATAGTTACTTTCTGATGCTTAGCTGGAGGCAATAATATTTCTGTGCAAAATCCTTGGCTGTTTTTAATGCAGGTTCAGTAAGCCTTTTGTTGTGTAGAAGACTTTTCTGTAGGATTTCTTTACAGGTGTGGAAAGTGTTATTCGATGATTAAAGATTGTAATGCTAATAACTTCTACTTGGTTAATCAGTCTGGGCAGCTTGTAGTTCTCCAAATGTAAACAGCATTATGAACATATTTTATTCACATTTATCACTGCTACAATTTCATATTTGTCACTAGCTTACAGTGAAATATATTACAACAGACTTTCATTTTGCAATTTTGACTGGCAAGTCTTCCACATTATGGAAAATGTGCAACATATTGCTTCTGTATATCTATATTAATGATTTTATTTGTTGACAGGATTCGTGTGCTAAACAATACTGACCGCTTTTTGGGAGGAGAGAGAGAGGAGATCTGTCTTGTGTTAGTGCAGGAACATTTGGCTTGAATGAAGAGGCACTTTAGAGTTGAATTCTGAATTTATAGTAAGTGTTGGTTTTCTCTCGGTCAGTTGGGAGAGCTTGCCAATGAGTAGGTGCCTCAGAGGATAATGCATGTGCAGTGCTGTGATGTTTGGATCTAGGGGAAATGTAATGTGGCATGTGTGTAGTGTCTCAGGTTGTATGAGGATTATTTTATCAGGATGTTTAGCAGCAAGGGGCATGAATGTCTGGAGATGGAGGAGCTTATAGAGATCAGAAACTACGAATAAGTTAGATCTCTGTTTTGTATAGTTTCATTGGTTCATAGGTAAGTACTAACTTAACTGCACTTATGGGCCATTTTAATCCTAACAAATCTCTTTTAAGCTGCTTGAATTAGCCTATCCCATTTGGTGTTAAATTGGCTTTACTCATCCCATGGTCGATAACTATATATTACCCCTAGTGAGAATAACTTGGATCCTGCTGTAGATAGGAGGTTACCCGTGACTAGGATAAAGCATTTCAGAGCTTGCACTACTGTCAAATAGTAGTACAGAGGGTAGTCCTGGTGCATATAATATTTCACCATATCTCTCAACTGTCCAGATTTGCACAGAATGTCGAGAAATTTGTCTCATATTTTTGGTCTATTTCTCCTAAAATGTTGGTTTTCTGATAAATCGCTGGTAAATCATTGAGAACTGATGTCAGAAAATAATGACAAACATTTGAGTTTCAAACTTTATACCCTTCAAAAATTCATGTTACGGTAAAAACCTATTATTCTATCAACTTTTTAAGACTGTAAGAGCAATATTTAAAAATTGTTCCGATTTTTGGGCCTTTTCCCCACATTATTTATGGTTTTATCCAGATTTCTTGCTCTAGGAGGTTGAGAGGTATTTCACAATAGTTCAAAACAGTATTAATCTGCACAATCATTTGTGTGAAATGATAAGTATCAGAGGCGACATTTTGTGTATTAATATTTTGTATACGTTGGCAACATCTGTTCACCTGTAGGTCACTTAGATTTTATGAAATTACAGCAGTTATGAATATATATAGTAAGAGTTATAACTACTTATGAAAAAAAGCAGTTATATCTCAGATTATCCATCGTGGTTTTTCCATTATTTTACCAACATACACTGTTTGAATACACTACCCCAACAACAGTGTTTTGGAATTATTAATGCAAACATCAAAATAGTTTATATTTTCATAACTTTTTGTAAACATTCCTTAATAACTGCAGCTCTGCACATCCTATGCTGATGATTTTACTGACATGCTTAGCAAATCATGTCAACTAATAGATGCCACCTTGCTGCCTTGGTTTTATGTATGCACCTTTACTCAGGATTGCTGCAATTCATTGTGGAAAACTGTGACGACCAAACTTGTTTCAGGAGTACAGGGAAGTCTCCTGTGAAGATGAGTATAGTCTTAAAGGATGCACAGGCACTCTACTTTTCTGATGACTGCACTCATAGGAAACAACGGATCAATGTTATGATGTGGGACGATATGGGCAATGTATATCATACATCAACTATTCCTTCCTTTTCTCCAGGTGCAGGTTGATGATCTTTGTTTACCAAATCATTTTAAATCTTATGCACCCTATTGGACAGCAGCTATTAATGTGTCCCACATGATGGCAGTTTCTGCAAATAGACAAGAACTATAACAACACATTTAACAAAGACATTGGTAGTACATCACTCAGACACAATAGCCCTAGAAGTAAAATAAATCTGAACCAATTTTCAGTATAACAGTGTAGGTTAATGCAGCATGCTGTAAAATTATGTATGTACTGTGCACTAAGGAGTGATTTTATTAATCTTCTGCTCATTTAAACATTTAGCTAGCCATACCAAAACTTCTATAACATCTCTGCAAAGAGACATTTAATACCCAAATACCTTTGTTCTCTTTGCAGCTAGTACCCACTGCATTAATTTGTAAACTTCTTCTGAAACTAAAACCATGTTCCTCATCCTCTGACAATCTTCCAACAAAATTCCAGAAACTCACTGCTGACTCAATTGCCTATCCAGTTAGCATTCTTATCAATTGATCCATTATAGAATCACATGCCTCTACCCTTTGTAAGAAATCCATAATAACCCCTTTGCACAAAGGAAGTAAATCAAATGAACTTACAAATTATAGCCTGGTTACTATCCTTTTCTCCTATTCAAACTACTAGAAATGTGCAGACATATGCAACTGCTAAACCATCTTATCCATAGCAACCTCCTTACACCCACTCAGCATGGCTTTAGGCCAACACACAGTACAATGACCGCTCTTATCTCTTTTACTTATATAGTCAACAAAGCTAGAGACTCCAACATATACACCTCTGTAGTTCATAGATTAGTACTAAGCTAACTGCTCTTGTGAGCCATTTTAAGCCTAGTAAATTGTCCCTTGTGAGACTCAAACCCTGCACCTTGTGTTTGTAAGGCAAACACCTTAACCATTAGGCCGCCCTGATCTGGCAAGGGCATTTGACACAGTATCACATGAGAACCGTCTTCAGCAGTTATCAGCATTAGGTGGTTCACTACCATCCATGCTATGGTTTAACAGTTACCTATCCAATAGGCAACAATGTGTAAAGTGGCAAGGTTGCCTATTATCTAAATAACAGAATAACAAAACTGGTGTCCATTCTTGGATACCTCCTCTTCAGTATCTTCATCAATAATCTACACAATGCCTGCCAACAGAGCACATTAATCCGATATGCTGGTGACTCCACCATCATTTCCTCCTCTAACAAGACACCAGACCTGTTGCTAAAAATACAAAACACCTTCACTTCAATAGAATCACGGATAAACAGCTCACAAGCTATGCTAACCCTAACAAAACTAAGCATTTACTTTTCACAACTAAAACATTCTCATAGGATCATAGAATCATAGGATCATAGAATCAAAGCAGGTTACTAGGCTAACGACCCAAGGGCCTTTACAAGCCTAGTCAAGTTCAACCCATGTTCCCAAGGGTGTCTGGTTCAAGCAGACACTAAAATCAGTATCTATTGCCCCTGTCCAAGAGAGATACTGTCAGAACCACTGGGGTGAATTTTCAGTTACCAATCCAATCTTCCAAACTGCATTTAAAGAGGGCCAATGAGGGACTTTATTTAACATGAATAGAAGCTTGTTCCAAAGGTGGAGCAACGTCTGTGAGACACAATCAGGTCTATATTATAAACTTGAAGCATCATTTATTTGAACACTTAAATATTGACACGTAAAGAACAAAAGCTGAAAACTGCGAACAGCCACTTCTGCAAATGTTTTCACAGGGAAAAAATTTGCTTGGCCATTATCAGGAATTGCCCTTTTCTTCAATGTAGAGTGATCTCAGAGATGGTATATTTAGTTAGGGGGGTTGGGGGGCACAGTCTCCCTATCTGGGGGGTGGGGGGGCAAAGCCCTCCATTTGATTAGGGTTTTAAAGTTTGTTTTACTGCTTGCCAGTCAAGCAAATTTTTTCCCTGTGAAAAAATTTGAACTGGCCATACACGGTTATCAGCTTTTGCTCTTTATATGTCAACCTTTAGGTGTTCGAATATATGTTGCTTTGAGCTTATGATATAGACCCAGACAAATCTGTCTGTCCAGTAAGTTCTGTCGATGTCACACACCAGGTTAAGGCCCTTTGAGTGAGTGACCAATGTAATACTTGACTTGAGAATGTGCAGCATTTCCATCAAAGCTGAGTGAGTGACCAATGTAATACTTGACTTGAGAATGTGCAGCATTTCCATCAAAGCTGGGTCAGAGATTACTCTATATGCAAGGCGCAGGTGACCTCTGAGCAGTCTGTATGACATAGAGTAAAGTGACAATGATTTCAGTCTGCCTGCATAAGACAGATCTTGAAGACCCTGAATTTTCTTCATATGGAATCTTTGTTGTTTCTCCAATTGCTGTAGGTATTTGGAAAGGAACATAGCAAAGGGAGCATTGTACTCTATTATTGGCCTGATGAGGGAAGAGTATGGGGGGGGGTTATAACCTCCTTTTTTCTGGAGGCAGTGCCCTTACTTATGAGAGGAGCAATATAAAATGCCCTTCTTACCACTGTGGAGACATGGTGATTGAAGTTAAGGTTTCTGCTGTCCTGTGTGCCCAGCTCTCTGACCACTGACTGTGTGCTTAGAGTATTGCTATTGATGTAGTAGTTTGCAGAAACATCACCATTGCTGAAGGGGATGATAATGCATTTTTTCATTATGTTTAGGACCATGAGTTTGGTTCCAGTCATAGGTCTGCGTAAGACCTTCTTGCAGGATGCTGACATCACAAGGGGTTTCAATGATCACTCCCAATTTACAGTCATCTGCTCTGCACTTTGGAGAAGTAGATCCTAAACAGTAGGAGTCCCAGAACTGATCCCTGTGGAATACCACTGGTACAGATCTGCTGAAGGAGGTGGAGGCCCCTATTTTGACCATATGATTTATATCGGTGAATCAGTTTGCAACCCACCTGACAATTTATGGGCTGATACCTAACTGGGTGAGTTTTTCATTGATGTCTGAGTGGGGGATTGTGTCAAAGGCCTTGGATAAGTCTAGGTAGGCCCTATGCACAGATATGCCCTCGTCTAGGGCTTTGGTGACTGTCTCGAAGAAGTTCAGCAAGTTTAACAGTTGTGATAGTCCCTTGAGAAAGCCAAACTGGGTGGAGTCAAGCATTTGGAGATTTCTTATATCTTTGTTAATGAGGTCCATGATGATTTGTTCCATGGCCTTGCAGATAAGGCTGGTCAGGCTAATGAGACTTTAGTTTCCAGGATCCATGGATGTACCCCATTTGTGCAAAGGGATGACAGTAGCTGTTTTCCATTCCACTGGGATGAAGCC
Source organism: Protopterus annectens (assembly GCF_019279795.1). Lineage (NCBI taxonomy): Eukaryota > Metazoa > Chordata > Ceratodontiformes > Protopteridae > Protopterus > Protopterus annectens. The sequence continues at coordinate 510,991,509 of NC_056740.1, read as the reverse complement.
AGTGCTTAGGCTGTGACTGAAAAGCGTGCTCACTGATTATGCTAATTTCTATTTTAACCCATGCAGGACACAGCCCAGAATGTTGTCTGGTCCCATAGAGGGTGTGTCTTTGGCCCTGGATAGGGCATTTAAATCCTGCTCCTCAGAGATAGTATGTGGGAGACATGTTTGGGATGTTTGGGGTATATGTAGTGAGGACAGCGGAGTGAATGTTTTCAATGAACCTGTCAGCCAGCAAGTTTGCTATATCTACAGGTTTTATATATGTTGTATCATTAACTATGAGTTCAGTGCAGATCTGGGCCTTATCTTTGAGGTTACAGATGTAACTAAAGAATGCCTTGTGGTTATCCTTAGTTAAGGAAGCTAATTTGGATTTGTAGTTAGCTTTGGAGGACTTTACTAGGAGTCTTATTTGCTTGTTTAAGTTGAGGAGGGACTGTTTCCAGTTTTGAGACCTGTCCTTCCTTCTCTTAGACAGAATTTTCTTTCTCCTGTTGTATAGCCTATTACTGGTAGTTGTCCACCAGGCAGGTTTGTTTTTCCTTGAAGCTTTTGGTTTGGATCTATCAGGTACAGCAGAATCAACAATTGTAAAGGGGCTTGTATAAATCATTGGTGTATAACTCAGCTTAGGTGTTTGTTCCATCAGTGGGGGGAGGGGCTATGAAGCCATTTATGCCATCATCTAAAAGGTTATAATTGGCCTTGGAGAAGTTCTTTAGCCTAGTTGTTGCTAAGAGGGAGGTAACAAAATCCAAATCCTTTGGGTAAGTAAGTTAGAACACATATAATTTACCCAGTCTATAGACAGGTAATTAAAGTCCAGCAAAACCAGGGTGTTTGGTTGTATTTTGATTGACTCAAGTAGATCCACGTAAGCTGAGTAGATATCCTGAATCATGGAAGGGGTCCTATAGCTGGAAATGACCTGAAGAGGGGATTACCTACAGTGAATTGCACCTGAAGTAATTCAAGGGAATCGTGCTATTTAACCAATCTAGCAGTGTATTTATCTTATCTTATCTTATCTTTAATGAATATTGATTCACCACCCCCTTTAGTTCTCATGACTTCAATTTTGTGGTCTGAACATGTGGAAGAAAATGTAACTTGGTATAGCTGGGGTGCTCTCCACAACCTTAAACTAGGTCTCAGTGACTGCACAAGTATCAGCATCTTCCACGATGAGGACTGCTTCCAGTGAGTGCAGTTTCTGGTTTAGACTCCTAGCATTTAGCAGCATAACCTTGAGGTTGTTTTTAGAGGGTATTTTTACGTAGTGAATTTTATTCATGTGACATTGCCTAAAAAAGGCACAATGGGGATGGCAAGAGCCTTAGCCAGTAACTGAAATCCCCAGGGGGGGGGGGTCTGAATTTAAAATCTATTCCCGAAATAAAATAGAGATTGAAATAATAACAAGTGCTAAGATACTAGGTATCACCATAGAGAACAAACTCACATTTGACCAACACATACAAAATGCTATTAAAAAAAACTCATTTCAAACTAGGGACACTTTGCAGACACAAAAACTTTATGGATCCAAACACTAAAAAGACATTAGAAAATACCTATTTGATCCCCTCCCATACTCTATGGGACACCAATTTTTACTAAATTACACATAGCAAACAAAACCAAACTTCAGTCTTGTTATTACAAAATAGCTAAATGTGCTACAGGTTCATCATACCGCACCCACCAAGAGTGATGCTCTTAAATGGCTAAGCTGGATTGGATTCACCTCCTATCTTCACTACATACAACTTTCCATTGCACAAAAACTAATATACAAACCTGCTAGCTGTTCTGCTTTAAAATCTACTTTACATACTCACATTCCCATCAGAAATCTCCAGTCTACTGGCAAACAAGTTATAAATGTACACAAGCTGAATAACAGAGCTGGCCAGTGTCTCTCCTCCTATGCCATAGCTAAACTATGGAGCAATCTATCAAGCAATATTATAAGTATAGCCAATACCAAAAATTTCAAGCTTACTCTAAAAAATTCCCTATTCAACTCATGGATCTGCTCATGCCTTAAAACAAATATTTAACCCCTACCTTCCTAATTTTCTTTGTCTCTCCACTCATCTTTCTGTCTACCCTCCTAATTCCACTATAACTTCTTCTCCTTTGCCCCCTCATATCTGTCACTTCCCACTAATTCCTAACTTCTTAAGATAATGTATACAAAATCTCCCCAACAACCTATCATTTATTGTATTTAAATATCACTTTTACTTCCATCCTTTAATTCCTTTCACTTATGTAATTTTTCTAAAGATTAACACCTTCCCTCTAAAGCTAACATGTCCATACTTTTCTAGTGCCTACTATCCAACCTATTTGTTATATATTGTCCAAAATATCTTACTGAAGTAAATTTTTTCTATCCAAAATATTAATTTACATGTACATCTTAATGATGCTAAGTTTTTCTATCCTAAATGTTAATTTATATGTGCTTTTTTACTTCCTATTGTACCTCACATATCTACCCAATGCTATTTAATCTTTAATTTAATGTTACTTCATAATTTTTCTGATCACGGTTGGAGCTTTTCTCCACGAACCTCCACTGAAAATGGGTCTCTGACTCAGTCGGACATTCCAGTTTACCAAATGTAAATAAATAAATACACATAATACATTTATAACTATTTGGTTTTAGTTACCCGACCAAACAAGTAATATTTTATCATTACTCCTTCCAAAGAACATTTTTTTTTACTTAAGGTCATTTTATATAATCTGTTTTTATAGTTCATTCCGAAGTCTTTGAAGTCTACACTGCATGGTAAATAAAGCTGACTTCTAACTCAAGATTATTTAACAAATCATTTACATATCTATTCAGCACAGAATTAACGTATAGACCATTTTTGTTGACTTAACTTTTTTAATAAGGCATCCTTCTAACCTACTGCTGTTTAGGATTTGATGTGTATTTACATCATAGAAATTTTATTTATTTATTTATTTATTTATTTATTTATTTATTTATTTATTTATGTATGTGTGTATGTATGTATGTATGTATGTGTGTATGTATGAATGTATGTATGTATGTGTGCATGTATGTATGTATGTATGAATGTATGCATGTATGAATGAATGTATGTATGTATGTATGTGTGCATGTATGTATGTATGAATGTATGTATGTATGTATGAATTTATGTATGTATGTATGTATGTGTGTATGCATGTATGTATGTATGTATGTATGTATGTATGTATGAATGTGTGTATGTATGAATGTATGTATGTATGTATGTGTGTATGTATGAATGTATGTATGTATGTATATATGAATGTATGTATGAATGTATGTATGTATGTATGTATGTATGTATGTATGTATGTATGTATGTATGTATGTATGTATGTATGTATGTATGTATGTATGTATGTATGTATGTATGTATGTATGTATGTATGTATGAATGTATGTATGTATGTATGAATGTATGTATGTATGCGTGTATGTATGTATGTATGACTGTATGTATGTATGAATGTATGTATGTATGTATGTACGTATGACATCATTTGGCAGAATTGAGGTGCATAGCTCTTAACTTCAGTTTTTCTCAAGGAAAAGGGTCCCAAAACAGACGCATCATTTAAAGAGTGGGACTTTTCCTTAAACACTGATCTTATTGTATTACATTTGTTCTCTGCTAATTGCCCATAGCAAGGTTGACATTCAGGACAATGGCCAGGTTATTTATTTTCTATTAAGCCATATCCTCAGTCCTGCTCCCACACTTGACATGCAATAATATTAGGGGGATAAGCTCATGAGCGTCAAGCCAGTGCACAGTTCCAATACTGCAGAGTTTGAGGACATCTTCCCTATGAGCTCTAACCCATGCCAGAAACTCTGTCTCTCCCAATGCTTAGGTGATCCAGTAAGACTGGAATATTCTGAAGAAGGACTAGTGCAATGTAAATAGATGGACCTTTTAAGTGATAAAGTACTCATCAGTTCATGTGAAAACATGATAAAAAGTACATTTGCAGACTTTCAAAACATTATGATACTTTTCCAGACAATTTTACTAACAGTGCATAATGTCATTTCTATGATTTTCTTCTCATAGGAAATACTAGGCAATCAGTATGCAGACTATTACAAGCCAAGCTCATAACTCACAGTCACAATCAAACCCTGTACCTTGTACATGTGAGGTAAAGACTTTAGGCATTATGTTGACCCCCACCTAAAATTATCCATAAACTGGATTGGAACCTTGCATCAGCTGGTCTCCTCATTTAAGCTCGCTGTACTTACACCTTGTGCCACAGATAAAGCAATGTAGTATGTAGGTTTTGAACTACAAGCTAACTAATGATATGTGTTCAGTGACTTCTATTTGTAGGCGCTTCCAAAGTGAGTAAATCACATCAATTCTATGTTTTATTATGCTCTAAACTCTTCCCAAAAAGAAAAAAATTGTGATCTCAGCAGACTGCTAGTTTCATAAAGCCAAATAATTATTAATAGATATCAAATTAATCTACCACAGCTACATGTAAATTTAGTACTCTTCCTATTCATGAAAACACATATTATTGTAATAGTTTATTATAGAGATGTTAATCTGATTTTGCATGTTATTTATGCTTTAGACAGCAGTTAAGGTACGATATTCTATGTCACTATTCTACTGGCTTGTTAATCACTTCACATTAAAGTGATATTCAACAGTCCTAATACAACAATGCATTCACAATACTAATTCAATAATGCTGAGTCTGTTTTACTCTGAGCAAAATAATCTGTGTGATTAATTATAATAAATTTAATTAATCTTTTGCAAACAGAGATTCTCTGAATAGCTGTAAGAACAACGGATATAATTTTTGAAAGTTATCAAATTAGGTGCTAAGTTCTCAAATCAATTTAAAATGTATTTTAGAAAGTCAGCATTTTATCTCCTCATAGTTCTTTTACCTTATTATCTGAAGTGTGTTACCAACTTAGATAATTAAACTGTTCTACCTGATTCATTAAATAGTATAAGATATTAAACTGCTGTGCACTTTCCCAAGAAAAAGGTTCTATCTGTGCGTGAATTTTGGATGATAAGAAATGGAATGATAAACCAGTTGCTTTACCAATATGACATAAAACTGCATCTTTCTATCCTTATGCTGAAATAAAAAGAAGATGGAATAAATTCCATATTTCCTTTATATATCAGTTAGCAAAACAGAATGCAAACAAACAGCAGAGAACCAAACCAGGAAGTAAATGCACACACAGCCAGGAAATGGAACAGCTTGTCAGTTCACACCATGGCACCAACCTATTCAATACCCTTATTTCTGTGAAATAATTGATATTTTGCTTTTAGTCAGAATAATGAATAGCTTTGAATTCCTGCCTTTGGCTCAGAGTGCTGGTGTATTATTCCTCTGTTATTAATGGAATGTTTTTAATTATTTGCCTTTACTGAATCTTACCTCTGAATCTTACTACACTTACCCAACAATCCTGTGTGTGTGTGCTTGGTCTTCTTAGCAAGCAAATGTTTATATTACATGATTGAACAGTGAAATGTTCAAACACGTAATAATCAAGCCCTAAATGTTGAAATGCTGTAATGTCAAACGGCAAAAAAAAACAAATAAAAACACCCAAACAAACCATAAAAACGCTCTAAGCAGGGGGTAAGCCCCCCTGCATCCTACACCCCCCACTACTTAAATATACCAACTCCAAGATCACACTACAGTGCAAACAATGGAAAAATTCCATGTCCGCACTGTACGGAGATCTCTATTGAACCGTTCGACATTCCGACGGTTCGCCATTTAGGGGTTGATTATTACGTGTTCGAACATTTCACTGTTCGATCAAGTAATATAGACCCAAAAAGAATACCTGTTACTGTGTTCTAAATTAGAATTTATCCCATTTTTCCAGTATCAAAGACAAAAGCTGACAGAAAGATAAATGTGTAGCATTTACAGAATTTACAGCATATGCTTTTCACTTTTGAATTTTTACTGCTTGAAAAGTTACAATGTCTTTGCTGCTTTCGCATGTAGGCTTGAATCTGAACTTTCACATGTATCAGTTATACTGGAAAACCACTATAACCTCACTTATGCATCTGGTGATCAAATATTTTCGCATATTTCTCAGATTTGCCTAGTTATGGACTTTAGTATATTTTATGCTTATAATATGTTCATCATTCCCTTTTCAGCTGTCTCCTTTTCATGATGTGATCTCCATATTGCTGCATGATTTAGACTCCATCTTTTTTGTTTCAGCAAGTAATATTTTGAGCTCCAGGCAAGTTCTCACGAATGTTATTATATTGCTAATAGAACCTCTTTTGCTTCTAAGGATACCATCTATGCACAAATAGGGTCATAGGTATTTACTAGGCTAATGTCCACAAGGGCCTTTTTAAACCTAGCCATGCATCCCAAATCTCTGACAAGTTCTGATACCCTTGATAAGTGTAAGCAGGGGCTTGGGAAATGAAACATTTACAAGCAGGGGCCTGGGAGATGAACCATTTACAGGCTGACTTTGTCCATTTGAGACATAGCTTCTAAACCAGGGATAAATTTCCTGTTCCCAATCCAATTGTCCAGGTTGCACTTGAATTGCGTTAGGGAGGAACAGTGCTTCACATGGATGGGGAGCCTGTTCCAGAGGTGAGGTAATCTTTGGGATACATACCTATCTTTCCAGCAGGTCCAACCTGCTGATATTGGCCTTAACTTCAGAGAAGTAAATGCCAAAAAGGAGTGGTCCAAGGACTGGTCCATGAGGGACTTCACTTTTAACTGTCCTCTTTGTAGAGGTGGACTCCCCAGATCTAACTTCCTGGGTCCTGTCTGTGAGTCAGCTGGCTATCCACCAGGTAACATACAAGTTTATACCTAACCTCTTGAGTTTGTCAACAATGCCTGAGTGGTGTATTGTGTCAAATGCCTTGGCCAGGTCAAGGTAGGCAGTGTGAACCATTTTGCCCTCATCCATTGCTTTGGTGACCTTCTCAAAGCAGTCTACCAGGTTGAGTAGGCATGATCCGTCCTTGATGAAACCAAACTGGGTTGGTTCCAGTGTCTGGAGGTTTACTATATCGCTATTGATCATGTCCATGATAATTCTTTCCATGACTTTACATATAAGACTGGTGAGACTTATTTGTCTGTACATTCTAGGGTCTGTAGATAGCTTACCTTTGTGCAGAGGGATGAATGTAGCTGTTCTCCATTCATGATGCACAAAGCCTGTTTGGACGCTATAATTAAATAGCAATTCCAAAGGCCCTGATAGGCCATGTTTCATGCTATTTAGAAAGCATCCTGTGATATTGTCTGGGCCCATTGATGTGTTCTTGGCCTTAGAGAGAGCATTGAGGACCTGTTCCCTAGTGATAGCAGGGGGAGTTATATTTGATGGCATTTTCTGAAGGAAAGTGGAGGGGGAGAGATGGGTAAAGTTGGAGTTGAATTTATTGGCCAGTAGGTTTGCTATATCTTCTGGCTCAGTATAGGTGGCTCCATTTACAATGAGCTCTGTGCATAACTGTGCATTGCCTTTAAGGTTGTTGACATAGCTAAAGAATGCCTTGTGGTTGTCCTTGGCCTAGGAGGTCAACTTCACTTCAAATTTGCCTTTAATAGACTTTATTTGCCTTCTGAGATGTTTGTTTAGTTTGATGAGAGTGCTTTTATCCTGCTGGGTGCTGCACTTCCTAATTTATGCCATGGTTTCTTCCTTCTGTTATACAGCCTGTTGATTTTGTGATTTCACCAGGGTGACTTGTTTTTTGAGTTAGTTCTGTACTTCTTCCTGGTAGGTACAGCTGCCTCTATGCAGATATTAACATGGTTGTACAGGGTTTATGTGAATAGTTCTGCATAGGCAGCAGTGTTCTCTGGGTTTATGGAGCTTGACATTTTGCCAGGTTATCACTTAATAGCAGGAGGTGAGCCTTAGAGTAGTTCTTGAATATTCCTGGTTTAGCCGGGGGTTCAGATTTTATTTTTACTTCAAAGGAGGCCATTTTGTGATCTGACCTTACCAGGGAAGATGTTACAGTAGGGGGTGTGCAGCACTCTCCCATATTAGTGAGGATCATATCCAGTATGGCTCCACCCCTGGTTGGTGTTCAGGGAGTATGTGTTTACAAAATCTAGGAATCTCTGTGCCTGTACATTTGGTGTCCTATAGGCTTCCTAGTTAATAGTGGGGTAATTAAAGTCGCCGATGAATATGGTATTGGGTTGGATGGTTAGTGCTTGTAATAAGTTTAAATGCATTCTATGGGTTTCCTTGGTCATAGAGGGGGACCTATAGCTGCAAGGAAGTGATATTGAATTTTGGCTATGTTGATTTGGACATGGAGCAGCTCAAGTACATTGTCCTGTTTGACCAGACTTGAGGTGTAGTTCATCATCATTATCATCATCAGCCCCCTTTTTCCCATTTTTCTACATGGGGTCAGGGTATCATGTTAACTGTTGCCAACTCTCTTGATTCAGTGCCACACTCCTGCCTTCTTCAACACTCATGCCTGACTGTTGCAGATGTCCTCGCTTCCTCTTACCTTCTTTCTGTCTGTCCCAAATCTTCCTCACCAGATTGTCTTCTGCTTTTCTACACATGTGTCCAAACCACCGTATTCTGTTCTCTTTGATCTTTCTGTAATTGGAGCTACTTTGGCTTCTGCTCGTATGTCCTAATTTCTTTGTCTGTCCCACAGTGTGCATTCTGCCACCTTTCTCAGGCACTTCATTTCCATCACCTCTAGCTTCTTCCAGTGTTCTGCCTTTACTGCCCAGGTTTCTGTACCATACAGTAGTACTGGTCACACCACTGTCTTGTACACCTTACTTTTCAGCTTCTTTGGCATTCTCCTGTCATAGACTACACCTAATACTCAATGCCAGTTGGCTGCAGCACCTCTGATTCTAACTTTGACCTCTTCATTCAGACTAACCTTCTCCTCAACCACCCCTCCCAGATACTTGAAGCTGTTTACTTGTTCCACTATCTTCCCTTCTATCTCTATTCTCAGCTTTTTCTGATTTCCCCAATTTGCTGCCATTACCACCATCTTATCTGTGCTTAGTTTCATCCCATGTGCCTTCAGATTTGCATTCCATTCCCCTATCCTTTGCTGAAGTTCTAGCTCAGAGTCTGCCTGTACTGCCACAGGGTCTGCATACAGCAGCTGTGTTGATCTGTCCCCTCCTACCTGTTTGCTAATTTAGTCCATCACCAGTATGAACAGCAGTGGGCTCATAGCTGAACCCTGATGAACACACACTCCCACTGGGAACCCCTCTATGAGGCCAAACACTGTTCATACTTGAGTCATTGGGTCCTTGTACATAGCCTGCGCTCATTCTACCAGTGTTTCTGAGACTTCAAGCCACCACAGTACTGCCCAGATCAGCTTTCTTGGGACCTTGTCATATGCTTTCTCCAAGTCTAGGAATGACCAGTTGGACTCTCTTCTCATTTCTAGCTTCTTCTCAAGTATCTGTCCAATACAAACATCGGGTCAGTTGTGCTGCATCCTGATCTGAATCCAAACTTCTCACCTCCCATCTTACATTCTACTACTCTGTGTATCCATTTTCAATCAGCCTCTCCAGAACTTTCATGCAATATGATAGGAGTTTGATGCCTCTGTACTGCCCACAGTTGTGGATGCCCCCTTTGCTCTTCTTCCCTGGCATGAGTATGTTTATTCTCCAGTCATCTGGGATACACCTTTCTCTCCACACTGCTATTAGTACCCTCAGGAGCCATTTCCCCCCATCTCACCCAGCATCTTTATCATATCTGCTGTGACCTCATCTGAGCCTGCTGCTTTCCCTGACTTCATCTTCCTTAGTGCTGTTCTTACTTCTTCTAGGGTGGGCTCCTCTTCTTCTCTCATCGTAGGCTGTTTCTGGGGCAGTACAGATTCTGTGGGGTTTTCTTCATTCAGAAGCTGCTGAAAATACTCCTTCCATCTGCCTTTGATCTCCTTTGGACTGATGAGCAGGTTGTTGCTGGTATCCCTTATGAAGGGTGTCTGACTATCTTCTTTATCTTTCTGTCTTTGCCTTGCAACCTGATATAGTTACTTTGTGTCCCTTACTGAGTCACTTTCCAGAAGTTGGTACAATGCCTCTGATGCCCTATTCTTTGTCATTGCAACTTCTTTCTTAGCATCTTTGTTAGCCAACCAGTAGTCCTTCCTAGCCTGGTCAGTCTTTTCTATCTCCCACTTCTTCCTGCACTCCTTATTTCTTTTGATGACTTCCTGGACTTCTGCATTCCAACACCAGCTTTCCTTATGTACCTTATTTCCATACCTGGCTCGGCCACATATCATTTCTGTAGTCCTAACACATGCTGTTTTTAGGTGCTGCCAGTCTTCTTCAACTCCACCTATTTCCTCCTCTTCTTGGGGTGCTAGTGCCCTGAGTAATTCCTTTAACTGTTGTACTTTCTTTCCAGTCAACTTCCAGGTCTTCAGCCTGGTCTCTGTTGACCTTACAGCCTTCTCTGACCACTGTTTGCAGTTGATTTTGGCAACTAGTGGTTTATACTGTGGGACGACTGTTTCACTGGGGGATGACTTTGCAATCATGGATTCTACCCCAGTGCCTTTTCCTTACTAGGAGGAAGTCTATATGAGTTGCATGTTGACTACTCTTGTATGTGATCTTGTGACTGTCTCTCTTTCTGAACCATGTGTTGGCTACTATCAAGCCATTTGCCAGACAGAAGTCTAGAATGTCTTCTCCTTCTTTATTCCTGTTGCCCCAGCCATGTGGACGCAGGCAGTACTCATATCTTGTTCTTTCTATCACAATATGTGCATTTAAGTCACCCATTATCAACACCAATTCATGCTGTCCTGTTTTATCTAGTAGGTTCTGGTACTGCTGTCTGAATGCACTCTTTTCCTCACTATCACAATCCTGTTGTGCGGCATAGGCTGAGATTATGACTACTGCTCTGTCATTATACTGGAGTCTGACTGCCATGAGCCTGTCATTAATTCTGATGACATTCTTTACTGCCTTCTGAAGCCTCTCTCTTACCACAATTCCTACACCATTTCTAGCCTGCCCTCCACCTGAGTAGTAGAGTCTGGATCCACAGCCAAGTGGCTTTGCTGCACTGCCCTTCCATCTTGTCTCCTGGATACATAGGATATCCAGCCTCCTCTGTATCATCATGCCCTTCCATCTCATCTCCTGGATACATAGGATATCCAGCCTCCTCCGTATCATCATGCCCTTCCATCTCATCTCCTGGATACATAGGATATCCAGCCTCCGTATCATCATGCCCTTCCATCTCATCTCCTGGATACATAGGATATCCAGCCTCCTCCATATCATCATGCCCTTCCATCTCATCTCCTGGATACATAGGATATCCAGCCTCCTCCGCATCATCATGCCCTTCCATCTCATCTCCTGGATACATAGGATATCCAGCCTCCTCCGTATCATCATGTCCTTCCATCTCATCTCCTGGATACATAGGATATCCAGCCTCCTCTGTATCATCATGCCCTTCCATCTCATCTCTTGGATATATAGGATATCCAGCCTCCTCCGTATCATCATGCCCTTCCATCTCATCTCTTGAATACATAGGATATCCAGCCTCCTCTGTATCATCATGCCCTTCCATCTCGTCTCTTGGATACATAGGATATCCAGCCACCTCCGTATCATCATGCCCTTCCATCTCATCTCCTGGATACATAGGATATCCAGCCTCCTCTGTATCATCATGTCATCCACTTCCAAGCTGCATCTTGTCAGTGAACCTACATTAAGCGTAGCAATTCTCAGTTCATGTTTGGCAGGTTGGTTGGTTTTACAGCCAGCTTTTGCTCAACAGAGCTATCACAGGTAACCCAGGCTGGGCAACTAGACACCGGCCAGCCAGTAGCTAATTCACCCAGTGCTACTGGGATTTATGGTGAGCAAACACTGGCCAATAGAAGCACATATACCCCTCCCACCATTAGCAAGGTTCCCTGATGTGGGTCAGAGTAGGCCAGGTCCTCAACCCACTTATCACCGGTAACTAGTGATCATTCACTAACTTATATTATTAAACATAAGTCAGAAATCCACCACAAGACTACTTACAAAGCAATCAGAAATAATAAAAACTTCAATCCTACTAACTTCCTAAATGAACTTAAATCGGTCATCTCGTCAGTCCTAAAAAATCTACCACTAGATGAAGCTGTAACTTTCTTTAACAATAAATTCCTGAACATCCTTGAATCCCAATCTACTGCACATACTATAAAGACTAAATCTAATACTGCTCCATGTCTCACAAAGGAAACTAAGATAAAAATCAAACATAGAAATATAGCCTGGACCAAATGGTGAACAACTAAAGCCCCCCTCGACCAAGTGAGATATCATCAACTTAGAAATTATACAAAAAAAACCTAATTTTGCTAGACAAAAAAAAAACAAACCTACTACCAGAACCTCCAATTTAAATACCAAAACAATCCCCAAAAGTTTTGGGCAGGTATTAACCGACTTCTTCATCCAGGACAATCTACTACCCCAACCCCATCAAACTACACCCATAAATCCCCAGAAACTGTTGCCACTGCCTTTAATAACTTTTTCACTGAAACTATTCAGTCCTTAGCTAACCAACTTACTCCCACTCACCCACTCTAACTCTAGCACTAACACACCCACTTCTCACCCCCCTTTAACTTCCAACCCGTCTCTAGCACTTTTATTCAATCCCTTATCAAAAAAATAAAACCAACCACCCTTTTTGCTGACCTCCTTCCTGCAGAGTACCTACAAAAAGCTTCTGATGTCATAGCATTCCCCATCTCTAGCCCAATCAATAGAACACTAACTGATGGAACTATTACCTCAATCTGGAAAATATCCCACGTTATCCCACTCCACAATGGTAGAAGTTCAACAGAACTGTCCAACTACAGACCCACTGCCATTCTCATACCACTAGTCAAATTAATGGAGAAGTGCGTTCATAAGCAACTTATGGACTATCTCATTCTGAACGGTCTTCTTGCCAACTCCCAGCATGGCTTTAGGCCACATCACAGCACCATCTCTGCCCTCCTTTCTTTTACAAATACCATATTCCAAAATAGGAACAACAACAGGCCATCTTCAGCCCTATTTCTAGACCTGCTGAAGGCCTTTGATATGGTCAACTACAAGTTACTCCTCCATTCCCTAAAATCCATCTCCCTAGATAACCGTGCTATTCACTGGTTCTTATCCTATCAGAATGGCAGACAACAGGCTCTATTATGGCAGGGCAAATTGTCCACTCTACTACCTCTTACCCTTGGTGTTCCTCTAAGTCCTCAACTCTTTTCTATCTTCATCAACAATCTTCATATTGCCATCCCTGATGCAACCTGCATTCAATATGCTGACAATTCGAACCTGATCTGTATGGCCTCCTCCCCTTTAGACTTGCAAACCTTAACACAAAACACATTTAACACAGTTGAAGACTGGATCTCCAATTCCTGCCTGTTGTTAAATCCCAACAAAACTAAACTGCTCCTCTTTACCCACACCAATAGATCCACCCCATTTTCCTTCAACATAACATCCAACAATGGTACCTCTATCTCTCCAGATGACCATACTAAGCTTTTAGGAGTAATAGTGGACAATAATCTCAAATTTGATATGCATATCAATAAAACTATAAAAACCATTAATAAGAAGCTTAGCTAATCATATAGAAGCAAACCTTTTCTAACTCCATTACCTAGGACTGCAACCGCCCGCTCACACCTACTCTCTACCCTTCTGTATGCCCCCCCCCCATACTCTCCAAATTGAGCAAAACTGCACTTAGTGAGCTCTCTCACTGTTACAACCATATTGTCAGATTTGCCACAGGCTCAACATACAGGACACATCACTGCCAAAACCTCAGTCGTCTCAGATGGCTAGAACTGCCTAGCCTACTTCTGTTCAATCAGCTTATACCAGCACACAAAATTCTTTATCACCCTGAAAATACTCTGGCACTCAAAAATATCATAAAACCATACAGTAATTCAAGGCAACTACGATCATCCAATAAACTGTTGGTCCAAACCCACAAAGCCATTAACTCAGCCGGCAACTCCCTGTTTGCCAACATCATTGGTAAAACTTGGAATTCACTTCCATCTAACCTTACCCACGAACCTTCTTTAAGTTTCTTCAAAAAAGGCCTCAAATAGTATTTTAAAGAGCACTGGCTTTGTCCCTGTACTACCCTGATTAATCACTACTTATTCAATGCCTTATTTAAATTAATATTGTACGCATCTCTTGCTCATAATAGCTTGCTACAACCTGTTTTTTTTTTATACTATTACACACTGTGCACATTGTTAGTACCTACTAGAGGGCTTTGTAAATATGTTTGACTCATATCTGTTATTTTCTATCTGTGTTATCTGGAGCTTTTCTCCCTGGGCCTCCTCTGAAAATGGACATGCATCCATTCGGACTATCCCAGTCAACAAATGTAAAATAAAATAAAATAAAATAAATAAATAAAATAAAATAACCATGCACATTTTTGGCGACATTAGTCAACATGACTGAATCACCTAGAGCCACATTTTACAGGTGTATTTATTTTGATGTAAATAGATACACCTCCGCCTTTAGTTCCTGTCTGTGTAGTAGCTGGTTTAAATGTGTGGAAGGCATTATAACCTTGCACTACTGGTGTGCTATCTGTGGCTTTAAACTATGTCTCTGTGACCATACAGACATCAGCATTCTCTAGGGTGAAGAGAGCTCCTTCCTTATTCTGTTATAGCACCTTCTGCACATTGTGGCTATATCCCATAATAATGTAAACAGTGCAGTGAAACGGTCTCCTCCTCCTATGAAATTGCCAACGATGTTCGATTTCTTGAATGGGGTGGAACATCCGACAGTCAGATCCTTCCTTATAGGGTTATCTTGTCTCTATCTCTACTTTACTCTTCTCTCTCTCTCTCTCTCTCTCTCTCTCTCTCTCTCTCTCTCTCTCTCTCTCTCTCTAGCTGCAGCTGTGCAGTGACATCAGCTTAAGCTTCACATACGTTTATGTACCATGTAACCATGGCTACTCTTATATGAGTTGTTTGCCCCATCGTAATGAAATGGTCTGTCCATTGGTATATTCTACCTATTCAAGGGGTAATAGATGAAAAACTGTTGAACTACTTACGGGTAAAAAAACTGGGATTCCAGGTATTTTTGGGATCCCTAAAGTCCATAAAGATGTAAGAGATCCTCCTTTGAGACCCATAGTAGCATGAGTAGGCTCAAAGACTCAGCTTCTGGCGAACTATATAGATTCAAAACTAAAATTTTTTTATGGTCTCTACCAACACATCTTGATTGATTCTTGGGAATTTTTAACTAAGATAGGAACCCTGGAATATGACAATAGCTTTTGTTTTGCCACTGTAGATGTTAAAGACCTTTTCTCTGTCATCCCACATCAATTGGGCTTACTTTGGTTTGAAGAGATGTTAGCTAGAATTTAATTTTCTGTCCCCCAATGAGTTCACCCTAATATTATAAAATATGGAACTTATTCTAAAAAACAACTTCTTATACTTTCAGGATGAATATTGCAAACAGTTGGACGGAGTGGCAGTGGGGTCTTCTTGTGCCCCTGTTTGTGCTAACATTACATTATTATATTGGGAAATGCATTATGTATTCAGTTCTGATTAGTGCTAATACATCAAGGGTTACTATTGTTACCTAGATGATATACTTATTGTATGGCAGGGGCCTATGGAATTGGTGACTAAATGTATGGAGTATTTAGAGACGACCACAGATTATTTGTCGCTTACACACACTATAAGTAGATCTAATATCTTATATTTTGATGTACAAATTAGCAAGGGTGAAGTTAACCAGAGGTTCATCTCTAGAATTTATAGGAAAAATATTTCTCTGACATATCTACATTTTAAGAGCAATCATCCTCACTTTTAGAAAAAGAACATAGTCAAAGGACAGATGGTCAGGGCTGGTTGAATGACCTTGGTCAGAGAGGATTTGATTCAAGAGTTAGATTTCATTGAGAACTTGTTTCTTCTCAGGGAATTCCCCACAACTTTATCCAAGGCTATTAAGGGTGAAGTACTGGGAGGATGGGGTACTAAATACACCCCTCTCTTAGGAGTTACAGAGTTCAGCTCTAATGCTGTTCCTGGATGAATGGTGGGCAATAAGAAGGAGGGGCTCTCCTCAGACCCCAATAAGGACTACGAGATATATTTAGTTATTACATACAATCAAGATGCCCTACAGATCAGACAAATTGTTACAAAATAGTGGAATATGTTTGCTATTATGCTCAATACTCTTAGTGTGTTTAACAATCCCCTTAAGATTAGCTTTAGGAAAGGTGCTAATTTTAAGAACTTATTTGAATTTACAAGTTGTTGTAATGAAGTTGCACCTCGATTTAAGAAGGGGACATTTAAATGTGGTAGTTGTGCCCAGTGTGATATGGTAGTTAATGCCACCGAGTTATACTTACCCAGTTTAATTAGATTTGTCCCCACAGATGGGCATTATAATTGTTATTCCAGAGGCATTGTATATATGGTGTTTTGCACACTCTGCTATGCTTATTACATTGGGAAAATGAAAGATTTTTAAAGCAGTAAATTTATGAACATGTGTATGATGTTAACAGAGGGAAAGACACCAATGTCCTATTTAGACACACCAGAATATGTACGGAGGCAAAATTTAAATTTTGGGTAATAGAACAGGTTAAACATCCTGAATGGGGAGGTGACTGGGAAACCAAAGTAGAATATCAAGAATTAATTTGGCAGTTAGTATTTGATGCCTGTACAAGTCCATGTATGAACGACCATTGTTCCATTGTTCCTGCACTTAAGATGAGAGCCAGTGTATCTTAAAATTATCTTTAAATCACTTTAAAATGATTTAAAATGATTTCTTTCAAAATGATTTGGGAAGTGATCCCCTGTTTTTACTTTTCTTCTCTTCTCTTTTTATTGTATTCTCTTTTTATTCATCTAATTACTTATATGGAATAATATACATAATAATTTTTATTTAATGTGATGTTTTTGGGTGTAAAATTTTGTTTTTATAAGAATGTTTTTGAAAGAATGTTTGAATTGGTTAATTAACAAGATTAAGTGTTTCAACCAATCAGTGTATGAATTTGAGTATTTAAAGAGAGTCTGTATGTATCTTAAGTATTCTGAAGACGTTTCCCTGGTGAAAGGAAAGCACTTAATCAACTGTGGGTTAAATTAATTTTCAAGTTTCTTAGGAGTGATGTACGTATTTTCCAAGGGTACAGTAGTCCTTTATTGGCTTTGATTGCTGCAGTGCTGTGGTTATATTTGCATTCTACCTATTGTCAAGAACCAACAATGAAACTTTCCTCAGACCTACTCATATGGAGGTATCTGGCTACTGAGTCCAGCTTCTCTCCACTAAGATATATGGAAGCTAAAATTGTAATGAAATGGGGCCAAAATTACAGTGGAGAAATTCTTACTCTGTGTCACAAGAAATGTTCTGTCAAATTAACAATTTTCACTTATGGTGAACCAGAATCTTACTGCAGACACACCACTTTGTTATGCTTACTTGGGTAACAATTCTTATACCATCCCACTCCATTTGATTTCTTGGGTTTAAGTTAGTACACAGGCTGTTTACTTTTGATATGCTGTCACTTTTCAGTTGTGGAGCACATGGCCAGAAGAGAACACTGACAACACCTCTTGCCATATTCTGTAAACAGTTATATCTGGCTGTAATTTGATGCCACCTTCTTTATCACCAGGATGCCAAACAGTTGGATATAAATAAAAGTGTGTCCTGAATGACATGATGGTATCTAGTCTTTTTTGTACATGCAGCTAGGGTATCTAAAGCACATGCAGATAGGGTATCCAAAGCACATGCAGATAGGGTATCCAAAGCACATCCAGATAGGGAATCCAAAGCACATCCAGATAGGGTATCCAAAGCACATCCAGATAGGGTATCCAAAGCACATCCAGATAGGGTATCCAAAGCACATGCAGATAGGGTATCCAAAGCACATCCAGAAAGGGTATCCAAAGCACATGCAGCTAGGTTATCCAAAGCACATCTAAATAGGGTATCCAAAGCACATGCAGCTAGGGTATCCAAAGCACATCCAGATAGGGTATCCAAAGCACATGCAGATAGGGTATCCAAAGCACATCCAGATAGGGAATCCAAAGCACATCCAGATAGGGTATCCAAAGCACATGCAGATAGGGCATCCAAAGCACATCCAGATAGGGCATCCAAAGCACATGCAGATAGGGTATCCAAAGCACATCCAGATAGGGAATCCAAAGCACATCCAGATAGGGTATCCAAAGCACATGCAGATAGGGTATCCAAAGCACATCCAGATAGGGAATCCAAAGCACATCCAGATAGGGTATCCAAAGCACATCCAGATAGGGTATCCAAAGCACATGCAGATAGGGTATCCAAAGCACATCCAGAAAGGGTATCCAAAGCACATGCAGCTAGGTTATCCAAAGCACATCTAAATAGGGTATCCAAAGCACATGCAGCTAGGGTATCCAAAGCACATCCAGATAGGGTATCCAAAGCACATGCAGATAGGGTATCCAAAGCACATGCAGCTAGGGTATCCAAAGCACATGCAGATAGGGTATCCAAAGCACATCCAGATAGGGTATCCAAAGCACATGCAGATAGGATATCCAAAGCACATCCAGATAGGGTATCCAAAGCACATCCAGATAGGGTATCCAAAGCACATCCAAATAGGGTATCCAAAGCACATCCAGATAGGGAATCCAAAGCACATGCAGATAGGGTATCCAAAGCACATCCAGATAGGGTATCCAAAGCACATCCAGATAGGGTATCCAAAGCACATGCAGATAGGGTATCCAAAGCACATCCAGAAAGGGTATCCAAAGCACATGCAGCTAGGGTATCCAAAGCACATCCAAATAGGGTATCCAAAGCACATGCAGCTAGGGTAGCCAAAGCACATCCAGATAGAGTAACCAAAGCACATGCAGATAGGGTATCCTTATTTTTGGCTTAAGTGAGAAAGGATGCCAACATCTAAAGTGAGAGATTACTTGAAGATACTTGAAAACTCTTTATTTGCATATTTACTCGCACATTGCTGCTTGTGTAGTATAATAACCATTCTCTTTTACATAAGGAAGGGGCCACATAAGTAATTAAGTTCTTTCAAGATTTTTGTAAAACCAGTTAATAAGCCATAGTGACAACTATTAGTACATTATGAGTCAGTAAAAACAGTTGTCTCAAGAGTATTATTTTTATTTTACCTATATATTTACATATGAAAAGAACTGATTCATATTATCCAATTTGTTTTAAGATAAAAGCAAATAAGTTGAAGAGAAACATAACACACACAAAACATAAGTTAATATAGAAGCAAGATATATCGGGAGAAAGTAAAAGAAGGGTACAACTAAGATAAATTAGGATGACAAAAAAAGATCACAAATAACACTAAAACAAAATAGACATATCAATCATAAAGCAATAGCAATGCATTGAGTCAGCATGAAACAGGTTTACATAATATCTTACTCAAAGATAATGCTTTGTGTGATAGATCGATAGCTTGACAGATAGTGCAAGCAAGACTGAAAGAGACAGGGCAGAGATGCTGGGAGAAAGGAAATATGTTTTTATTTATCCTTTCTTAACCAGGTTGCTTCCAATGGGAAGGAGCATCTTTTCAGGGAAGACTGAAGGAGGCATTTATGCTACAAGGGGAAGTTTGTCCATGGTATTGGAGAACTTCCTCCACCTCTTTTCAGTAGGTACCATGTGATTTTTTTATATCCATCTACAATATCACCAACTCAGGCTGATGGGGCCTCAGTTTAACATCTTAGCTGAAGGAGTGCACCCCCCAATGCTGTACTACAATGTCAGTAATCCATCTACCTGGTATGGGAACAGAACCCACAGTCGTCTGCACCAGAGTCAGGTGTGTTACCTCTTGTGCCACTGGTGCTGCTAAAGGCTTTGTTTCCAATGTTCCATTAATTTTCAGGAACTGATGAAAATTATGGGTGATGGGGTCATGAGCATGACAGTGATAAGAAACATTTTTCGAAAGTTCATAAAAGGACTCCTTTTTTACTTTGTATTGCATTTTGCTGAACAGAAAAATTCTGCTGATCGATAAAGAAAAGCAATATTTACTCCGTATTAGAATCAAATCTAGGTAAATATTGCAAGCATGTCATCACATGTTAAGCTTCACATGCTTATAAAGATGCACATATAAACATGCAACTGAAATTTGAATGACATGCACAGCTTGCATGTGTACTAGATTTCTGAGATGGAGATTGCTTTGAAATTATTTCATATAACCAATGATGTAGGAAATGCATAGCAAATATGTGTCATTGACATAGCTGCATTGAAGAGGTTAATAGTTTGGAGGAGGGCATCTAGCTATGGAAGAAGTTGAATGGAGTAAGTAAAGAGAATTGAGTGATAAGTGAATGCTGCTATTTTAGCACATGCAGACTGTAAGTGAAGCTATTTCTTTCTCTTAGTACATAATGAATATAATTTACAAATCCACACTTGATATCTTATACCTTATTTGATGGGTATTAAATACCTCTTGGCACAAGCAGTCAAAAACTCTTCAATCCCCACCCTTGAAGTACTAACAGACTTTTCTATGGACATAAATGTATGGCTCAGCCTGCAGCTGAAACAAAGCCAGAGAATGTGTATAAAGCCAACAAGTAAACCAAAAATATGTGTGCAAAGATGAATGACCAGAAATGAGTCACCAGGAAACAGTAACAACTGCAGAGAATCAAACCTTTAATAAAGGTGCAACAAGTCCAATGAAAAAGCTGAGCACAATGTATGCTTTCATCCCTAAAATACTATGGGACTTCCTCAAAACTAATTAAAATACTAAGGTCTAAGATTTAAAAGCCAGAAAACGGCAATCATGTGACATCAAAACACCAACGAAAATTCTTAAAATCTTAAGGAGGCCACATACCCACTGATAAATAATATGGAATTACAAATACATTAAAAAACTTTAATAAATATTTAAGACCCTACTAATTCAAAACCTCATAAAACATGATATAACACATTTTTCCAAATTGCACTTGACTCTAGTGAAAGTACAAATAAATAAAACATAGGAAATAAGTATAAAATTAAATAGCAAGATAAAATATTAAAACCCTAAACACCAGAAAGACATAAAATAATAAAACATGATAATAAAACACACAGAGGTCAGGTGCTAAAATCATCTAACAAAGAACTATAACTTTGCTGGGTTCTGTTTAAGTGCTGGTAAAATGGAAATAGAATCATTAATGCCAAGGGAGCAGGTGACATTCAGTTTAATTTGCCGTAACAGTTCTTTCTTTTCTATTATGTTTTTCCTAAGCAGCCCCCGCCACCTTGTACATTAACCTCAATGGACTCAGTAATAGCAAATTTAAAACAATTAAAAATATTACATTTAATAGAATGCCTATACAGGGCAATATGAGTATTTCCTTTGATGATATCCAAATTATGTTCATCAGTACATTTTCTCAATGCCCATTTGGTTTTACCAACATAGAATGTTGGGCAAGTGGAGCAAGTAACCAAATATACCAGCCCTTTAGTATGGCAATTGCCAGGAGCAGGATATAATAACTAATTTTAAATCATTCATAAGGGAAATCCTTTCATCCTCACATATACATTTACACTGTTTGCACTTTCACAGCATCTAGTACCCTTTCTAATGCTATCATTATCTAAAAACATAACTTTAGATTCCATTAAATTTTTAAAATTATGGGGCCTTTTATAAATATAATGTGGTGTATCACATAAAAGTTTAAAATATTGGTATTGGCCATAAAGATATTCAGATTCCTTTTCACAATGTCTTTAAAACCCTGTGACCCACTGTTATATTGTAACACCAAGTCACGATGAAATATAACTTCATCTTTCAGCCCTTCTTTAGAGCATTCAGGCAAGGACTTCCTAGAATCCTGTCCAGAGGTTGAAATCACTCCTATATGATTAAGGATGGTTAGCTGCATAGAAGTTACAGTATTAGGGGATCTGATTTTTCCCGTAATAGGGTGGATATTTTTTACCGCAGCCTAAAAAAAAAAATCTTATTACTAATATTTTTTTACTAAACCAGGGGGTTAAACCCTATTAATGAACATAGTTTTCAAGTTCTTCCTTTCAATATCAAACACAAGTTGATATGAGATCATCCTTGCTAAGCTAACAAATTGTCCCTTTATGAGGCTTGCTTTCTGTACAAAATGACGGCAACTTTTAAAGTGCAGTAAGCATTAGAGAATGTGGGTTTTCTGTATATTGCAAAATGAAATCTATCTTCACCCTTAAAAATGGTTATATCTAGAAAATGCACTTGGTTAAGTCCAACTTGACACATAAACTTTAAGAAAATCAGTTGTCCCATTAATGAATTGATTATTCATAGATTAGGGACCCTCCCATAGAATAAAAATATCATCCAAGTAGCAATGGTAGAGTTTGCAAAATTAATAATACTCAGATTAAAATAGAAAAATATTTCCCAAGTTAACATTAAAAGATTTACAAAAATAGGGTTGCTGCTTATGACAATGCCCTTAATTTGTTTAAATTTTCTCAGTAAAAAAATAAAGTTATTATTCAGAACTCTTTCCATAAATTCAAAAAAGTCACAAAGTACAAACTGAAGCAGATAAACACAAAAGCCAGAAGAAGTAGCTGGATTGAACCCACTGAAAACTCACCACACAGTTGTAGAATGCAGAATCCACTTTATTAACTTCAGAACATAAAAATCTAAAGATGAGCGCTTTCGTCAAGAAAGACATAGACTTCATCAGACAATTTACCCACCATAGTTACTTCCTTCTTATACAGTTCAAACAGGAAGTTCGACCCAGTTATGAACTAATCAAGTATGTCATTAAAAACACAATATTTACAGTCACTGAATTTACAAAGCAGAAAAATATACAAACTGAAAAAGTTCATGGAACACACCACCCTAAAAAACATAAAATGACAATGTACAATACATATTTAAATATATTGAATATGCTAAAACAATAAATATGTGTAATTAAATACTAAAAACTAGATATAATAGAAAATGTTAAGATAAATAAATACACTTTAACATAATAAATACTGAACATGTGAATTATATAACATGTTAAAATGCATAATGAATCCACATTTCACTGAAAGTCAAATTAGTGTGCACTTTTCACTAAAAGCTCAATTCACTGAAACACATCTCACTGAAAGTTATATATCGTCTTTTCTCTACTGTAGTGCAACCCTGGAGTTAGTATATATAGTAAGGGGGGGTGTAGGGGGCACAACATTGGGGGGTGTGGGGGGTGTAGCCCACCACATATTTTAAATATTTTGAACTATATACATGGATACATGCAATTCCAGTATATTACTGTTTTCCGAACATAATATACACTTAAAATATGTGGGGGAGCTACACCCCTCACACACCCCCTTACTATATATAGTAACTCCAGGGTTGCACTACAGTGGGGAAAAGGCGATATATAACTTTCAGTGAACTGTGTTTCAGTGAATTGAGTTTTCATTGAATTGTGCTTTCAGTGATTTGTGTTCAGTCATCTGAGTTTCAGTGAAATGTGCATTCAGTGAAATATGCTAGACCCGTGTTTATGGTATATGTATATATATATATATATATATATATATATATATATATATATATATATATATATATATATGTGTGTGTGTGTGTGTGTGTGTGTGTGTGTATGTGTGTCTGTGTGTGTGTGTGTGTGTGTGTGTGTGTGTGTGTGTGTGTGTGTGTGTATATATATATATATATATATTTATTATTTTTTTTTTAAATCTTTCCAATGCCTTTAGTTTTACAATTGAATGAGCATATTTCCATTAGCTCAATTTTAAAACTA
This sequence comes from Protopterus annectens, assembly GCF_019279795.1. Lineage (NCBI taxonomy): Eukaryota > Metazoa > Chordata > Ceratodontiformes > Protopteridae > Protopterus > Protopterus annectens. Next base: position 510,967,405 of record NC_056740.1, on the reverse strand, counting down.
AAGGCATTGGAAAGATAAAAAAAAATTCCAGGATCCACTTAATATAAAGACTGGTTAAAAAAATGCACAACAATGAGGCCTCATGAACCCACTCCAAAACAAGATCCTGTGGTATACAGGAAAAAAATCAGCCACATTAATGGCAAAAAAAACCATAATCGCTTCACCAAATATTAGATTTTAATCTCCCTAAAAAATCCCAGGAGTTCTTTAATATATGGGGTATAAGATAGTATGCCAGTGTGAGCAATCTATCAATGACCATGTCAAAAGGATAAGTTTTTGATGCATGGACTGTAACAATAGGCCTAAAAGGTGGTTTACGAATATTCTCATGTACCTTCATAATCCCAAAGATCATAGGAATACTAGGAGTGGTGTTTTGGTGTTTTTCAATTTCAAATTGTTACACAAAAGGCTTTCTCTGATATAGTAACCTGGCTAGCAAACTCACAACTCATTCTCAACCCTAATAAAACTAAACTTCTCATTTCCCACCCATCTAAACCTGCTAAACTCCCATCTACCTTTTATATTAGTGATAGCAATAATATTAAAATGTTCCCAGAACCACAAACAAAACTATTAGGTGTCATAATCAACAATAAACTAAAACTTGACATACACAATTCCAACACAATCAGACAACTTCATAAGAACATGGGAACCCTATATAGAAATAAAAATATTCCTAACAGACACTTCTAGGATAGCTATAGCTAGATAGAACACACCTTTTTTCTTCACTTCTATATGCCTCCCCTATTTTCACCAACCTCAGTAAGTCAGAACTAAACATACTAAAAACATGTTACAATAAGATTGCTAAATTTTCAACAGATTCCACACATACAACTCATCACTGCCATAGTCTAAAAAATCTCTCGTGGTTAGAATTACCACATCTCTTGAACTACAATCAATTTATAGTGGCTCACAAAATAATAAATGAACCTGAAAACACACCATCTTTGACAAATCTACAACCCTACACTAATAATCATAATCTTCATTCATTTAACAAAGACTTGCTCCAGGTTACCAAGTCCTCCAACTCAACAGGTGACTCTACTCTTGTTGCAAAATACTGGGATACCGTCCCTCATAGTATAAGAACCATAAACAACCTCAATCAATTCAAGAAACTTTTCAAAACACACCTATATGAATCATGGCCTTGCACATGTAATACACCAGGTTAGCCACTAACATAGCCCAAATTAGACTTAAATACTCATAACACAACTATACTATCTCTAAACTTATCATTTGTAGTTACTACTTCTTTCCTGCTTTTTCTCCTCCACTGAGGTACTGCTAGCTATTCTTATCATGTTAGGTGAGGCTCTATGATAATTTAACTACCTAGTTAACATTTTATGCTTTTGTATATACATAAGTTATATATGTCATGTTCTGTTTTAATGCTGCTTAGACAGTTTGGCATGTCAAGTTCTGTTTTATCACTGTTTTGTTTTTATTATCTTTGTTTTCTGAGCTACAGTTTTGCATATTAAGAATTGACTAGAGGTTTTTCTCCCCAGGCCTCCAATGAAAATGGGTTCTGTCCCAGTCGGACCATCCCAGTAAACAAATGTAAAATAAATAAATAAATACATTAAATCTAGAAAGAGTAATTTGTCCTTGTAAAAGGAAATCATCCAATAAACAATCAATTTTCATGTCAGTAATATTAGGTTCATTCCTGGATGCTGTTGAATAAATATCTCAGTCATAGTAAAGTAAACATATCACTAATATAATCAATACAATCAAACAAGAACATGCCCCCACCCTTGTCAGGCTTCATAAGTGTAATGGATTTATCTTGCCTGAGCTTATTTATTAATGCCTGCTTAGATTTTGTAAGGTTATATTGCATCCTAGATTTCATTTTAGAAGAACAAACCTTATATAAATAATTTTCAGGTGCACTAGAAAAAACTTGCATAAAGAGATTCATGGGGGAGTAAGTAAGTACTTCTTTCCTTGAATGGATTATTATTATTATTTGAAATAGCGTTGGAATGATTATGGGAATATAATATAGCAAGATTTAGCTTTCTTGTATACAATTTTAATTTGATTAAAGAATCAGCTAAATCAAACTGAACCACAGGTACGAATGTAAAACCCTTTTCAAACAAAGAAGTGTTCATTAGTAATAATTGATTGACTAAAGTGAAATATATTGATGTCTTTCCAAATATAGACAATACTGTTGTCCAACAATGTAATTCTATGATTAGATGCAGAGGTGGAATCTGGTGAGGCTGAAATCTGTTTCGACTCTTTCCTCTCCCTCTGCCTTTTCCCCTCCTTCTCCTGGAAGAGCCCCGGTGTTGGTAAGCTGTTGTAAGACCAGAATCCAGGTCCACATTGTTGGAATTTGCCTGTTTGGGGGCAGATTGATGAGCTAGTCATTCTGACCTGCAGAGGGGAGGGAACTCTAAAGGATGATTGAGACAATGTGGATCTGGAAGGTATTTTTGGTCAATGTTTTCATCCACCATATCCAGCTCACCAAAAGAAAAATGGCATTCCACCTATAGGAATTCTTCTTAGGAAGTGGGCCAAGGAAATGCATTGCCTGATTCACAGTGTTTGGCATCCCTAAACAATTTCTTATTCTTTCTGTTTTCTTTAACTTTAGTACAACAATGGTCAATTTTTGCAAAAACTCTATTATAGTCCTCTTGGTAAGAAATAAATAATAAATCATCCATGATTTTCTTATTAAGGTTCTTGACATCCAAGGTTAATGCCTGAATCCATTTCTGATTTTGTTTAATCAGCAAGGTAATAAGTTCTAAACCTTTTTGATTGTATAAAGAAACAAGTTCATACTAAAAGGAAGAACCATGCAACATACCACTAGGAAACTTATAGTAATCCTCTAGGTAGTCTTTCCAGTTTTATAAATTCCTGTAGATAGGCATTATCAAGTTGTAAGGCGCATAACTTAAAAAGATTTTTGCATGAAAAGAAAAATAGTGGAGAAGTGGAGAAATAAACTCTCCCTTCTCCAGTATGAGGTGATACAAAATCAACTACAGGTGGAACAGAATCTTTAAGAGAACTAGCCAACCCCTTCCCACAAAGCATAAGAAGGGAGGAAATACCTTTATATTACACCTGGGGTAAGAATTCCACTGGGAACATTGAGAAGACAAAGGAGACATCACCTAAATAAGTTGCATAAGCTCTCCTTTAAGAAAATGAACATTCACTGATCTGGAAGATTCCTGGGTTTCCATAAATAATGGTTGACAAATCAACTTGGGAACACCAGGCTCCATCCAGTTGCTAATAAAATCCAACAAAACTGAACAAAATCCAGAAAAGCCATAAGCAAAGAGGTAAAAAATTTGCTGAAACAATCATTTGTTAAAATGATTTTTCACTTAGATTTGATGAATAGTCATTTGCTGAATAGACTATTCAACAAAATGATACAGACCTAATTTTCTAAGACTATATACAGAAAAATGGGAACATGGAAGTGATGGGTGTTTTTATAACAGCAGATGTCCTCTTTCCTACCACTATCTGAAATGAACGATCACAATGGCAAAAACAAGTTTTTCATGCAAACAACACATAATAAACACATCAGCTGAATGTAACATGCTGTTACAGTTGGAAGATGTATAACTACTTGAGTTGTCTTGGGGAAATAGTCCCCCAAATGCAGATATGTATACACCTTAACACAATGATGAGAAAGGTCTGAATGCTCAGTGCAGCTACTCCCATGATTTGGAATCCCACTCACATATTGGGAAACACAGCTTCACTGTTCTAAAATGCCCTGTTCCCTGTCTGATCCTAGAACTTTTTGCCACATTTTGAAATTTCCATGAAACTAAGTTCATAACATTTTGTAGTGTTGTCTGATTCTTTCAGATGAATTAATCTGTTCTCTGTGCCACTGACTTGATTGTAAACAAATAATATAGAATGTTGAAGATCTCTGTGTCATTACTGATGATGAAATTCTTTAAAAATAAAGTCTGACAAATAAACTGTGTCTTACTTTAATATTCTACAGTAAACTGTGTAAGGAGAAGTAATGTTACAGTAATAATAATAATAAAAATTGCAAATAGTTTCAAAGCATAATATTATGCAAATAACCAGAAAGACACAGAGATAGGAAAAACAAAATATTTAATAAATAATCAGGATACATTCAAAAAATACTGCGCCTTTCAACTAATTTTGTTATCTGTCTTACTGCAAGCACCATCCTTGTTATAGATTGCTGATGACAGTTACTTGACAAGAACTCATACATGCAAGTTTCCCTCCTGCCATTAGGTTAAAACATTTCCAAGTTGATAGTAAATCAGTCCAATATACAATTATTCATTTTACTTTATCTTTTTCTCCATCTGTCCCCTAAAACATTTTTTTTTTTTTGGCTTTTTTCTCCCAAAGCTGGCAATTGAAGAGCAACTGTCTCTTTTTATGCTACGTTATTTATGTATGTAAACATCTGTACTTGTATGCATGTATGCATGCATGTATTTGTTGATTAGGGTAGAGCATTAATCCAAGAGGAGCATTTTCACTCTCAGCCTCGGGTTTACAACCAGATAAAGAAAGGTTGCAAGATAGTATCGGAAACTGGTTACGCTAAATCTTACATTAAGAAGGCATTAAAACAATCAATGATACAAAAGCAGGTGAAGGATTAATCAGTGCAAGTTGGCAATAGGTTGATACATTTCTAACAGCTGGAAAAGAGATGGGAGTTCTACAACATCTAAAGTTCAACTTCCAGGTGCTCTTAGACTGTTCTGTCAGTGCCAGAGACTTGAACATTTTGTAGCGCAGGTACACTACCACTCACCTTAAGCTTGAAACTGAATGAGTTCAGGCAAGCAGTTGAGGCAGCGTACCTAAACACGTTATTCAAGTTTCAACAAGTAAGTATGACAACTATAAGGAAGGAATGGGGGGGGCACAGATCAAGGCAACAGTCAGGAGGGGGTTTTAGGTTTAGGAAGTGAGAGAGAGACTTTTAGGTTTAGAGAGCAGGAAGGGAGTTTTAAAGGGAGGGAGCAAGAATGGCATTATAGGTTTAAGGAGAAGAAAGGGAGTCTTAGAGATAAGTAATGAGAAGGGAGTCATGGTTAATTATCTGGAGAGGGTTATAGGTCTGCAGAGTGCGAAGTGTATTTTAGGGATTGATAAGAATCTGGTAGATTTAGACAGTGTTGTAGGATATGTGTTGGGAGGGCTAAGAACGTATGGGAAATCTAGTTAGTGGGAATCTCAGCAGTTGCCTATTCAAGCAAGTGGCAGCGAGTAAGTATGTTTATAAGTACATACTAGGTTATCGGTCTGTAGACTATTAGCCCAGCCAATAACCAAACGCCGGAATCAAACATTTACCTTGTATTTGAGAGGTAAAGACTGTTAACCATTATCCCAGGCCACCAACTAACAAACAGTACACAAGCACTTTTAGCAGAGCCAAATCCTAGACTAGTAAAGGCATTTATTCCGCATGATTAATACTGCACTACATTATGAACTCTAACAAAGGAATGCTGTATTTCGTACTTCATAAGGAATTTTCTGCAAAACTATGAAAACTTGTAAAGTTGCACTATTATACATCGACATTTATATCAGGAAGAAACAAGTTTAAGGGAAGGATTTTTTTTAGGTGAGAAAGGAAAGTGTAGATGTAGTGAGACTATGAGAGAGAAGTGAAATTTTTAGAAGGAAAGTTTTAGTGGAACAAACTATCATATCTAAGAAGTAGAAGATGAAGGAGGCAGAAAATGGGGGTGTTTGAAGAGTATCTTTGTGGTAGGTAGCAGTACATTTTTTAGAAATGTATTTGTTTTCTGGACTTTCCCAGGCATGACAGTCTATATTACCCGATCAAATGTTTAGGTTAGCGAATACCTAAATGTCGAACTGGTAATATCGAAAAATTAAAACAGCGAATGGCTGATTTAATGTATGGAATGAATTCTCTTGGCCGCAAAAGAAAAAAAATGTAAACCAAAATGAAGGCGGGGGGGGGCTTTGCCTCCCCCACCCCCCTAACTAAATATACCAACTCCGGATCACTCTACAGTAGGGAAAGGGGCAAAATCCGCATAACAGTCAAGGGAATTCTTTCCCTGCATTGTCAGTCATTCATGGTTTTTTGCTTTCACTGTTACCAGATTGCTGTTTAGGTATTCGCTGGCCTAAATGTTCGATCAGGTAATAGGAACCCGACAGAAGGAAAGCTTGACCTTAAGTGGCCATGTAAAGGCATTGTGGAAGAGAATTTTTATATAGTACCTGTAGGGTGGCGGGGTGTATAGCTGCTGTAGTATGTTCCACATCTTTATGTGGGAAGAAGTGAGAAATGGCAGCAGTAAGAGTGATGGAAGTGGCGCTGAACTGTGTTACAGAATACAGTAAGTGCTGGAGCTGGTTCGAAAGTAACAGAATACAGTAAGTGCTGGAGCTTAAGTGCTGGAGCTTATTCTAAAGGAATGGCATTTGGAATGGCTGATCAGGAAGTGTTTCAGCTGTTTAAGGAAATGAATGATGAATTGTAATGATTTAACATCTTCAGGTATGGTTTCCCACACTGGTGGCCAGTATAGAAAAAGGATGTTCTCTGTATATCAGGTTGGAAAGACCAGTTTGTAAATAGGGTATAATTTGATAGACAGATCTTAAATTAGTTCTTTCTGCAATTCTCTGAGCAACAAAAGGGAAACTTTCTTCCCATGCCAGTTTGTATAACATGTCACAAAGAAGAAACAAGTTCTCTGTGATATTAGCTGCCGTCTTACTTCTATAAGAGAAAGACAGTCAATGGCGTTCCCTTTTAGGGCATAGGTTAATAAAACAGCAAATTTTGTTCCAGCTGGATGGAAATATTCAAAGTGATAAAGGTCAACATTAGACAGTTTCATAAAACTCTATGCTGCAATAAAATCTACTTATAAATAAATGGTCCTTATTTGTTCATACTGCATACCTTTATTACAGTCTTAAATTGAGAAACATTTTGATCCTCTGTCAAAGCTCGTAATTTTTCTGCATGGTACTACAAGTTTTCCATTTTTCAAAACTGAAAAATAAACTCTGAAAGTAAACTGCCTAGTCCTAAATAATAGAGATTCAACTGACTGATTAAAGATGAAAAACATAATTATTTTGCAACCCTGCACCATCTATATTGGGGTCTACTGCCTCTTACTTAAATGTACTATCTCCACATTTTGTCTAGTGAAAACAAAAAAAACACCTCAGCAGAGTGAATAAGAGTATTCTCACTAACTGTGAGCTTGTACATCCATTATTTTAAGAGAAACACAGATGGAGAAATGCAGAATTAGGGAAATGAAATAAGGAAGGCAATAATCAACAAATAAGACATTGCACACTCAAAAAAAGATGTGCTGCAAGTGTTAGACTCCTTACTGACAGCAGAAGAGACTGACACAGCCAATCAGAGGCAAGGGATGAGAGTGTCTGTTACTACCTGGTACCTTACCGCAACACAGACACAGACTGTCAGACTGGGGAGTAGTCCAACTTTTCGGGTGTTTTTATAATCAATACCCGTATACACCAAAAGAGGATTACATGAGTGAGCTTAACAGTATTATACAAATAAACTTGACTCTTCTGGCATTAATTTTGGCCAAAATGTGGTTGTTGTCACAAACTTTAATATGTAACAAAATGTATAAGCACATGCATGTGTGTGTGTGTGTGTGTGTGTGTGTGTGTGTGTGTGTGTGTGTGTGTGTGTGTGTGTGTGTGTGTGTGTGTGTGTGTGTGTGTGTGTGTGTGTGTGTGCACCTACCCATACACACCTGCATGAGCACACACTAGCAAACAAATGCACATACACTCACATGCACACATGTACACACAAGCAGATTTTTTGACTGGAAGCAGAGAGAGAGAAAGATCAGACTGAAACTTTTAATTGGTCCCAGCATAGATTTTGTGCAGGTCACAGTACATACATAAATAGTCCTTAACAGCAAAATATACATAATCAGTCATTAACAAAAACAGTATTTGTCAATATACTCTTTCTTTACTCTGAATTTTTTTCTTTGCTTGGATTGTATTTTGCCACCTTTGCTACAGAAAATGTAGTTCTCTATATTGTTCTGTATGAGTTCTCTTATATTTCACAGTTCCATCCAGTGACACATAGATCTTTTCTTATTTCTTTCTTTCAGCATTGGTTAGCTTCATCTAGTGACATGATGACTATTTGCTGACAGCCCTCATATGCATTATTGTTTTCCTGTCTCTTCTTTCAGTTTATAAGGCAATATTTGACTTTGACATGTTGTCATACTAAGAAAGATGGTTTGCTTGAAGTACAGAATCAGAGAAATGGGATTTGTAATTTAATAAACAACAAATAAGAGTCTGTATTTTTGTGAACCATATGGTAGAGTGGACACATGGATACTTCTCCATATATGATCAGCATCTTCCAAATATGTTTAGCCCCATCTGTTAGCATCATTTCCAAAATTAATCTCTATCTGTTAGGCTGCAATGCCAACTGCCTCAGGCGTGCCTATGGGGAACATTAAGAATTATTCCGGCTTGGGCATTATAGAGATTAAAGTGCTCCATTTAACATCTGGCTTACTGAGGTCTTGTCCACAGCCAACTATTTCTCTCTGAGTTTTGCTATTTCAGTAACTCATTTAATTTTAATCTTTGCCTTGTCTTTCCTTTCCTTTGCTCTGTGAGATGAAGCAGAACTTAACATGTAATTGGTGACTTTCTTTGGCGGTTTTATTATTTTTTATTTTTATTTTTTCCTTTTGTTCTGGGTTGTTTTGGTGATGAATATAGGAAAAATATATGTAATATAGACTACTGACTTGACTTTACATTCTCTGTCCTGAAAAAGTACAGAGAAAGATCTCAGTGGTCATGCTGTTATCAGTTGTAGCAAATAAAGTAAAAAATATGGTGGCTTATTATACAAACATTCACTGGCTTATAAATGTCACAAACACACACACACACACACACACACACACACACACACACACACACACACACACACACACACACGTATTTATATGCCTAATTTTTTCATCAAATGTCAAAATAACATTTCTGAGAATATGTAAAAAGTCTGTATCAGAAAGAATAAATATAATTAAGTATGGGTAACAATACATTTGACAGTAAATTAATCAAAGTAATGGAAACATTAGCTTAGCATCTTCTTCCTGATAGTACTATAAAACCATTGACTGTGTACTGTTCAGTCAGTAGGGACAATGAGATATGCATTTGCAAAATGTTATATCTGGTAGGTATGTCATATTATGCAAACAGAACATAAAAACTGATTTTTTTTCTAGAAAAACTATATAGTGAGACAAAATTTATAGCTGTGAAGAAAACATATTTTAGTACCCTGCACTAACATTTACTGTAGTAACTAGGCAATCAATTAAGTTCTGAGCAGGTCACTTAAGAATCCTTGCTGAAGTAGAGAGAAAAGCAGTTATATGGTTCATTTGTATATTTTGTTATTTTCTGATAGCAGCATTTATACACAATGGGCAAGCCTCCTGCTCATTTATCTACTTTTCTATTCTAACTGTACGGTTGTATAACTTAGAAATGGCCGGATAAATTCTTATTTTTGTTCAGTATGATCTTACTTTCTTCACACTGTATAACACCAGAATTAAAAAAATTTAACCTGGCAGGAGTGTGGATTACTGCCCATCACATAATGGATACAAGAGAGCTTAACCCAGCAGTCATACAATTAAATGAAATGCAACTGAGTAGTGCATGATGAATGTTCTGTATGCTGGGAGATTATATGGAACGTTGACTGAATTTAATATTTTGGCAGTTTTTCTTTGTAATCTTCAGTCACCGAACATGATGATCTCTCCAGTTCAGTTTTGTTACATTCTTTCAAATAGTATTGCCCATTTGATGAAAAAACATGTCTTGTAGAGAGTGTTTACTCTGTATATGAATGACATTTACAGAAAAAAATATGACATATTACAGATTAAAATGAATATGACAATATAAATATGGACGGATGGATATTATTGAGTGATTTCTTTAAAGAGGAGTCAGTGGTAATAGCATCTGTTGTGTAGTTTTAAGTGATTTTTGGAGAAGCTTAGTGGTGACATATTGAAATATTTAATTTTTGACCAATGGGAAGGTTATTATTTAAAACAAATTAGGAAAGTAGAAAGTAGATGTGATGGGATTGTTAAGAGGAAAAAAATAAGAAATTGCAGAGGGACGTAAAGAAATACATTGATTTAAAAGCCTACCTAATTAAGGATGACAAAACAAAAATTAAAATGAAAATGGAAATGTAATACACACTGGAAATAATAACAACCGGAAAGATAGGGTGAATAATGAATGTGAAATTAGTGGTGATAATACAGGAACTAAGACTAGATATAATGGTAACACCAAAAGATATTTTTTTCCAAATGACCATACAAATTACAGGAAAGGAAAGAATCAGAACTACCACAGTTTTGAGAACAGAATGTATAATCACCCACACGCCAAAGGTCAAAAGGTATGGACAAACAGGAAACATTATTAGAGGATACCAAAATTGTATACAGACTCAATGGATTTAATATTTATAATTATTCAGGTATATACATTACTAAAGAGCACTTTACTCTTTTTCAAAAGGGTTAAAGTTTGCGCCTACTCACAGCTTTAACTTAGGAGACAGCTTGATTTTAACTAAACTGTTTATTAAGAATTTAAATCTAGCAGTTTTATTCAGAGACAATGATAAAATAGAAGGTGATGAGAGAAGGGCTAAGAAAACAATGTATTCAATCTCCCCTTGCATCCAACTTTATATATTTTGGAAAAAGCCATTTTAGATGAATTATGTAACTTACAGGTAAAATGTAACAAGGGGAAGACTTTTTTAGGAACCTTAATTGGAAAGAATGGGAATTATACCATCAGCTTAAAAATGGCAACACTGTTTGTATAATCAAACCTGAAAACCATGGGGGGTTGTTATTTATGACTCCATTCAGTATAATAAAGATATTTTAGACATCTTGAATGATGAAGATACATATTCTAGTGTTTCACTCAATGAGATTAATATTACTTATCACAGGATAGATTCTTTTCTCGAAGAATATTTTTTGGAAGGAATGATTTCTGGAGGTATTTATAATTTTTTGAAAGTGACTAATCCAAACATTCCCTCAAATTTTGGTATCCCTAAAGTCCACAAAAATATTTATCACCCTCCATTTAGGCTTATTTTAGCTGCGGCAGACTTGAAAACTTGTCCTGTTGTGGTATGTATTGATAAATGGTTAAAACCCATTTATAACAAAGTCCCCCACTTGCTTATTGACTCATGGGATTTTTTGGGCAGGCTTAAAATAATTTATGGAACAAAAAGACAGATTTTTAACAAGTGATGTTGTTGACCTCTTTATTTCAATCCCCGCACATTAGGGTTTGGAGTATTTTCTTAGTAGTGTTGATACTTATATGAATTTTAGTCTTTTACATGATTTGATGGCAATTGTGATGGACTATAATTTTACATCCTTTGAGGGAGAGCTGTTTAAACAGAATAAAGGTGTTACTATGGGTGCTTTGTGTGTCCCGATATATGCCAACTTAGTGTTTTTAGACTGGGAAACTAAAAACATTTTTAAAAGTACTTTTAACAACTATATTAAATTGGGTTACTTTTACATCATCGAACATTCAAATATTCGACACTGATATGATCGAGACCATATCATCGAACATTTAAATGTTCGACAATGTAAAAGTAAATAAAAAAACCTAATCCAAAAAAAAGTAAACTGTTTATAGCAGGGGGCCCTACACCCCCCCATGTGTGGGGGCTGTGCCCCCCACATCCCCTACTTAAATATTCCAACTCGGAGACCGCACTACATTGCAGTAACAGGAAATATTCCCATTCTGCACTGTACGGAGGTCCATATTCCGTCATTTCCCATTACCAGAATATAGTGCAATCTCGGAGATGGTATATTTAGGTAACGGGGGTGACCGGAATACACGGGGATCCCTAGGCAACCTCAGTTGTCTAGTATCTATTCCCAATTTTAAACCCTCAGATTGTCAAACATTTAAATGTTCGATGATATGGTCTACCCCATATCAGTGTCGATCATTTGAATGTTTGATAATCTGAGGATATCTCATTAAATTATAAGTTAGATTCCAGGATGATATATTTATCCTTTGGAATGGAAAGGAGGAACAAATCCAGGAATTTATCTAGTATTTCAATAGTGTTTTAGACTTTTTGATAAATGTGAAATTCGTTTTCTTGACACTTTAATTAGGCACACTAAATCTGGTTTTAAGTCTAATGTATATAGGAAAGAGACTTTTAACAACTCCTAGTTGCATTTTTCAAGCTACCACCCTTTAAAGCAAAACAAGAGTATTTTATAATGGCAACTTATTAGGGTGGCCAGAATGACCTCCAACAAAGAAAATGTTATAGGAGAGGTACAGAAAGTAGTGGAAATGTTCCTAGCAAGATGTTACCCTCAGAAACTTACAGAAGATTTAATGGGGTATGTGTATATTCAATGGGGTAAGAGATATCAATCCCTCCTAGGAGTAGGACTAAGAAAGTTAATATTTTCATTAATAAAAATGATGAGGGAGGCTAATAATTGAATTTGAGACCCAGGCTGAGGAGATTAAATCCATTGTGAGAAAAAAATTGGACTGCTTTAAAAACAGACCCAGAATTATTCTGGCTTCTAGTTCAGAACCATGCTTCATTTTTAAGACTGGGGTAAATCTTAAAGGAAGTTTTGAGGGAAAAGGAGGGAATTATGTGAACAAGAAACAGAGTATTAGGACTAAAAGGTGTGGGTGTCGTGCCCAGTGTAGTTATATTTTTGAAAATATGTTCTATTACCCTTGAAAATGGGATAAGGTCAAAAATTACCTTTAGTAAAGGGAATTGTCAGACCTGTAAAATGATTTATTTAGATAAACACTCCACTTGTCCTGTTTTTTTTTTTACATGGACCAAAATGAAAAGGGCATTAAGGAAGAGAAAATACAAACATCTGTATCATATAGGAAAAATGAACAAAAACAATGCACTATATAAATGCCCCAACTTCCAAAAATATAAGTTTGCTATTTTGGAGTCTATAATGGCAAACTATAGAGGAGGTAACAATGGTGGGCTTGTGGAAGAAAGGGAGGTCAGATGGTAGTTAAAGTTACATGCGGCACATTATCAGGGAATTAATGAGTACATTTCTCTGCAGCCCATATTAAATAAGAGAGCTAACATACACTAAAGATGGTTTTAAGTATTGATGGTGGGATTTTTTATAATTTTATAATTTTTTAGCAAATGTTGGATGTTTTTATTACTGATTTTTAATGACTTTTTGAATAACACTATTTTTTAACACTGTCACTTTAAATGTTTAAATTGGTTAATTAAAGGTGGATTATCGATTATATAAGTAGGGTTTGAGATAGTGAGATGCTGATTTTGATGATTTCCTAGTTTTAAAATGATGAAAACACTTAATTTGTGTGGTTACTTCTTATTAAACTTATTTTATGGATCTGTTGGACTAACTTGGAACATTTTATTATTTTTATTTTTTTGTTTATGACTAGTTTTAAGTGATAAGTGCTAGAGTTAGACCAAATTGGAAAATGATTTGCATCTAAATCTTTTACTTTTATAAAATACTTACCAGCCAAAAAGAAACTGCAGAGCTCAACATCTTCTGATAAAGAAAAAAATATACCATGGGAATTATTTTCTGAATTTAGGTACATTTGCAGAAAACAGAAATCTTTGCAACAGAACAAATCATTGATGATGGATGAGCACTGTGACAGCTTCAATGTGGAGAAAGGGAGTTAAAAAGGATGAAAAACTTTGTTTGGCCAATGCCCAAATAGTTTGAATAATGAAAGCAACTTTAGATCGCATGATCTTTGCAGGAATGTTAATAATTAAGTTAATTTTGTGGTAAAATCAGTTGAACAGGAAGGATCAAATGAAGTGGTTGTAGGTGACCAAAGCAAGAGCACACCTTTTCTAGCCATCGTCATGAAGGCTTTATGAGAATTCTGTATGTTGCCTTTGTTATTCCAAAGCACTGCACCAGATAGGACTTGGCATAACCAAAGCTATTAAATCTTTTAACTAAATGCAAGAGCCTCAAGGAGAGGAGAATATGCCTCTTTGCATATACAATATTGAATAGTACAGTTTTTGATGCAAAAACATATGTTTGCATTTTGATTTACTGGTAAGGATTGCTGTTACAGTTTTCTTGGAATTGGAACCTCGTTTTGTGGCATCTTAAACCAAAATACCTCAATTCAGTACCTGAATTAAATATATACTGCTAATTTTCAGTGCTATTGTAGATGTATCTGGGAAAGGCATGTTGTCAGCAATTTCTTTGTTAAAAAAATAAATAAATAAAAAAAAAAATAACTTACTCTGAAAACTAATGTGGGATGCAATGGTAGTGAAACCACAATATAGCTATATAATCACTCTTAAAAATAAGTTGCTTTTTTGTCTGCCAAGAGTGCTTTGCTACTGTATACAAATCATTTCTTGAAGCCAGCAAGGCACTCTTTTGTGGCAGTAGCCTGCAAAATAATTTTCTTGCCAGGTTTAACATTAATATTTTTATACTGCAAGTCACTCTAATTGTATTCTATTCTAAAAGTATCACATTATATAATGATTATATATTGTGTTATTAATGTTATGCAACAATAACTGGTATGAGAGTTTTATTATTCATTACCTTACTTACTTCATGTTAAGCCAGAATAAAATCACTACCATCACCCTGAAAATGTCAGGATAACAAATTATGCCAGCCCAAAAAAATGCGCACCACTTATATATTATCTCAGCATTACTCTTATAAGACGTTCCAGTATTAGATTTCATGCCATTACTGAACTCTTGAAATCAAGCCTTAGCAACATCTCAAAAATTTAACCAGTGCTATTTATTTCCCTCAATACAGTGACCATTTTCTTTCCTTTTATCCCTTCTACAACGTACTTTATTATTTATTACGATTGCTGTTTCATTGCTAACTTCACACAACATTTTGTTACTATTCATAATAGTTCTTTTTAACTTGCTTGCTTGTTGTTATTTATATTTCTCTGGGCTGAGGTAGAAATTAGGCCACTTAAATCACTACTCTGCCCAAGTTACCAAATTACATAAATAAATAAATATAAAATCTTCACAATATAAATGATGCATAATCCAGGCAATGCCATAACTTCTTAGGAAGTCATACCCCAGAATTTAGTAGAATCCATGTAGGCACAGTGTCTGTGTGCATGGTTCTTCCTCGGAAGCATGACATACATATTAATGATGACACATTGCTGATGGAGAGTTGTGGAACACGGTTACTGAATCAGTGCAGGGAGTGGTGTAGTGATAACCATGTCCGCAAAGGAGTAAGAGACTCCCTACACTGTGCTAGTGTTGAATTATAATTTATTTATTTATTTTTTTTTTATAAAAAAGCATGTTTGCGTGGCATGGTGCGGCACACAGAAATGCTAAGCAGTGCCCCACAGATAAGAGAGCAGACACGTACCAGACATCTAAGAATAGAAACTGGATGTAATTAATTACTTATTTAATGGTAGGTTTAAGCACGTTTGCATGGCATGGCATGGCGCTCAACACTGCTAACAGGTAGCTCAGTGGTATATGTGAAGCTATACCAAATTTTTTAATATCCATGTAGCTAAATGGGTAGAGTGACTGCTTCATGTGTAATAGGTCCAGGTTTTCAATACATGGAAGGAAAATATATATTTAACTTTGATATACATATTATGTAGCCTATTTTAAAATATGGCCCCATTGCACTCTGCTAAGCTTTAATCAACTGTGCTTAGACCTGCTAAGCATGGCATAAACATGGTAACAGCTGCCAATGGTTATGAGCTGCTCAGCACTGCTTGGCTGGTTTGCACAATGCTAAGCTCTGCTAAGACTACGGTCCTGTGAGTTTTCATGATTCTTAGCTCAGCTGTGCTGGTCTGCATGGTGCTAAGGAATGCAATGCTTTTTTGAATGTTGTCCAATGACATGTAAGGGCAGGAAAGCAGCCTACATTAAGCCTAGCATGCAGGAATACAGCAGAATCCATTGGAGTTCTACCTCTGATGGGTGCTATGGTTGGTGTTAGTGAAGGTGTGAATTTTTGAGCACAGCATTGAGGCATTCTGGATTCCAGGAGCATGGTTGGATATCTAGTCAAAACCCATGAAAACTGGCTGCTGCAGGGAGGTTTCCAGGGTTCAAAGTGTAAAGTGGGGATCTGGGACCAGTTGGCCAGAGAACTCACCATTGTTACTGGTATCCCACACACAGGTGAGCAGTGTTGTCACCACCATGATGACTTGAAGAGATGAAAGGAGGAACTCCTAGACACCTGGGTCCAAGAAGCTCGGGCAGGGAATGCCCCACAAGTATGTAAGTAATTTTACCTCTGTTTCACTGATATCTAATCTGAATGTCTGCAAAAGTGGTATGCATAATGCTGTGCTTCTCTCCCAACAGCTGCAGAAGAGAGGACTTGCATTGTCAAGTCAAACACTGGGCGCCTGGCCAGGTTGCACCATGAGTGTGGTGAGTATGGGTGTATTATACTAAATGCAGTGAAATAAGCAAGAAAGCATAAAGCATTAACTGCATGAAAGTATATACAGTAAAGTCTTTAATGCAATAAATGTGGAATTAGAGCTGTATTACAAGAAATGAATAATATCAACTGATTTGCAATAAAAACATGAAACAATACCAGTTACTGCATTAAAGTATATACAATAAATTCTGTAGTGCAATAATTGTGGAATTAGAGCCGTATTTCAAGAAATAAATAATGACAACTGTTCTGCAATAAAACGTGAAACAATATCAATAATACAAAGCAATATGGTGTACATCAGAATTGTCTTGCTGTAACCATTGCAGTAGAGATGTATGCATTCAAGGCTGTAAGGTAAGGTGCTGCAGTCAAGCATAACAGTGTAATAGCTGTAGAATGCAAATCTAATGGCTGCCAATTGTATTGTTTAACTCATATAGTACGATTCAGGGCTGTCTCTAGGCCTACATTGTCCACATAATGCTCTGTCATCCACAAACATAGAGTAATCAAGGGTATATGGGTGAGGAAGCCCACTTCATGAGCTGATATTGTTTGTTGACTTCACAGATATTTCAGCCCACAAAAAATAAATTGTGGGCTTGCCACTACAATCCACCACACCAAAGGTTCTGATGAAGTCCCTATTAGGGGAAGAAATCACTCAACATTCAACAAAACTGTGTTTTTGGATCCTGACTTTTGATGTGGTGGATTGTAGTGGTGAGTGGAGTCTTTCTGGTGGTCTTTTGGTTCCTGAATAAATTGTGTACAACAGCATTGTTTATACTGATATATACCTACCAGCTACCTGCATTATACTTGTATTTCATGCATGTGTGTGCTACTGTCACTGCAGTCTAGTATAACACAGTAGTAGTACTGCCAGGTCATATTTTGGTTCAAGGTAAGCTCTAGGCAAATATCAGTCAGTGAGTAGTCAGCAGTGACTCAGAAGCTCAGTTTGTTAAATGCTCTGTATATAGTACATTTTGCTGTACACATACCAGGGTTTGAATCCAGTACTACGTAGCATTAAATGTTACAGTAGCAGTCATGTAATGCTCACATATTCTCTCTCCACAGGAACTACAGGTAAATGAGGGAGGTAGCCCATAATATGGGGAGATAATTGTGTGTTTAGAATTTCTGGACTGTTAAAATTTTAGCAAGAATGTGAAAAATCAGCAATGTGCTGTCAGACATAATATGTGTAATCCTGGTATGACTTTTGCCTGGAGTGTCTGTTAAAAGTTGCTGCAGTTAATTAATACATTCAGTGCAGATGTCCCCTACACTCAGTGCTATTGGGTTCTATTCCTGTGTCTGTCAACCAAGGCATGACTGCTGTTTAGTGTCTGTACTGCACACATACATATCTCTCAAGTGTCACGATTTCACATTGTCATTAATAGTGTGTAATCCACCTGTAACAGGAATACCATGGCAATGAGTACCTAGATTGCAAAGTATCATCATTTAGCCCACAGAACACCTTGTCTGTCTTGTCTGTCTGCAAATGCATCCTCTCCTACTCAACTTACCATCCCACAGGTACCTATATCCCTTCCCCAACATTCCACACTCACCCAAAAAAATAAATTGACACCTGTCCAAAAAAATATCATCCCATACACAGCTCTCCATGTCACACACGTGTCCACTGGGCACCACTAATTTGGTCTAATTGGTTGGATGACACAGTTATGTTGTCCTCAGCCCCTCACACTGGGGTTAGAGAGTCAAAATTCATTTACAAAATCTGTCAAAATGGACAGCTGTTGCTGTACAAGATATGGATAACGGTTTACTATCATAAATTCTAAAATCAGAACAAAACGTGTCTACATTTTCGAACTTATACATCGGAAATGAACGTTTCTGATTTGTCCTAATGTCGAAAACAGCTGTGTATTGTCGAAAATGTCGCTCGCGACATTTTCGGCAATACACAGCACTCCCACCCGTCCTGTAACTACCTACCTAACTAGCCTAAACACACAGTTATGCAGGGGGGCTGCGCCCCTCTGCACCCCCCCTGTGGGGGGCTGTGCCCCCCCACCCCCTCAACTTAATATTCCAACTCTGAGATCACACTACAGTGAGGAAAGGGATGTATTTCCTTAACTGCACTGTACCGTGATCCCCTCACATGAGCGAACGTTAGATTTGCGAATGCACAGTCCATTCGCAATGGTAACGTTCGCTCACATCACCTGCCGAAATATGAAGTATTCGAACATCTGTTGTTTGAATACTTCATAGCCATGCAAGTGCACGTCGGCATTGTGATAGTAAACCATGGATAACTATGGTTCTTTCCTACACCCTTCCTGCACATCCCTAACTGCCTTTCACTATATAGCAAAACATACTGATTGTCACCTAGAGTCATTAGGTATGTAACTGAAATAAAAACTAATCAGAAAAATGTGAATGTACCCTGGACTCTCTTGCAATAATACACCACTAGACAGCCAAAAACATAATGATGGATGTAAGTGAGGCCTGTGATAGCAAGGTATATGTACGCTTTTATCAACAACTTGTGGAAAGCCACCTGCTAAGGCGGCAATGGCAAAGTGCATGTACAACTGGGACCCTGGTGCAGAAATACAGACATAGAAAGCCATGCACATACTGATGGATGTAGAAATGTTTGTCACCGCCTGTATATGTGCACATATCTTGCAAATACAGGTACTTTTGCAGTCACTCAGTAGCACAGTTTGTTAAATGCCTTGCATGCACTACATTTTCCCACACACAGTCCTAAGTTCAAATCCAGTTTTGTGTTGCAGTTCAATTACATTATTGTGAAGACAGCAAGTAATAACTGAGTCATGCAATCCTAATCCACACTGATTACTGCTAGTTAACAAACTGCTACCCACTTTTGCAAATCAGAGGCCTGCATGTAGGGACACACTGCACATATCCATATAGCCTAACTATATGTTGCCTACTACTCTGTTATTGGCACCATTGCATAACAGACATACCTTAATCACATGCCTCAATCAGACTGTACAGGGTACCCTTACCCTGGCTCTGCCATAAAGACAAGGCTGACACATCTGCTACAGTTACACATGCAGCATGCTGTCCTCAAAAGTATCCACACTCTCCCCATGTCTGCTAGGCTGCAGCAACAACTGTGGCCTGTAGCATACACAGCTGTATGTAAAGGTAGATGTTACAGATCTACCATACCTCCCAACCACCTAGAACAAGGGATCTGAGCACAACCATATGTATTGAGGGCTAAGGCCCACAGATAGGAACATGTATAATAGCTTTCCCCTGCAAATATAGTACATTGATAGAATAACAGCTATTGCATTAGTATGCATATTCTGATGGATATGAGGTCTGATTCAAAACTGTGTCTCTTTCCTTACTGACCTCAACCCACAATGATTGCCAGTGAACTGCCAGATGACCACAATGTCATGGGACACTGACCACACATATGAGGCAAAACTGTGGACATACTCCATAAATCTCTATAGTTGACAGTTATGATACCAACCCCCTGCAATGCAGTACTCTCCACACTTCAGTAATGTCCATCTTAACAACTAAGAAAGGGGCCAAGCTCTACATGAAGGCCTTACATATTGCACTGTGGTGGCATGTCATTGGCGAATGATAGTGCAATTCAGCTGTTTTTGCTGCAATTACCAATTCTATGCCAAAAATTGGCACAGAGGCAATTACCTGCTAATGAGCAGTACCTTAAAGAGGCAAGCAGCTGTCTATGGGAAACAGGTCTGTATGAGACTTAACTGACGGTGAGAATGTATTTCAAAAAGATTACCAGAAGCAAAGTTCAAAAAAGGAGTATTTCACTCCACCAGGTATGTAATAGATTTCTCCATGTAACAGGATGCAGATGGGGGATGGATGTATAGGGAATAGAGATTACAACAGTAAGTCTGTCTTAGACCTATGGTAATGACATGTCAGTGATACTCTGCTGTCCTACACCTACAGGCATGTCTCTCAACTGTTTCTGATTTTCATTCACATCTCAGCTCTGTCCCTGTCAATCCCTCCTGCAAAAGTTGGTTGTTATATGAAAGCTAGAGGATTACACAAAATAAATTGTGACATTGAGTAAGGGTGTACACTCCTGTAATGTCAAATGATGTACTGTAATTCACCTCACTCATTCAGTCACTGTCTCACATACATTGTTCTAACATCTTAAAAATGTCCCTGAATATCCCTGATGTCTCCTTGCTAAGTCCCCATTACTGTGGACATATATCCCTGGTTGGTTGACGGCTATGCCTAACATAACTGTCAACCCCTTACAATATGAAAGCAGGACAAAGCCATAATGTACAGGGGGACTGATGCCCAAACACAGCAACAGTGTTAAAATATTTGTCAGAGATCCACAAGTTTGTGTGAAACTGACCAAATCTATGAGGCAAACATCCTGACATTCTGCAAACATCTGTATAGTTGAGATGTATGATGCCTATAGGGAACATATACTACAGCAGGTTTGCATTGTTTTCTGTCATTGTGGCACACGGGTGTTGCTGGACTGTCCCCACTTAGCTGTAATAGCACATTGTTAATTCTCTGACAGTGGCCATATGACATATCATTGGGAGCTTGTCTGTAGGGGTCACATCACAGTAGACTGTAGTGCTGGGTGTTGAAACATACAGCAGAATCTGTCATGGCACACAAAGACATACCTCAGTATTGATACTATCTTGGTGGTATCCATACACATAGAGTGTTTTCAGATTCTGTTGTATAACGAGGGAGCAGTGCAGACCATTATGGGTGTGCTAGAACTGTACATAGTGACATAGTGGACATCCACGAATCTGGTCCTGTAATGTGTACCACAGGAGATATGACCTCTTCACAGCTGCAGAGAATGACATAATAGTGGATGGACTGAGACAGCACCATCACACCTTGTTGTCCAGGGGGAGGCATAATCGGGAGCAGTGTGCTGCATTGTGGACAAACCTTGTGCTGGATGTCAATCAGACTGGCCAACAGGACAAGACCCATGAGCAGGTCTGACACTGGGCCACAGACATGCTGAATGCTGCACAATGGAGGGCAGCTGCTGTTGCCAGGGATCATGCTGCCACTGGTGGAGAGCCTGCAACAGAACATCCACTCTGGGCCACAGAGGAATTCCTGGTGAACCTAGGAACACATGACAGCTCCCAGGCATCCATCCCACCATACATTGTGGAGGTGGGTACCACAGTGTCCATAGCAGAGAAGTGTCCAGGTAAGCGTATTGTGTTCACCAGTGTTGTACTGTAGCAGTCATTGTGGCAGGCTGTGCATAGCTGCACATGGGTGTTCAGTGTATCTTCATTAGGGGGGTTAGGGTTTATGCTCAGTTGTACACACATACTCAGAATGTCAGCAATACAGCCAGTATCACAGTAGCTACTGTACATGTGGATATATGCACATATTACCTTGTAGTGCTGCAACCTTTGGTGGTGCTGACAATACTCTCCCTCACCTTTTCATAGGTCCATCAGGTGTGGCACATGTCCGTGGTCCTGTACCTAGTAAGTATGATACTGTTTTTTAGGGATCATAGAGAGGTTCTCCTGTTCGATTCATGGCTTGAGTGCCTTCTGTGTGGAGTCTGCATGTTCTCCCCGCGGTCAAGTGGCCTCTGAAAGACATTCATGAACGGGCGTGCCTTCGCTGAAGGTTGGGCATCAGGCTGGCAACTCAGCACCATAAAAATCTACTGCAAATCATTAGCGGACCAGCGTTCTGCTGTGGCGACCTCTAACCAGGAAAAGCCGAAAGACAAACATATACCCTATGAAAGTTAAGGGTTGTCATATTGCCCTATGTACAAATGTTGTGTTTAGCCAGAGTAGAATAGTTGTATGTTCCATTCTGGAATAGTTAACTATGGTTCATAGGCCGGGTAATCACAGATGTATATTTGAACAACCATTGACACGTCTGCACTTATAGTTATGAGGGGCTATACAGCCTGGTATACAAGATGCAATTACTTCTAGATGCCTGTTCAAATACAAAAGAGAGATGCTACATACCTGAGGCAGTGACACTAGTACTGGCATATCATTCTCAAGATAGATGTACTGGGTTTTCTGTGTAGTTCTATCACATATAATGTCATATTGCATACCTTACAGGCAGACTGTACTGGCAACTTTACCTGGATGTGGCTGAAGTGCATATTATAAAGGGCTTGACTTGTCTGTGTATGATCGTGTGAGGTTGTCTGTTGTGCATGAGATGGAGATGAGAAGATGTGAGATTGATAATGCAGTTGTGGATCCTTATTTATATGAGTCTGTGTGGATTATCATGCATAAAGGTGCAGGCAGTAACGTACTGCTTTTGTCTTGGTTTTCACAGGTGACTGGGGGGTTGGAGTCTGTCCCCCTCACAACAACCTTATGTCAGTGTCTCATCGGACTCTGATGATGATGGTAGCCATAGTGAGGCACACGTGAGGTTGTGATTCTGTCCCAGAGGTTGACGTCCCTCTTCTGTCCTCATTGTCACCACACACAGTCAGCAATGCCACACATGCCCAGTCCCCAGAGGCCACAGATATTGGACAGTCAGAGGGTGGCAACATTGAACAGGACAGTGTGGCAACTATGGTGTCAGTGAGTGTAGACACAGGCCATAGCCAGAGATCTGGCAAGGTCCCACACAGGTGGATTGACAGCAGTGCTCATAGGAGGACTGCTGTCCATCCACCTGTTGCAAGTGTCACATCATGGGTCACTCGGCACATGTTTTGGACCATCACGGAAGCACAGGCATGTTCTGAATGCAACACCAGATGGATGATTAGGGTTTTAGATGCAGCAGCGTCTGACACCTGTGACTGCTTCCACCGCACTTGGGTCAACCTGGATTGGTTCACTGATATAGTGGACAGACGGTGGGCTAAGACAGGTTCTGCCTTGGACCACACATTGCCTGTGCTGGAACATCTGGCTGGAGTTACAAGTTGGACACGTGGCCGTAGGTCAGCAGCACCATCTGCTGAGAGTCCATGTGGCCGTGCACAGTCACACTACTGTAGTGGCAGTTCCTCCAGGGCTACAGAGAGATGTGTGCTGTCACACCATGACATGGCAGGCCATGGGCATGTGGTCCTGGGTGGCCCCATGGGGGGCACAGCCCCAGAATTTTGCAGTCATCATCAGATACTAGCACCACATCTCACCTTGGGCATAGTAGGGCCAGTGCTACTCCTAGCAGAGCCAGTTCCAGTTTTCATGGCTAGAGATGGTGAATTTCCACTCTACCATATACGGTCCACAGCTGTCCAACATACACACATGTAGAGCTAGCACTGAGCTTGACTGTGTACACACACACTCAAACACCCTGTCACATTGAGGTCGCACATGGCGTCTCTCCATGGCTCATTTAACCGCTCTCCATGGCTCATTTAACCGCACCCCTCCTGACTCACATACATGCTGTCAACTGTTTGGCACAGCCTAGGACTCTGGCACACCTACACCACACCCTCTGCATGTGATGATACCTGTGCTACATCCCTGCCAACTGTGCCACTGATGCAGGGAAATGCTACTATTTGTTTGATGCACAGGATGTCTTTATCACTTGACATGTACTTGTGTAGTACAATGTAGTACAGTATTGTTTTGCCATGCCACTTCTTGTGGGCCATAACAGGTATTGTATGCTAACATGTGTCATGACTACACATCATACTTTGTGTATCTTTGTTGCATGATGTTGGACTGATGGTAGTGTTACAGAATGACAAGTACTTCACAGACCTCTGTAGGTTTCTGTTCCATTTGTCTGAGGGGATACACTATGGACACATGGTATCAATACAGTGATACAGGATGACATAGCAGCAAAGTGGAAATGTGATGTCAACAAGGTATGGCAGTTTATGTGCATGGCTCCCTGGATGTATATGTGTAGAACAGTCTATCAGGGACAATAGGGGCAGTCAGCATGTTAATGCATTCATACTTTGTGATAAGTTCTTCTACCCTTGCTAAATGTCACCTGGGTTATCTGAACTTACATATCCAGAAGGTGTGGTGACGGGGTTGACACATCTACAAATATCCTGTGTCTGGGTCAGAGAGGTGGAGGACATCAGTTATGACTATGTATAGGAGAGCAATTTATGGCCAGCAGCTAGTTACAGGGCCAAAAAGTGCATAACCATTGCACAGGGGGGCCCATAAAGGCATGTCTGTATCATTGCACAGGGATATATTTAGTTGTGATATATTTACATACACACAAAGATACAGAGTTCACTCCTGTGTGTAAAGAACCCCTACCTATCTACTATTACATACTATAGCTTGCAGTACTTATCGCATGTGCCACAGAGGTTATCCGATATTAAACTGTCAGCCAGAGGTCTTAAGGTGGATGACATCAGCAGGCCATGCAGAGGAGGACAATGTAGAGGCCAGCAGCTAGTCACATGACCATAAAATGCATAACCATTGCACAGAGATAGCCCATACAGGCTTGCCCGTAGTGCTGCATGGGGATATAGTTACACACACAAACACACACAGAGTTGACTGCTGTGAGATTAGAACCCCTACCTATTTACTATTATGCATTATAGCTCACAGTAATTATCACATACACCATGGGTTATATCTGTTTTATATATGATTCCAGGCACAATACTTATGGAGTACGCAAAGTAGCCTTCTGCTAGACAGCATGTGTGGCCTGCAGAGTGATACTGCTTGGTACTGTTATTGTATCTGGTGTCCTAGGAGTGGGATACCTATCACTATCCCTGCTACGAATGTATAGTTAACAATGTGGCCATATGCGGCTGGTTACAGTTAGACACGCAAACATGTTGCCAGGGACAATATGGCCTGTCCAAGGCATGCATTGAACCATTCTACAGTTCAACACCTGCTCACCTGTGTCTCTCTACAAGGTGACACTCCGCATACACAGAGGTCTGTGGGTGAGTGGATTATGTCCTGTCGTGGACTTGGTTTGGTTCCATTGGGCAACTGTTTTGATGTGTGAGTGCAAATAACCTCAGCATTCCGAGGGTATGTGGGGAAATCCATACATCCCCATATATATATATATATATATATATATATATATATATATATATATATATATAGTTGTGTGTGTACATTATGTATATGAGGTATGTAGATATATGTGGAGAGTCTATGTATAATTGTAAAAAAAAAAAAATATATAATATATATATATATATATATATATATATATATATATATATATATATATATGGATCTACCTGACAACACCAACACATCACAACACCGACAACGAAATCACTGACATCACATAACCGAAAGTTCACAAACATGAAACCGCACATGCCCAACACACCACAATCCTGACAATCAACAAACAAAACAAATCCCCTGTCCAAAAAGCACACACACAACACAAGCACACCACAATCCTTGCAAACCCACACTAACCTGACATACACAACTACCTACAACCTTAACCCAAACCCTAACCCTAAGGTCCGTCACTATCGCACACTCACCTAACCCGCGCCCTAACCCTAACTCACTTAACCCGCCCCTAACCCTAAAGACTGTCACTATCGCACACTCACCTAACCCACGCCCTAACCCTAACTCACTTAACCCGCCCAGCTTTCGGCGTTGTCAGGTAGACCCATATATATATATATATATATATATATATATATATATATATATATACATATATATATATATATGTGCGTGTGTGTGTATGTGTGTGTGTGTGTGTATTATATGTATATGGGACACATAACTGATAGATACACTAAGCATGTGGGAGTGGGATAGGGTCAGGCAGATATGTATAGGTGGCTGTCTGTATGTACAGTTGTATTACCACATAGCTGGTCATTGTGAGGAAGGGGCAACAGAAATGTGCTCAAGTTTGCTAAGTGTAGGAGCATGCTCATTTGACTGTCATTACTTACAAGGTGACTCCAGGCCAGAGATACCTGCACTCCAGGCCGGGATTTTGTGTGCTACAGACATTGGCAGTGGCACCTGTTTCCACAATACATCAATTCCCTGACATTGTCCATGGCATTCCCCGGCTATGTGCTGTAATTAATATGTGACTGGGGTACATAATGTAACAGCACATACAGGGTGACAGTCTACATATGTCTCACTGTACATGTTTTTTCATAATGTCCAGCATTTCACCCCATATATCAGGTCTGTTCCTCATACATTTGTGGCGTTCCAGTAAAATGTTGTATAATCCAATCAGTGAATAGTACTAACTACAGACAAACATTTGAGTGTTGGACATTATATCCTTCAGATATTCTGTACTGATGCAAATTGCTTTTATACTAGCCACCTTCTAGGTTAATCAGAGCATCTAGAATCTAGTTTTGGCCTTCTGTCCCTCTTTTCTCTCTGGCTCTGTCCAGCTTTCATGCACTAACAGATTGAGAGGTATGGTAGTCTATGGGAACACCACCATACGACTACCTCACATGCAAAAGATGTGGATACTGCCAGATTCAAACCATCAACATGATCATCCACGCTGATGTCCCTAGCCTACTGAGCAACACAGGCTGTCACACAGGGATGTTCCATTCCTCACACAATAAACAGCAAACAGACATACATTGTCATCCCTGCATTACATGAGACATAGAATGTGTGGCCAGGTTCTATGTCACAGCCCTGAAATTGGCTGGTCTGCCTATATATCATTGCAGATTTGCTGTTACAGTAGTTGTATGGGTACACCGATGGGTTGGGAGTGGGTGACGACCAGCCCATGCTCTGCTGGCATAGACAGTTGTGTGACTGCCCTGTGGCCCCACTGTTTGCCATCTCCATTGAATAATGTAGTGGATGTTTCAACCATGTGGCCTAGTGCATATTTTGGTGCACATACCATTGGACAGAGTTGCCCCCACGTGGCTATTAGATCTCTTCAAGTAGCCCAATTGCCCACTATAGTCCCTTGCATATGTGTGACAGATCCATACATATGCTAGCATATTCTAGTACCCCTTACAAGGGGGGAATAGGTGATTGACTTACCTTATGAATGCAACAGTTGACAGATCTGTACTTCAGGGTTGATTCTGTCTGACATATGCACTACACAGGCAATACATGGTTAGGTACAGGTGTGTGGGCTGGCTGGCATCATGTTTGCTAATAGGTATGCGAGTTGGAGTGAGGTGTCAGTCCCTAGGGCCTTAGGTTTTCAGTGCATGTGCTATGTGTTGTCTCTTGGCCAAGGCCAGGGCATACTGGGCATGCCTACATCTGCCTAAAGGGACAACCTCAGAGGTTTCATCCTTGGAGTCCTCCTGTGGGTGTGACTGTGGTGACCTAGGCACTGGTGGAGAGATGCATACCCTTCCCTTTGCTGATCCTGCTGCAGCTGTTTCTGAAGGATCATATTGTGTAGCATGGCACATACTGTGAACATATGGGCACATGTGGCTGGAGAGTACTGTAGCACTCCACCAGATATAACAAGGCACCAGAACCATGACTTCAGCAGCACAAACACATGTTCTATGATATTCCTAGTTTATGCGTGTGCCTCATTATGGCATTCTTCCATGGGTGTGTGTGCATTTCTGAAGGAAATCTTCATCCACAGTTTCAGTGCGTAGCCAACATCCTTGAGTAAATGGCCATATGGGATATGCCCCCAGTAAACATCTGGTACAGCTGTCGTAATAACTGCCAGGGCTGCCAGCACACACATTTATGATAATGCCATGGGCATTGCACATAACCTGGTAGTTGATGGAGTGATTCCCCTTGCAGCTGCTGTAGAGTCTACCCTCCTAACCGGGTGGTGCCTTGATGTGTACATGAGTGCAATCTATGGCACCCAGTATCTCAGGATAGTGTGCTACATGGTAGACGTGCTTCATACTGCTGGCCATCGCCTCAGGGGTGAGGGGAAAATAAATGTGCTCACTGGCATGTGGTAGCATGGGATCCAGGAACTAGAGAGGTACCCTGAATGCTGATGCCTGTGAGACCCCCATCATGTCCTCAGTTGGTTTTTGGAACGTACCTGTAGCTATAGTATCCTAAGAGCTACACATACCTTTCTTTCCACTAGGATGGGTTCCCCTCTGTTGGCTCTGGGTCTGAGTTGGGGTTGGCAGAGCTCAGTGAGTTCTTGTAGTATGTCCCTATCCAGCCTATAGTAATCTACAATCTCCAGCTCATGTAGCTCCTGGAAAGTTACCCTGGGCCTGAACACTCTTCTCCTTCTCAGTCTGGACATATGGTCAGCAGCAGCAGCATTGACCTCATCATTTAGCACATACATGTGTAGCAGACCTGCAGT
Source organism: Protopterus annectens (assembly GCF_019279795.1). Classification (NCBI taxonomy): domain Eukaryota; kingdom Metazoa; phylum Chordata; order Ceratodontiformes; family Protopteridae; genus Protopterus; species Protopterus annectens. Next base: position 510,938,306 of record NC_056740.1, on the reverse strand, counting down.
GGCCCCTAGCATTCCTTCGGTTAAAACTACCAAGTCTGTACTCCACTGGTGCAGAGTATGGAGGGAAATCAGATTGTAGGGTGTATGCACCCTTTATAGTGGTGCTGTAGGTGCAGCCTTTGTGATTGGCTACCTATCATGCATTCCACCTACCAAGTACATAGTTAAGGACTGTTAATGGCCTAGTTTAGGTCAAACAGGGGTCATCAGTAATTAAGATATCAGCCAATTTGTTTTTGTTTTTTGGACAGCCTGCCTCACTCAGCACTACAGAGTGCAATGAAAACACACACACTGCAAAGATTAGCAGTGCTCAGCACTCAGTGTACACACCCCCATGAAAGGATATGCTCAGCACGGCAACGTGCCATGCAAACATACTCAAACACACTGAAACACATGCTGTGAAGGTAAACAATGCTTAGTAGCCAGTGTGCACCCCCCCCCTGCTGAGGACAGTGGTGCGCAAGGCAAACAGGCGCAGCTGAGTTCCAATGAGTTTACAAGTCCTCAGACACAACCCTCTTTGATGTCAGCTACCTCTTCTGTGGACAACAACATGGTTCTGCACTTACATGGATGGGATCTGTGGATACGGATGCTCATTTGTGTTATTCAGTAATCCCAGTTTATTGGCATAGGGATCCATGCACACAACCTGGAAACAACATGGTTTCAGGCCCTGCTTCCTTAGCAGCAGAATGATTCCACCATTGTAGATACTCCATGCAGGGTCCTATAAAACATTACTGTCACATACTAATACCGTTGGTTTTTACAATATTTTTCATAAAAGCATGTTTGCACACTGCAGCACACCGCACAAACATTCCCAGATTATTAAAAAATATATATTTTAAATTATTTTCCATATGATTTTGGACACACAGTGGATAGTTTTGCACATATCTGTGTCTGCTATGCTACTTCTGCCAATCTAACTGCACTTTTGCAGCCCCTATTGTATGTTTTACATCCTGTACACAGAATTTTTCCATGTACACTATGGACACCAAAATGGGGTCTACAGGACTGCCTGTCTGCTTGGTGGATCACTCTATCTCCTTCATTTGAATGCACTTCACCTGCTTATGAGGTGATTTGCTTGCCATCGATACTTCCATGTTGGTGTGTGCGTGCATGCCACTCAGCTCTGTTTACTGGATCGCACACCTGCTTACTTTCATGTAAGCAGTGTGCCACTATGCCTGGATGGAAAATAAGTCTGTGTAGGCTTTAACAAATTCCCCCCATAGTGTCAGCCATAAGTGTATCTCTATACAAGAATGCCGTCCTCTTAAGAAAACAGCTTAAATATATCCGTTAGCATGTTTAAGAGACATCATGCAGGGTGACAGTCTGCATATCTCTCACTGTACATGTTTTTTCATAATGTCCAGCATTTCACCCCATATGTCTGGTTGCAAATTAGCAATAATGTAATTATGTTATTAATGTAATAAAAACAAAATCTGAAAAATAGTTAAACTTCTGACAAAAATATTAGATTAAAATAAATCCTATTTTAAATAGATGAGCATATTTTATTTTTCATTTTCACAAACAGATATAATTTTATGGTATGGCTATGTTGATAAATTCATAGGCTATTGATTAATATATAATTTGATGTAATGGTGCTGGCAAGATTAAGTACCCTTGTCAGACTTGATTAACCTCCACTCAAATTACAGTAAACCCCTAATCAGTCAACTCATTAGTAAAAAATGTTGCTTGTTCTGATATCTGAATTCTCAAATCATGCAATTCTTTTAAAACTAGCTTTAGAATTACATCACAAAGCATACTCCATCTGTAGCTAATGGATTTATGAATGAAAAACTGATTGACTAAATCATGACTAACATCTTACAAAGAAATATAGATTGCTGCCATATAAGCTGAAAAGCATGCTTACAAGACAAACATAATTATTTAAAGGTGGCATTTTATTTTATTTAACAGATCTGACTTTTGATAAACATATGTACACCATACAAAAATTGTGAAGTTATTAAATATTCTATGTAGAATAAGTTAGCATGGTTCTTCTTAGAGCAACTTAGCAAATAAGCAGCTATTTAAGTTAGATAACAATGCTGTGAATATGTGACTGTTCTGATGGAACTAATATTGTTGTTGTCTTTCGGCTTTTCCCGGTTAGGGATCGCCACAGCGGAACTCTGGTCCACTAATGATTGGCAGTAGATTTTCACTAATAATACCTATTAAATAGTTACTCAGCATATCAAGAGTTAAATTGAAATATATGTTCACTCTTAGTATCACAGAGAATACACAGGCATTTCTGAAGGAAATCTTCATCCACGGTTTCAGTGCGTAGCCAACATCCTTGAGTAAATGGCCATATGGGATATTCCCCCAATAAACATCTGGTACAGCTGTTGTAATAACTGCCAGGGCTGCCAGCACACACATTTATGATAATGCCATGGGCATTGCACATAACCTGGTAGTTGACGGAGTGATTCCCCTTGCAGCTGCTGTAGAGTCTACCCTCCTAACCGGGTGGTGCCTTGATGTGTACATGAGTGCAATCTATGGCACCCAGTATCTCAGGATAGTGTGCTACATGATAGACGTGCTTCATACTGCTGGCCATCGCCTCAGGGGTGAGGGGAAAATAAATGTGCTCACTGGCATGTGGCAGCATGGGATCCAGGAACTAGAGAGGTACCCTGAATGCTGATGCCTGTGAGACCCCCATCATGTCCTCAGTTGTTTTTTGGAACGTACCTCTAGCTATAGTATTCTAAGGGCTACACGTACCTTTCTTTCCACTAGGATGGGTTCCCCTCTGTTGGCTCTGGGTCTGAGTTGGGGTTGGCAGAGCTCAGTGAGTTCTTGTAATATGTCCCTATCCAGCCTATAGTGCTCTACAATCTCCAGCACATGTAGCTCCTGGAAGGTTACCCTGGGCCTGAACACTCTTCTCCTTCTCAGTCTGGACATATGGTCAGCAGCAGCAGCATTGACCTCATCATTTAGCACATACACGTGTAGCAGACCTGCAGTGGCCCCTAGCATTCCTTTGATTAAAACTACCAAGTCTGTACTCCACTGGTGCAGAGTATGGAGGGAAATCAGATTGTAGGGTGTATGCACCCTTTATAGTGGTGCTGTAGGTGCAGCCTTTGTGATTGGCTACCTATCATGCATTCCACCTACCAAGTACATAGTTAAGAACTGTTAATGGCCTAGTTTAGGTCAAACAGGGGTCATCAGTAATTAAGATATCAGCCAATTTGTTTTTGTTTTTTGGACAGCCTGCCTCACTCAGCACTACAGAGTGCAATGAAAACACACACTGCAAAGATTAGCAGTGCTCAGCACTCAGTGTACACACCCCCATGAAAGGATATGCTCAGCACGGCAACGTGCCATGCAAACATACTCAAACACACTGAAACACATGCTGTGAAGGTAAACAATGCTTAGTAGCCAGTGTGCACCCCCCCCCTGCTGAGGACAGTGGTGCGCAAGGCAAACAGGCGCAGCTGAGTTCCAATGAGCTTACAAGTCCTCAGACACAACCCTCTTTGATGTCAGCTACCTCTTCTGTGGACAACAACATGGTTCTGCGCTTACATGGATGGGATCTGTGGATACGGATGCTCATTTGTGTTATTCAGTAATCCCAGTTTATTGGCATAGGGATCCATGCACACAACCTGGAAACAACATGGTTTCAGGCCCTGCCTCCTTAGCAGCAGAATGATTCCACCATTGTAGATACTCCATGCAGGGTCCTATAAAACATTACTGTCACATACTAATACCGTTGGTTTTTACACTATTTTTTTTCATAAAAGCATGTTTGCACACTGCAGCACACCGCACAAACATTCCCAGATTATTAAAAATATATATTATTTTAAATTATTTTCCATATGATTTTGGACACACAGTGGATAGTTTTGCACATATCTGTGTCTGCTATGCTACTTCTGCCAATCTAACTGCACTTTTGCAGCCCCTATTGTATGTTTTACATCCTGTACACAGAATTTTTCCATGTACACTATGGACACCAAAATGGGGTCTACAGGACTGCCTGTCTGCTTGGTGGATCACTCTATCTCCTTCATTTGAATGCACTTCACCTGCTTATGAGGTGATTTGCTTGCCATCGATACTTCCATGTTGGTGTGTGCGTGCATACCACTCAGCTCTGTTTACTGGATCACACACCTGCTTACTTTCATGTAAGCAGTGTGCCACTATGCCTGCATGGAAAATATGTCTGTGCAGGCTTTAATAAATTCCCCCCATAGTGTCAGCCATAAGTGTATCTCTATACAAGAATGCCGTCCTCTTAAGAAAGCAGCTTAAATATATCCGTTAGCATGTTTAAGAGACATCATGCAGGGTGACAGTCTGCATATCTCTCACTGTACATGTTTTTTCATAATGTCCAGCATTTCACCCCATATGCCTGGTTGCAAATTAGCAATAATGTAATTATGTTATTAATGTAATAAAAACAAAATCTGAAAAATAGTTAAACTTCTGACAAAAATATTAGATTAAAATAAATCCTATTTTAAATAAATGAGCATATTTTATTTTTCATTTTCACAAACAGATATAATGTTATGGTATGGCTATGTTGATAAATTCATAGGCTATTGATTAATATATAATTTGATGTAATGGTGCTGGCAAGATTAAGTACCCTTGTCAGACTTGATTAACCTCCACTCAAATTACAGTAAACCCCTAATCAGTCAACTCATTAGTAAAAAAATGTTGCTTGTTCTGATATCTGAATTCTCAAATCATGCAATTCTTTTAAAACTAGCTTTAGAATTACATCACAAAGCATACTCCATCTGTAGCTAATGGATTTAAGAATGAAAAACTGATTGACTAAATCATGACCAACATCTTACAAAGAAATATAGATTGCTGCCATATAAGCTGAAAAGCATGCTTACAAGACAAACATAATTATTTAAAGGTGGCATTTTATTTTATTTAACAGATCTGACTTTTGATAAACATATGTACATCATACAAAAATTGTGAAGTTATTAAATATTCTATGTAGAATAAGTTAGCATGGTTCTTCTTAGAGCAACTTAGCAAACAAGCAGCTATTTAAGTTAGATGACAATGCTGTGAATATGTGACTGTTCTGATGGAACTAATATTGTTGTTGTCTTTCGGCTTTTCCCGGTTAGGGATCGCCACAGCGGAACTCTGGTCCACTAATGATTGGCAGTAGATTTTCACAAATAATACCTATTAAATAGTTACTCAGCATATCAAGAGTTAAATTGAAATATATGTTCACTCTTAGTATCACAGAGAATACACAGGCTATACAAAAGCAGCAAAGCAAATAATACAGTCACTGCAAAAAATGTTCCATTACTATCATCACAATGTGATGTTTAAATTTAATAAACATGTATGCAGAACAGGAAGACAGGAAGAATATCCATAAAGAAAACAATAACTTCCAAGCTTAAGACAGTGCTTTCCTCCTAGCAGTGAAGTTAGAACTGTTTTCACAGAATTAGCCAGGGCTAAAAAACAAACTGAAAAACGTCATGACTGCACTGATTTTCATATCTCTTTTTACCAGATATTCTTAACTCATTACAGCCAAATGATGCTATCTGCCTCTAGGCATCAAACATTGCTTCTTCATATTTGCATTAATTCCAAAACCATGATACATACAAATTATTGAAAATTTTCTTCTTAAAGCTTACACAATGATAAACACAAGTTTATTGACATTTGACCTCTGTCTAGGGCAGGTAAAGGAATATTAATTGTTGTTCATTTAGTATTTATACTGTAACAAATTTCATGTTTTTCTAAATCTCATGAAAACCAAGTAACACAGACAGAACTGTTTATCCTCACACGAAAGCTCTCAGTTGGATGAACAAAATGTATGCATATAAGTTTTGTGGTTTCTTAGATATTGTAAGCTACTTGCAAAATATTACAAACTTAATATTTATTGTGTTTACTGTAACTTGAGAAATTCATTTTAAGACCTAGAACCTAAAGAATACTATCATTATAAAAATAGTTTGTGCTAAACAGTTTACCATTTATACTTCTTTAGTAACCCCTATGGTTCCACAAATATGAGTACTTGTCTGAATGTGAGAAGGTAGTTTGATTCTATCAAAAAGCTTAGGCTCCGCCCATTGGAAGTTACAATGCAAACATCCAGAGCTCCACTGGAATGAATGAGTTAAATGCTGACCATACCATTTAGTTGTAGTCTAACAAGACATTTTCCAAATTATATAAAATCTATATTCAAAAGAATGCTTCTGGGGACCATAAAACAGCTTCTCTTTTCCATTTCAAGCACAGACACTTTCATACCTTAACTATTAAATGCTTGGAAGTAATGAAATTAAAATTCTATACATAAATTATACCATAAGTTAAAAAAAATGAAAGAAAACAGAGTAAAGTGAAGCCAGTCACAAAAGTAAGGACGAGCTGTGCAAAGAAAACTATTTCTTGGAAGTGCAAATGGATAAAATACTCTTAGAACAGCAAGTTGATTTTTGTGGTTTAGAAACTCAGTTATCACTCTCAATTATCTATCTATCTATCTATAGATGTATGGCAGCCTGTCAAACAACAAGCTATGTTGACATCAAGAATACTGACATTATAACATTGAAACATAAGCATCGATATTTTCTCTCTATAATATGAGGATTACCATGCAGCAGAGTAATCTAAATGTATGAGTTTTTGCAGGGTAGCAATTCCTCCATGCACCCCTCCCCCATGTAGGGGACTGCATCCCCACAGACCCCCTGCTAATTATATATACTAATTATGAGATTGTGCAGTCCCTAGAAAAAAGGAATAGTCCCCTACCTGGAGATTGTTGATTTCATACATGTCAGTCATCTGTCTGATTTGACCAAATGGTGTCGAACAAATGGAGGAAGCAGATGGTCATTCGACCAACTGCTCTAATCCTGGATATCTATCTATCTATAAAGATCTATATATCTTTATAAATATAGATAGATACATGTACCCACATCTGTATAAGTAAATAAATATCCTTCATTTAGCAGCCACATTTCAACAGACGTGCACAGCACTAGAGAAATACAGAATCTAGTTTTTGTACCATACTTACTATTCTACCTCTTTCTGAGACAGTGGGACCTCAGAGTAAGTATATGTTGAGTGGTTCTACTAAAAGCACTCAAGTCCCAAGTGGTTGAAACCTACTGATTCAAAGCCAGGGACTCAAGCATCTTGCAGCTCAGGTAGGCCACTTCTTGAAATCAATCAACCTCTCTCAGCTTCTCACCCTCACAAAAGAATTGTTCTACTCCATTGAAAGATGGCTAACTAGCAACCATCTTTACTGAATCCAAAAAAAAAAAAAAAAAACAAGATTCTCTTATTCCTGCCTAAATCTCTATCTCATGTTAATATTAACTTCACCATCACTTCCCCTCAATAACACTACCATCAAAGTAAAACCTCATACAAAACTACAAGGAGCTGTTATTGATGACCAACTAAAATTTGATGTCCACATATAACAAGCTATCCAAAAACCTCACCTAAAATTAAGGTCACTTTATAGGAACAAAAAGTTTCTCTCTAATGAATCTAAACTCTCTTTAGCGCAAGCCTACTTTCTACCAAGCCTACTTTATAAACATACAAACCAATCTTATGACTAAACCTGAACTCACATACCATAAGACTGCAAGATTTGCAGCAAACATACCCTATCTCTCCCACCATTGACTAGTTTTAAAAACCATCCAGTGGCTAGACTTCCACCAGTAACTTCTCCTCCCCCCAACTGTACCTCACCCACACCATCCTCTACATGCCTGCATCTTGCTTAGGTCTTTCTTGCCTTAATACTCTCTACACTCCCAACTGCACTCTTTGAAGCTCTGATCAACTTCTCTTTGAAATTGACAAAGCTAGAAAAAAAAACATAGCCACATAGCCAAACAACTCTATAGCTACTCAATTGCTAATTCTTGGAACAAACTGCCTCTCTGCCTTAGAACTATACCTAATACTAAATACTTCAAAAAGTCCTTAAACCTCTACCTGCTGGACACTAGGGCTTGCACTTGCCATGACCCAACATAAACACCCGTCCCTCCATCCATACCAATCACACCCGGTACTAACTACATCCTCCACCTTGTCACATAATTTACACATAAAACACTGTAACTACTCATCTACTGCTATTTTTCATCTTTTCCTTTTGTCCATACCCACCTGTCTATATGGGACACTAAAACTCATTGTAAAATATGAACTGGGTCACTAAAACTCACTGAAAAATATGAACTGGGGCATTAAAACTCACTGTAAAATATGAACTGGGACACTAAAAAACACTGTCAAATATGAACTGGGACACTAAAACTCACTGTAAAATATGAACTGGGACACTAAAACTCACTGTAAAGTATGAACTGGGACAAAATATGAACTGGGACACTAAAACTCACTGTAAAATATGAACTGGGACATTAAAACTCACTGTAAAATATGAACTGGGACACTAAAACTCACTGTAAAATATGAACTGGGACAATAAAACTCACTGTAAAATATGAACTGGGACACTAAAACTCACTGTAAAATATGAACTGGGACACTAAAACTCACTGTAAAATATGAACTTGGACAATAAAACTCACTGTAAAATATGAACTGGGACACTAAAACTCACTGTAAAGTATGAACTGGGACATTAAAACTCACTGTAAAATATGAACTGGGACACTAAAACTCACTATAATTTATGAACTTGGACAATAAAACTCACTGTAAAATATGAACTGGGACACTAAAACTCACTGTAAAATATGAACTGGGACAATAAAACTCACTGTAAAATATGAACTGGGACATTAAAACTCACTGTAAAATATGAACTAAGACACTAAAACGCACTGTAAAATATGAACTGGGACACTAAAACTCACTGTAAAATATGAATTGAAACAATAAAACTCACTGTAAAATATGAACTGGGACACTAAAACTCACTGTAAAATATGAACCGGGACAATAAAACTCACTGTAAAATATGAATTGGGACATTAAAACTCACTGTAAAATATGAACTGGGACTCTAAAACTCACTGTAAAATATGAACTAAACAACAACAGTTTATCTTACCTCAAGATCATGTCAAATTTGTTCTGTTTGTAATGTATTTTTTCTTCTTTAAAAACAGATTATAATTAACTGTATCATTTCTGCCTACGTCAATTCATGTACTAGTTATAACACTCTAAGTGATATTGCTGGAGCTTTTCTCCCAGGGTCTCTGCTGAAAAAGGGCCTCTGCTCAGTCAGACTAACCTTAGAGAGGCTGTTGAACGTTTAGGTTTAGGCATTGATCAAGGACTTTAAGGGTAGTGAGGGGGTAGCATAGTTCAAGGGTTAGTGAACTAGGAGTTGGGTTGGGATCTGGGTGAGATTTATATGTTTAGAGTTTGGGTACTGGTAGGGCAAGGTAGTGCAAAGAATCTGATGTTGGGTGGGCTATGCAGGAGCAGGAGATTGGACTAGTGGGATGAGCAAATGGCAGCAAGCAGGCATTTCATAATCTGCTGTCATGTGAGCACTTTTACCAGTTTAAGCTGTGCCGTGTGGAATGCTACCCCCCAAAAACACACACATTGCTATGAATTCGCATTTAATGAATCAATGCTGATGGATATGAATTGCCTTTATTTCTTAAAACTAAGCCTGCACTCAGATATGGCATATTTATGTTTTAATAATTAATGTAGTTCAAGTGTTAGTGTAGCAGTGTTTTTATTTTCTGAATATAATAGAAAATGACTAAGTATATAGAAATATTTTGGTGCCTGATATTTAGTGCAAATTGCCATACTGAAAAGATAGTTTGATTAAGCACTTTTCCCTGCAGCTGTTTATTTCCTTATGTAGGAAAGAAAGATAAGGCTGTTTGTTCATATATGTGCCACAAGGCAAGGGAAACCATTCTGCACTGGTATAGCATAGCATTCTTAAGGAGGGGGAGGAAATACCTTACTGGGAATTACAGACATTCTGCACTGGTATAGCATAGCATTCTTAAGGGAGGGGGAGGAAATACCTTACTGGGAATTACAGACATTCTGCACTGGTATAGCATAGCATTCTTAAGGGAGGGGGAGGAAATACCTTACTGGGAATTACAGACATTTAACTGTAACCAATCAGATTTGTTTGGTAAATAGATACGCCAAACAATATATACTAACAGAAATGAGTAGCACCTTAAAATTCATTAGTTAGAAGTTACAGATGTTAGTGATTTTATTTTATAGTACTGTTTTCAAATAAAATCAAAATCCTATACAACTAATTTTATAGTAAACTGCCATTTATTTAACGAAGACAAAAAACACGTGCCCTATGACATGGCCTTAAGATTTTCCCCTTTAGCCAGGATAATTAATATGCAGTTATTAACATCATCAATGACTTGAATCAGAAAGCTAAAATATCTTTAGCTAGAGCCTGCAGGCAGCTGGCTACAATATTCCTCCTTTACCCTTTGGACCAACTGCAAAATAATTAAAGCTAGAAAAGCAGGCTGCATTTTCCAGAACTCTCCTTGGGCCAGACTCAACTAATGCATGAGAAAGCAGAATTCAGAAAATAGCAGACATCCTGACAGCTCAGATTAAACTCCAAACAGATAAACACTTGGCATTTATTCCCACCAAGGTAAGCAAGATTTGTCATTTTCTCCAGCAGACCACAAAGGACCAAAACACACATAATCATGAGCAACCATATTAAGCGTTTTGTCTTATTCTTTATATATAGTGCCTCCCATGTTGTGAGCAGAATGAAGATACACTGCTATAATGAAGGATTTGATGTAGCCTTGATTTTTCTGTAAAATGTTTATTAACATGAATGGCACCCTGTCTTAAACACACTACCCACACCCTAGTAAAACTGCCAGTTACTCTGTATTATTATTATTATTGATGTATTCATTTGTTCAGCATACTGTAGCTGTTTTGTTTATGTAAGTTATGACGCCTCTCCTAAAACTGCCCTAACAGCTTCCAAGGTAAAGGAAGATGGAGTTACTGCAGTTGGTTTAATTTCTGCAATGGTTTGACTTACATTTAACCTCCGTTACATGGCAGCTTGTTAAGCTTCTATTGGATTTCTATGCATAGAGCAAAATGGTAACTCACACAAAGATTTAAAGGTATTTCTCCTAAGAAAAACACTACTATAGTAATGACAATGTTAATTTAATGTCCAGTGGGGCATCTTATTTCTTCCTCTGTGCCCCAGTCAATTTACTTAGCACACTGGGCAGATACAATGGAGTCAGATACTATGAGTTCTTACCCTGATGACTGGACTTGTTGCACACTTATGACGTTCAGTCAAAAGGTTAGAACAATTATCATATTTAGCATAAGAGAGTAAATGATCAGATGTACTTAATCACCTCAGTCTCATTTCTGATAACAGCACATATAAAATATGTGTTTCCTACTCAGAACGCAAACACAAAATGCACTGACATCAGATAATCACTCTAAGTACCATGACTGCAATATATGATAGCAGTGATATAATGCATAATGTTGAAGGTATAACTCAAACACTAAGCATATATATATATCACACACAGACATACACACATACACAGACACATGTGCACATACACACACATACACACACACACACACACACACACACAAACACACACACACACACACACACACACACACAAACACGGGCGTGCACATAAACACAGACACACACACACACACAGACACACACACACACACACACAGACATATGCACGCACACGCATGCACACACTCAGACACACACACAGACACACACACACACACACACACACACACACACACACACACACACACACACACACACACACACACACACACACACACACACACACACACACACACACACACACACACACACACACACACAAACACGGGCGTGCACACAAACACAGACACACACACACACACACACACACAGACACACACACACACACAGACATATGCACGCACACGCATGCACACACTCAGACACACACAGACACACGCGCACACAAACACTCACACACACACACACACACACACACACACACACACACACACACACACACACACACAAACACAAGCACACACACACACAGACACACACACACACACACACACACACACACACACACACACACACACACACACACACACACACACAAACACGGGCGTGCACACAAACACAGACACACACACACACACACACACACACACACACACACAGACATATGCACGCACACGCATGCACACACTCAGACACACACAGACACACACACACACACACACACACACACACACACACACACACACACACACACACACACACACACACACACACACACACACACACACACAAACACAAACACACACACACAGACACACACACACACACAGACACATACACACACACACACACACACACACACACACACACACACACACATGCATCCAGATCTCCTCTCCTCACACCATGTGCTACTTTTATATACCAACTCTGAGACAGCACTACAGCAAGGAAATGGCAAATTCACAGTCCTCACTGCGCTGTAGAATTCTTCTAAACAAATAAGAGCAAGAGAAAATATATGTGCTGTATGCGGTTCATCATGAGATTTCAGGGGGGGGGCATTTATTGCCTGAAAAATGTATTGTTTTTTAACTTAATACCTAGGCAGAATCTTTAACACATATTACTAATTTTCTTCCAGAGGTAATTTGCAGTAATGTTTCTTCTCAGCATAACACAACTGAGGAAGAAGAAAATTTACAATCTTGCTCAATTGCCTCTTAGTAAAGTGATTAATGGAAGGAGTCCTTCTAGCACAGGTATTTGACTTAAAGGACATAGAGGTATTGAGAAATTAAAACATATTTTGAGAGTCCCATCTTTTCTCCTAATATGGTGGGTTTGAATAACAATGAATCATTTGAAGAAAGCATTAAAGTGTTCTTTAAAAAGTTTGAGGAGAAACTGAACAAATACAATTCCCTAGTATGGGATATTTCTAGTATGGGGAAATATATATTTTTTTAAAAGTGTTTGAAGAATCAACATGTTCTGTGAGTACTCCATGTTTGGAAATTTCTGAAAAATATTGATGATGACAGAGAAGTGTTTAAAGAACTTGAAAGCACATTTAATGAAACAGACTAAGAAATAATAGTCATTTCAACAAGCGACTGCTTTTGTTATTGCCTTCTTTAAATTAGGAAATTAAGATATTAATTCGAGAGATCTTGGATAAAAATGATATAAACTGCATGCAAATAACTATCTGGTGATTGACAAAATTCATAAACATGAGTTAACTATAAAAATTCAGAAATTGAACATTTTGGTAAACACCTGGAAGAGTATGCTTCCTGTAAAATATATGCTATGTTTTTTCCTTCAAATAAAAGCATCAGAGTGAACAATAGGGACAACCAGTCCAATCAAAAAAGGACAGCTCCAGGACAGATAAAATAAATGACAATTAACTTGTTTTCAATAATAAGATGTTTTTAGTTAAAGACTAGTGGTCATTCCCAGAATGTTAGAATATATAGCATAACAACTACAGCAGAGAAGGGAACAATCAAAATGTTTATTACACTAGTCGGGTCATGTGAGAATTTCCATTAAACTGATGAGACTGTTTTCAATTTTTTTGATTGAATGTTGCTTATGCACCAAGGACAGATCCCTTCCAAAAGATGAAACAGGTATTTTTATAAATAGAGAATTTCATTTACACCTTCTTTATTGCCTCCTATAGCAACATTATAAGGTTTATGTGAGAAAGACATATTGACAGTTTTAAGTAAAAAGACGGGTATCTTCTTTAATAATTTAATTGAAACACAGAAAGCTACCTTGCATTATTTCAGCAACAGAGCTGGTTTACATTTTAAGCAGGCTGATACATGCAGTGGTTTAGTAACTATAAGAAAATTAGTCGATGTAAACAGTATTGTCAATCAGTTATAAAAAATTAGTAGAATTATATTACCTCAAACGTAGGCAAAGATTGATTCTATTTTTATTAGATTTTTTAAGTGGAAATGTGGATATGAAATTTTATGAATTTATGAATGTAGTCAAACCACATTTAGGATCCTTATTTGTTATTTCTAATATTCATAAAAAATGACTAACCCCCCATTTAGACCAACAGCACTATCTAAGGTTTTTTAAATTTTTAGGCAATGAGGTTTTTCTTTGGATGAGTTAAAGAAATATTTAGGTTTAACTCCTTCATGTATATAAGATTTATGGGATTTCTTAGTAATGCTAAGTCAAATAAACATGGAAGATATTTTAAATTTTTATTTTGTAACCACTGAAGTTGTTTCCTTATATTCTCGTTTCCCCAATTAGGGAGTTGAATGTGTTAGGATTATTTAAGAAATCTGTCTTTTCTACTCCAAAAATAATCACTTTATATTTCTTATCTGAAGCAGATTTAGACTTTTTTTTCAGTTTTGAAGATGATATTTATTGCTGAATTAAAAAAAGTCACAATGTGTGGGTGCCTTGATGGCTCCTGTGTATGCAAAGTTTCTTGTGGCTGATTTGGAGGATAGCTTTTTGTAAGCATATTTTTTTGCAATGCTTAAATTAAATTCCATTATAATTTTATTGATGATATACTATTATAAATAAAGGTGAAAATGCAGACTTTAATTTGCTTCAATTAATTTTTTGAAGAGTACTAATTGTTAATAGTCAATTCATTATTTAGCTGGATACTGTTGTTTCCTGGAGATGCTCTATGAAAATGTTTGTTTCAAAATTTTGTAGGAAAGATACATTTTATAAAACTTATTTACATTCCAAAAATATACATCCCTTGTATACCTTGGTTAAAGAGCAATTTTTGGGAACTCCACATTTAACAACAGTTAATCATGATTTTTTCTGTAAGAGAATGTGAAAAATGGAAGCATCTATTACTTGCACAGGATATCCTAAAAATGTTACTATGAAGTGTATAGTTAAGATTATTTCAGGCAGAAATTCTGAATTTCAAGCTGTTTTAGATAGTGTGTGTGTGTGTGTGTGTGTGTGTGTGTGTGTGTGTGTGTGTGTGTGTTTGTGAAGGTTCTTAAAAGACATGAAAAATAGATCAAATTAGCATGTTTGACTTATTCCAAAGATATAAACAGTATTAAAACTAATACTGTAAACAACGGGGGAGACATTCTTAAGTAATTTGGATATGTGTAAAGTTATAGGGTTAGACCATATTTTTATAAATGAAAGTATTAGAGTATATTGGTTGTTAGAACATTGATTTGTTAACAAATGTAATGGTGCATCTTCTGCTTTTTGTTCTAGTTGTAGTTACAGCGATAATTCTATTTTTTTTTTTATTTTAGTCTCCATAACAATGAAAGAATCTTTTAAGATCAAGTCCAAATGATAGTAGTACTCATGGAAGCAAGACATGTCCTTACAGAAAAAACATCCCAACATTAATCTAGTATACATTCACATTTTTTAATTGAGTTAAATGAGAAAAATATGTTTAAAAAATGTATTGCATAGCATAACTTCCCAGATTAGCATTATCGTTTATTGCCTTTGAATGATACTTATTTGGGTGGAGGAAAAACAGAGCTACTTCAGCATCATGGGGCCATTTCTTACAATGTCTTATATACGTGAGGAAAAAAAGCTACTACAATAACAAGGAATTCTCATCCAAACACTTACGCTTACTTCCTTTATATTACAGTAATCAGCAATCCCTCCATCTCTACATGGTGGACGTTATCAGAAGCATACTTTCCTAAACTAAGTCCTGTGTGTGTTTTCATAGAAACAGCCATCACAGTGTTTGCTATACAAAAAATCCTACTTCAGGTGCACTCTGCTACCAGAAATGTAAGACTAGTAATCGTGTAACTTTGGAGATGAATACCATTGGAAAAGAAAGCAGTAATAAATATCAGGACCTTCTAGTTATAAGAAATAGAATTGCAGAAATTTTGTGGCAGAGCAGCTCCTCATCTCCCTGGAACAAACACACACACACAGAATGGAATCACTACATCACCTGCAGATGTGCCTTAAAGAAACAAATGCAATTAAGAAAGCAATGTCCTAGGCAATGTAATATTTTGTTATTATTACTTTTTGGACCTGCTTTACACTTTTCTCATATTGCATATTAACTTCCAAAGGTATTTAACATACATAGAGCTGAAAAGGGGGTTTACAAGTCAAAATTTGTTTTTTCCCTTTGAATGCGATTTTTAAAGTTGGTTGTCATTTTAGTTGTGAAGTATCGCAAATTATTTATTTGGCTACTTGTGTCTCATGCAATGCTTATTATGTAAGAAAAAACAAGAAATTAAATACAAAATGGACTATATGAATGTGATTATGAAATTAAATAAAGTAGTTTAAACAATGCTTTGCCAAACATTATAGGCATTATACAAAATTAAAAAATATATATTTTTAATTAAAAAAGGTGGTAGCCATAGTCATTCTATGGATGTGTTAAGTCTATCTGTGCTGTCTGAGAATGAAAGCGGATAAGCTCTGGTTCATACAGGCTACTTATGTTAATAAACAAAGGCCAAGAATGAGCATAAGCAAATTAAGTCATAATGAGATGTAAATTAGAAATGCTATAACCCAGTAATTAGATGTACATTAGGAATACTGTAACCCAGTAATTAAGTTTAAATTAGGAATGCTGTAACCCAGTAATTAGATGTAAATTAGGAATGCTGTAACCCAGTAATTAGGTGTAAATTAGGAATGCTGTAACCCAGTAATTAGGTGTAAATTAGGAATGCTGTAACCCAGTAATTAGGTGAAAATTAGGAATGCTGTAACCCAGTAATTAGGTGTAAATTAGGAATGCTGTAACCCAGTAATTAGGTGTAAATTAGGAATGCTGTAACCCAGTAATTAGGTGAAAATTAGGAATGCTGTAACCCAGTAATTAGGTGTAAATTAGGAATGCTGTACTCCCAGAATATGCTAATGAAGCATTCTGTCACTTGCTTGCACTTCATAGTTGAATTTTCCTGCTTTACCATGCACTCCTCAGATACATTATATAAAGCGACTCTCACCAATCTTATCCATTTTGGAATCCATGAAAAAGCTGTCTCTTGCTGATAACTTTGCTATTTCCAGGTGTGAGTTGCTTGTCTTCATCATGCCAAAACCTCTTGTGCCCAGTAGAGCTTGCCGGCTGAGATGGAGGTGAGATACACAAAGGATAATTCACTATAACTTTGAATATCAGGAGATACTTGATAGATTCAAAGAAAACAGGGACATTATAATGGGCTAAGTGAGCACGTATGACCCCATAGGGGTACTGGAGGAAAGTGTGGACTTCCTATCATTGTGGACATTAAGGTATGTATAGCCCTCACTATACGTGTCATAAGGACCTTCAAGAAACAGACCTGGGATATGTAAGGGATCTTACAGGCTTTGGCCTCAATGATATTGCAGTAGCTCCTGGATGTACTCTTGGCACTTATGGATCAGTACATCTAGTTCCTTGTGTCACCTCAGGACTAAGGCTGGACTATGTATGCATTTTATGGGGTGGCACATTTCCCTGAGGTTCATGCTAAAATAGATTGCCCCCATGTTGCCATTATGGTGCCAACTCGCCCACGGAGTTGTGGTGCCACAGTAGGAAGGTCTTCCATTTCTTCAACTGCCAGGTAGTCTGTGTTGCATGGGGATGCATTACCACTGTCTCTGCCCAGCATCATGGCATTGCACGATTCCCACATTTGGCATGCTGGCTCACTCTAACACCTCTTCCTGCATGGTAGGATGCCCAGTGGTCATCTTGCTGTAAGTAGAAAATATTTTTTTCTTTTTTCTATTGTATTTAAGTAGTTATTCATGGTAAAATATATCACTGAATACTACATCACGTTTCCCTTGTTTAGTTTTTCCCTTTAACTCTCTCTCCCTCTTTTTCATTTTATTTGTCTTTCAAGTATTGCTGGAAATCCACTGGAGCCATGGCTCATGATAAACGTCAGCAATCCAAATGGAGCTACGGAAGAGACCTATGACTCATCCCTGTCCCAGACCTGTATTGTCATTGAGAGGGTCTTCAGCCTCTTGAAGAGGTGGATGACTCTATGGGTGCCTTTCAGTATGACCTAGCTACTGCATGCAGGATGTTTAGTGCGCATTACATTCCATACCACATGATCATCCACCGGTCGAGTGATGAAGTGCCCCAGTCTATCAATGCAGCTCCTAATTCCAGTCCTACTATGACTAATGGTGACCGACTGGCAGCGGTAGTAAGGAACCTCACGTGGCAGACTCATATACAGGCATATGGCTGCACAGGTAGAGGCAGCATCTAATCCAGAACTATGGACTGTGACATTCAGATTAGTGTTTCTTTTGTAAAAATACACAGAGTTAAACTGATGCATGCAGTGATATGCGTTGGCTATGCTGTTTCGTGCATGATCTGCTGCCACTGTTCATCAGACATTCCACCTCACGTTTAAATAATTTTTTTTTCAGAACAATTACTCATATTATTATTTGAAAAATCATGCCTGAGTGCTTACTGGCTCTTGTTTAGTGTTGCTTTAGTGCATTATATAAGGAATGATTGCAATTAACTGTTTTGCACAATTTGAGTTATTTTAGCTAATTTTGCACAAACTGAATATCCTTAAGTAGTATAACTTGTAAAGCTGTTAATTTGATATTTAACATGATCTCATACCTTGCATTTGAAAAAAAAGCATCATATTCTTTTGTTTTTTATATTATCTAATGTTTTCTCAGTTTATGCTGCCTGTTGAGATACTGCACACCAAAATATTTTATTTTGTCATACACAATAATTTGTGAATTCAGAGAAAAAAAATGCCATCATTTGTACAGTGATGAGAGTGAGTGGCAGTAGTGTTTCTTTAAATGGCAGGATGTGCATTTTATTCTGCAATTTTATCATTACTGTATTTCCAGGAAAATGTGTTTATTACAACGTTTAAATTGTAGTTTAAGCTATAGTTAACTGACAGATGAAAGAATGGTTAAGCAAAGAGTATTGGTGTTAGTGACTGCAATCTTATGTTATGTCATACAGATTGTTTTCCACAGTTACCTGAGGATTCAAGCAGTACCATTACAAGAATTAAATGCATAAAATTGTACATTGCACGATCGCAGATATATATATATACACACACACACACACACACACACACACACACACACACACACACACACACACACACGCACACACACACACACACACACACACACACACACACACACACACACACACACAAATGCATACAGACACACGCACATGCACACACGCACATACACACTCACACACAAACATTTCCGTTCAATTAAACAATGTAAAATAGGTAAATGCTTCACTAACATAACCATTAGTTCTAAAATTCATATCAATTCATATAAAATTAAATATTTGATCACATTACTGTTGACAACCTTTTATATAAATATAAATATAAATATATAAATAACCAGTTATACCTAATTTACGAATTTAATCTAAGAAGAGGGGAGGGGGTGATATTTATTCATTTTATCTTTCTTAAATATTTTAGTAGGATTATTTATTCATTATTCAATTATTGTCAACGTGTAGTAAAATTAATTTGAATAGGGTAGAAGTTATCAAGCTATCAATTTTTAATTTTTAACGTTGTATTTTTAATAATATTTTTCAAAATGAATGCATGGTTCTCTTGGAAAAAGTAAATATCAAAGAGTTGCATGCAGATATCCTATATGGCATTATTTAATATTTTAACATCATATAATGGTCCCTTCAAGAGTTGTAGATGCATAAATTAGGTATAGTTGGTTATTTATATATTTACATTTATATAAAAGGTTCTTTTAGTTGTCAACAGTAATGTGATCAGATATTTAATTTTAGATGAATTGGTATGAATTTTAGAACTAATATTGTACATTGGTTAATTGAACGGAAATGCTTTTAATATACATCTATGGTTTTCCATTAGTGGTTGGGGTAATTGTCTTAACAACCAATAAATTAACAAATGATTAATTTTTAACTAATGTATTTAAAGAGTATTGATGGTTGTTGGTGTTGTCTGAAGAAGTCTCGCTAATACCGAGATGAAAAGTGCTTCATGTGAATAAAGGTCTATTGTTTTAAATTACTTGCTGGCACTTCGTATGGTGTATGGTGTATGGTGTATGGTGTTCAGTACTCTCTGGCTGTCTCTTTGGATTTTTTAGTTTGTTTTTTTCTCTGCTCACTAGTTTTTTTTTTTTTTTTTTTTTTTTTTTTTTTTAAATAACATTTCTTTTTGAGTTAGATTTTTGACCTCTGTTTGTGAAGGTCAAATTGTAAGTAACAGAAATGTCGCAAATTAATCACAGTAGCATCAGGTATGTTGTACACATCTCTTAAAGATAGACTAAGTGATGATGGTGGAAGTGATTTTGAAGAGGGTCTATCATGAGACCTGGATGGTGAGTTGGTCCAATGTCATGACCTACTAGATGTAGATGATCCTGCAGACACTGATTTGACAGTCCTGTGGGAATATGATCAGATCTTGAAATAAAGAGGGAGAGAGAGATCATGCTAGGTATAGATGAACACTGACATGGCCTGCATGAAATATGTTGTCCTGCTCCCTACAACTAATTATAGTACTTCCTTGTGAAGCAGTCATACTCTCATGTGATCTACCACCACATGTCCAGGCAGTATCCTGTCCTCTTTCCCTTCCAAGACACACTTCTGCTTGAGTCTGGTAAGTCCTAACTGGTGCATGAATAGAGGAGGTTACTGCTGCTTGGTTGTGCCTTTATACTACACATTAGTGGCATTATAACATTACTCTTTCTCTGTGTCATTTCCAAGTAGTGCTGGAAATCTTCATACATACCCTGAAGGACTTTGACCACTCCTGCTGAGTTGCTTTTGGAGTGCTCTTAGTCCTAACATTGTCAGGGGACATTTGCTGTTGAGCAACTAATGCTTTTCTTGGGGTTGCTGTAACAAATTCCTGCACCTGGTTCCCCTTCATAAAGGTGCTGCTTTGGATACTGTTATCTCTGAATGTCTACTATCATCCTAAAAGTGTTCATCTAGGTTTAGAGATAATGGTGTACAGTTGCATGGGTTTTCTCCCTGTATAACAGTGAGTTTAATTTCCACGTGTATGACTTTGTGATTCACTGTCACTTCCTGCAGAGTTATTGACATGTTGTGGGCTTTGAGTTCTTGCATTAAACTTGGGGACTCCGTGCCACTTCCCTCAGGCTGCCTCATAACTACAGCTATGTCATCATCATCATCATCATCTTCAACAGTCATTCTGTTTCTCATATCTTGTAAATGTATTGATATAGTGGAACAGTCTGTTTCTGCTGCTGACCCTGTAAGCGATGATTTGAAAAAAAATCAGTAACAAAAAAATAACATACACAATTGTATGGTTATTAAGGAGGTGTGGAGGACACTTACCATACACACAACCTTCATTGTCATTCTGTACAGATGTAAAAGGTTCACCTATTAATAGTAATTGTCATGAGTTTAATGTAATCATTCCTTGTCAGCATTCAGTTCTCTATATAAATATATATGTGATTCTCTGATATGTGCCACATCTTCCCTAGCAGGACTCCAATCCAGTACACATACACTTTTTACCTTAGTAGAAAACTGGTTCCATCAAAGATGTCTCCTCCTTAACCCAAAAAAAAAAAAAAAAAAAAAAAACTAAATTATTACTTTTTACTCCCACACAGAAATCCCCCCTTATAAATTTCATAGTTACATTAAATAATGGCACAGAAATTGCCCCCGATACCACCACCAAACTTATGGGTGTAACAATAGATAACAATCTCAACTTTGACATGCACATTAATTTAATTATTAAATCAGTTAATAGAAAACTTGGATTCCTTTATAGGATTAAACCCTTCCTCACAGCCTCAGCTAAGATTTTTGTTGCCCAGACCCACCTCATTTCCTCCCTTCTCTATGCCTCCCCTATCTATTCTAACTTATCCAAAAGCAATCTGAACAAACTAACAACCTCCTACAACAACACAGCCAAATTTGCCACCGGTGACCCTTTTTGTACCCACCATTGCCATAATCTTAAACTTCTAGGATGTCTGGAAGTACAAAACCAACTACATTTCCAGCAACTCATTTTTATCCACAAGATCGTACATCATCCTACAAATACTCCCATACTCTGTAACCTCTTCAATTTCTATAAAAATTTACCAACCCTAAGATCCGCTAAGAAGCTACAAGTAGCCACCATAAAATCCAACTACAAATTCGGGGACTGCCTGTTCTCAAATGCTGTTGGCAACACTTGGAACAAGCTTCCAAGAGAAATAACATCCCTGATTTCCACCAACCTTTTCGAGAAACAATTGAAAATATTCATTAAAAACCAATGACTCTGCCCCTGCTCCAATCCTGACTGATACTATACTCCCTTTTGTCTAAATACTTCTCAACTAAAAACTTTTTCTTCGGATATTCCTCTATCCTCTACGTTGTCTTAGAATCAATTAATTTTTGTTTGCCTGCCTTACTGTCTTGATTAAATGTACATTACATGTTTTTGTTATTCTTTTTATACAACTGTATAATAACAATCTGATTTTCATATGTGTAACCTTATAACCTGTTTGCGGAAACATTTGCTAAGCAGTTGCATACTTATGTAAATAGTTTTTTTCTCTAATGTTTTTCTGTGGACTATATGTATAATATGTATAATATTTTTTTTTCAGAGCTTTGCTCCTCAGGCCTCTACTGAAAATGGACATATATACAGTTAGACTAGCCCAGTCAACAAATGTAAAAATAAATAAATAAAATATATGTTTCTCTTTTTAAATCAACCTTACTGAGTGGACAAGTGTTGCTGCTACAGATGTTGGTAATAGCCACTGTCCACATCACCTCTGATGATTCCAGAGCCTTCATCTTATGTATCACAGTCATCCTCACAGGTGCAAAGGAGGTATTCCTCATCTGGTGCTAATGGGATAATTGTTGGAGGCACCCCCACCACCCCCAGTACTGGTACGTGCAACAGCATTCTGCCTCTCCTTCTTTCTACTATGTTATTTGCCATCTTCTTGCACTGTACTATTTTGTGTTTTCTCCCACCCATTGCATGAATGTCTAGGGCAGCTTGATTCCAGGCTTTTGTCCTCTCAGCTTGTTTGGGCCAACTTCACCACACAGATGCTTCCCATATGTTCTTAGGGCTGCTGTGACGATGTGACTTTCCTCATTGATTAAGTTGTCCTTTCCCGATTTTGATCCCTTGTTCTGCATTATTGCTGCACAGGAAAAAAGTCAAAGGCATACAAAAAAAAAGCCTTTGTTTTGGATCAGTCAAACAACACTGCAATGACCATGTGTGCCTTCCAGCATCCTATAAAAAAGTTAACACAAACTTCATAATTATATACACATTCAAAATGACAAAGTAAGCTTGTATGGCAGGGGATTCCATCCCAGAATTGGCTTCCTTTTTAGGATGAGTAGCGATGTTTGGTTAGCTATTCTTGGTGATGGTTTCCCGCTATTACTGTAATTTGGGCAATCTTCCGGTATTGAGATGGGCCATTTAGGGGGTGAGAGGGGGGGGTGAAGTTGGCACTGAATCGATCTGCCAGGATATTGGCAATATCCTTTGGATCAGTATATTTAATGTCCTTGTTCTGTTTTAGCTCAGAGCAGACCTGAGCATCTGCTTTCATTTAGATTCTTGACATAGTGCATAGAATGCTTCTGTGGTTGTCTTTGGAATCTTGGCAATTTTATTTAACTAGCTTTGGGAGGATTTTATGAGGCATCTCAGTTTCTTACTGAGGAGCTAGTAAAGGGAGTTTTTTGCATCCTGGGATTTTCCTATTTTCTGCAAAAAGTTTCTTCCTTTTGTTGTAAAGTTTGTTTCATAGCAGGGGACCACCAGATTGGCTTCCTTTTGGATGAGAGCATTTTGGTTCTACCATTTGGGATGCATACCATTCACATGCATGAGGTGGGATTATTGCTCGCATACAGTGCCTTAGTGTAGGATTCCCCCAGTCACCCAGCAGTTGAACTTCTCTTCAGTTCCACGTCATCATGTTATGAAGTTTGTCACTTCTGACTTGAGTAGCATGAAGTTGGCTTTGGAGAAGTTTTTTATGGTGGTTTTTATGGTGGTTTCTTTACTATATATATAGATATGTATATAAAATCATTGTTATTCGAGACTCTTTAGTTAAAGGATGCAGATTATTGAATAGATTTCATTCAGACCTGGGTATTGGCATGCTCTAGATTTCAATTACCATTTCAATTCTAATTTTTCTAATAATAAAGATGTTGGACCCCCCCCCCCATATCAAGTGACACACAATCAGTAACTCTAAATTTGAAGGAATGAGTAGGGTATTCTTCTATGTGCTTGGCTAATGCGCTGTCCTGCTTCCCAGTATGTATACTGTACAGGTGCTCATGTACTCGTTCCTTGAGCTTCCTCTCTGTTTTTCTGTTGTAGAAAGCAGTTCTGATGAAGCTCAACTGTTTGAGTGAAAGCGCTAAACTGTTTTGGATTGTCGATTAAACATTTTAAAAAATTCAATGCTCCATTTTTTCAGCAGTTTTGGTGATTGTGTATGCTTCCAAAGACCCGAGGGGATTCAGTGTGTTTTCTTCAATCTGTTGTAGAAAGCAGGACACCCTTGGCAATGTGCCAGGTAAACAACTCCCTTGGAATTACAATCAGACTTTTGTGTTGACTTGTACCTGGTTTCTCTGATACAAAAATTACTGGCACATCCATATATGGGCAATAGGAGCACCTGCCACATTTATACATCCCTATTCTATTAAATGTTTCACTGAATCTCTTCTTCATTCATAAAAGTGTCTTCAAATTATTTCCCTGTTTAAATACTACTTTGGGAGGGTTTTCGAATTTCGGAACTAGAATTGGGTCTGATTTGATGATATCCCAATTTTTATTGATAATTTCCATGATGCCATATCAATCCACGTTGAACATGGTAATAAACTGACATCCATCTTAGATTCTCCTGCATTCCCAATGGCAGTCTGGCAGGACCTCTGGGGTACCTACTTTAAAGTTATCACTCAAAAAAGGTTTATAAAAACCTTTTAATCTCTTCTGTTTCACTTCCTGTATCAATTCTCCTATGAATATTGCTGGGTATCCCCTTTTGAGAAACATTCCCTTCAGTTTCTCACATTCTAGTAAAATTCCTCATCCTTCAATACTATTAGGGCTGCCCTTACCAGTTGTCCCTTGACTATGGAACATTTCTGGAATATAGGATGGCAACTGCTAAAATGCAAAAAAAGCATTGGAATAAGTATCCTTTCTAAATATGCAAGCTGTGTATGAATAGGTTACTAGGACTTTTTTTAAATCTACACCCAAATAAGTTATTCTCTGTGAATCAAAAGTAGATGTGAATTTTAGAAACATTGTAGTATTATTGAAATATGTTATCAAATCAGTTGCATCACTACTATCTCCTTCTATCAACATAAATATATTGTCCAAGAAGCGTGTGTAAAAATTAATTTTCCCATTGATCAGTGGTACTTTTTGTATATACTGCCTTTCCCAGTACACAATCGCCAAATTGGCAAAGCTTGCCCCACATGGGGACCCCGTTGCTTCACTTACTTTTTGGACAAAAATTTACCATTAAATGTAATGAAATTGTTAGATAATACCATGTCCAATAATCCAGTCAGTAAGGTAATCTCATCGTTAGGGACTCCTAATTCGTACAACAATAAACCCAGCCATTCTATGCCTTCCATGCGTGGGATAGACATATATAAATCTTTTACGTCGATCGTTAAGAAATTCAAATTACTATTGAACTTTAACTTTTGGAGGCTAGCTAGGAATGACCATGAATCCTTACAGATCTGCGGTTGTTGTTGCACATACTTCATTAAGTAATGATCAATAAATTTTGCACAAGCGTACGTGATGCTGTCTCTTGCGTCCACCAATAGTCTCATTGGAGGATTCTGTATGCTCTTGTGCATTTACCTGGCACATTGCCAAGGGTGTCCTACTTTCTACATTGGAAAAACAGATAGGAAGCTCAAGGAACGAGTGTATGAGCACCTGTACAGTATTCGTACTGTGAAGCAGGACAGCGCATTAGCCAAGCACGTAGAAGAATACCCTACTCATTCCTTCAAATGTAGAGTTACTGATTGTGTGTCACTCAATATGAGGAGAGGTCCAACATCTTTATTATTAGAAAAATTAGAATTGAAATGGCAATTGAAACATAGAGCATGCCAATACCCGGGTCTGAATTAAATGTATTCAGTAATCTGCATCCTTAAACTAAAGAGTCTTGAAAGGTAATATAATAATAATAATAATAATTTATATATATATATATATCTATATATATATATATATATATATATATATATTAGAAGAGGGGAGGGAGTAATATTTATTCATTTTATCTTTCTTAAATATTTTAGTAGGATTATTTATTCATTATTCAATTATTGTCAACGTGTAGTAAAATTAATTTGAATAGGGTAGGAGTTATCAAGCTATCAATTTTTAATTTTTAACGTTGTATTTTTAATAATATTTTTCAAAATGAATGCATGGTTCTCTTAGAAAAAGTAAATATCAAAGAGTGGCATGCAGATATCCTATATGGCAGTATTTAATATTTTAACATCATATAATGGTCCCTTCAAGAGTTGTAGATGCATAAATTAGGTATAGTTGGTTATTTATATATTTACATTTATATAAAAGGTTCTTTTAGTTGTCAACAGTAATGTGATCAGATATTTAATTTTAGATGAATTGGTATGAATTTTAGAACTAATATTGTACATTGGTTAATTGAACGGAAATGTTTTTAATATACATCTATGGTTTTCCATTAGTGGTTGGGGTAATTGTCTTAACAACCAATAAATTAACAAATGATTAATTTTTAACTAATGTATTTAAAGGGTATTGATGGTTGTTAGTGTTGTCTGAAGAAGTCTCGCTAATACCGAGATGAAAAGTGATTCATGTGAATAAAGGTCTATTGTTTTCTATTACTTGCTGGCAGTTCGTATGGTGTATGGTGTTCAGTACTCTCTGGCTGTCTCTTTGGATTTTTTAGTTTGTTTTTTAGTCTGCTCACTAGTTTTTTTTTTTTTTTAAATAACATTTTTTTTTTAGTTAGATTTTTGACCTCTGTTTGTGAAGGTCAAATTGTAAGTAACAGAAATGTCGCAAATTAATCACAGTAGCATCAGGTATGTTGTACACATCTCTTAAAGATAGACTAAGTGATGATGATGGAAGTGATTTTGAAGAGGGTCTATCATGAGACCTGGATGGTGAGTTGGTCCAATGTCATGACTTACTAGATGTAGATGATCCTGCAGACACTGATTTGACAGTCCTGTGGGAATATGATCAGATCTTGAAATAAAGAGGGAGAGAGAGAGATCATGCTAGGTATAGATGAACACTGATATGGCCTGCATGAAATATGTTGTCCTGCTCCCTACAACTAATTATAGTACTTCCTTGTGAAGCAGTCATACTCTCATGTGATCTACCACCCCATGTCCAGGCAGTATCCTGTCCTCTTTCCCTTCCAAGACACACTTCTGCTTGAGTCTGGTAAGTCCTAACTGGTGCATGAATAGAGGAGGTTACTGCTGCTTGGTTGTGCCTTTATACTACACATTAGTGTCATTATGACATTACTCTTTCTCTGTGTCATTTCCAAGTAGTGCTGGAAATCTTCATACATACCCTGAAGGACTCTGACCACTCCTGCTGAGTTGCTTTTGGAGTGCTCTTAGTCCTAACATTGTCAGGGGACATTTGCTGTTGAGCAACTAATGCTTTTCCTGGGGTAGCTGTAACAAATTCCTGCACCTGGTTCCCCTTCATAAAGTTGCTGCTTTGGATACTGTTATCTCTGAATGTCTACCATCATCCTAAAAGTGTTCCTCTAGGTTCAGAGATAATGGTGTACAGTTGCATGGGTTTTCTCCCTGTATAACAGTGAGTTTAATTTCCACGTGTATGACTTTGTAATTCACTGTCACTTCCTGCAGAGTTATTGACATGTTGTGGGCTTTGAGTTCTTGCATTAAACTTGGGGACTCTGTGCCACTTCCCTCAAGCTGCCTCATAACTACAGCTATGTCATCATCATCATCATCATCTTCAACAGTCATTCTGCTTCTCACATCTTGTAAATGTATTGATATAGTGGAACAGTTTGTTTCTGCTGCTTACCCTGTAAGCGATGATTTGAAAAAAAATCAGTGGCAAAAAAATAGCATACACAATTGTATGGTTATTAAGGAGGTGTGGAGGACACTTACCACACACACAGCCTTCATTGTCATTCTGTACAGATGTAAAAGGTTCACCTATTAATAGCAATTGTCATGAGTTTAATGTAATCATTCCTTGTCAGCATTCAGTTCTCTATATAAATATATATGTGATTCTCTGATATGTGCCGCATCTTCCCCAGCAGGACTCCAGTCCAGTACACATACACTTTTTACCTTAGTAGAAAACTGGTTCCATCAAAGATGTCGCCTCCTTAACCCAAAAAAAAAAAAAAAAACTAAATTATTACTTTTTACTCCCACACAGAAATCCTCCCTTATAAATTTCATAGTTACATCAAATAATGGCACAGAAATTGCTCCCGATACCACCACCGAACTTATGGGTGTAACAATAGATAACAATCTCAACTTTGACACACACACTAATTCAACTATTAAATCAGTTAATAGAAAACTTGGATTCCTTTATAGGATTAAACCCTTCCTCACAGCCTCAGCTAAGATTTTTGTTGCCCAGACCCACCTCATTTCCTCCCTTCTCTATGCCTCCCCTATCTATTCTAACTTATCCAAAAGCAATCTGAACAAACTAACAACCTCCTACAACAACACAGCCAAATTTGCCACCGGTGACCCTTTTTGTACCCACCATTGCCATAATCTTAAACTTCTAGGATGTCTGGAAGTACAAAACTAACTACTTTTCCAGCAACTCATTTTTATCCACAAGATCGTACATCATCCTACAAATACTCCCATACTCTGTAACCTCTTCAATTCCTATAAAAATTTACCAACCCTAAGATCCGCTAAGAAGCTACAAGTAGCCACCATAAAATCCAACTACAAATTCGGGGACTGCCTGTTCTCAAATGCTGCTGGCAACACTTGGAACAAGCTTCCAAGAGAAATAACATCCCTGATTTCCACCAACCTTTTCAAGAAACAATTGAAAATATTCATTAAAAACCAATGACTCTGCCCCTGCTCCAATCCTGACTGATACTATATTCCCTTTTGTCTAAATACTTCTCAACTAAAAACTTTTTCTTCGGATATTCCTCTATCCTCTACGTTGTCTTAGAATCAATTAATTTTTGTTTGCCTGCCTTACTGTCTTGATTAAATGTACATTACATGTTTTTGTTATTCTTTTTATACAACTGTATAATAACAATCTGATTTTCATATGTGTAACCTTATAACCTATTTGCGGAAACATTTGCTAAGCAGTTGCATACTTATGTAAATAGTTTTTTTCTCCAATGTTTTTCTGTGGACTCTATGTATAATATGTATAATATTTTTTTCTCAGAGCTTTGCTCCTCGGGCCTCTACTGAAAATGGACATATATCCAGTTAGACTAGCCCAATCAACAAATGTAAAAATAAATAAATAAAATATATTTTTCTCTTTTTAAATCAACATTACTGAGTGGACAAGTGTTTCTGCTACAGATGTTGGAAATAGCCACTGTCCACACCACCTCTGATGATTCCAGAGCCTTCATCTTATGTATCACAGTCATCCTCACAGGTGCAAAGGAGGTATTCCTCATCTGGTGCTATTGGGATAATTGTTGGAGGCACCCCCACCACCCCCAGTACTGGTACGTGCAACAGCATTCTGCCTCTTCTTCTTTCTACTATGTTATTTGCCATTTTCTTGCACTGTACTATTTGATGTTTTCTCCCACCCATTGCATGAATGTCTAGGACAGCTTGATTCCAGGCTTTTGTCCTCTCAGCTTGTTTGGGCCAACTTCACCACACAGATGCTTCCCATATGTTCTTAGGGCTGCTGTGACGATGTGACTTTCCTCATTGATTAAGTTGTCCTTTCCTGATTTTGATCCCTTGTTCTGCATCATTGCTGCACAGGAAAAAAGTCACAGGCATACAAAAAAAAAGCCTTTGCTTTGGATCAGTCAAACAACACTGCAATGACCATGTGTGCCTTCCAGCATCCTATAAAAAAGTTAACACAAACTCCATAATTACATAGACATTCAAAATGACAATGTGCAAAGTAAAATTGTGTATACTAATGTCTGCAGCGTCATTCACAATGGTAACATTCATTCTTCCCCAAGCCTCTACCATTTTCAGGTATTCATAATACTGTCATTTTTCATTTTTCAGTGACATACCAAAATCTTCAATAAGGACACATGCATGTTCAGCCAACAATACATCCTTATTCATTCCATGCACAATTGAAACACATATGTGTGCATAGTCACTACATGATAACAAAGGAAAATATTTCATCAGAAATCGCTACCCATTTCCCACTACTACTGTAATGATTTTCCACTTAAAATGGCTTTACAGTATTCAATAAAGCCATGATAACATGCCCATCATATCAGTAAAATAAACATCTCTTCAAGGTAACTCACCAATTTTATATCATTTTGAAGTTTTTCATATTAAATTTTAATATTTTTTTGTATTTCATTCTTATTCAAAGAAGTTTGCAGTCTCCTAAGAAATTTGCCACCTAACTCAAGAAATTGCAACTTAATATGGTGTTGTTGAACTATTTCATGTGAACTCAACTCCATTTACATGCTTTGTTTGTAAATGAGGCCGTTTTTACACTTACAAAGAGGAATCACAGTAATACGCTAATGTGTATGACTACTTATGTACTTAAGTCGCTCTCAGCTGCCCATGAATGCAGCCTTGGGTTCATATGATCACAGGGTGTACAATGGTGGAGTCTGCAGCAGTCCTCAGCAGTTCTCAGCATGCTAAGGGAACTTGTGGATAGCCTCAGAAATGCTCAGATCTGAATATGTTTAGAAAAAAAATAGAGCCATGTGTATTACAGTCTGCACAACTACGAAGTGTAATCTTTGACCACCTATAATCTTCTCACCTGAAAACACAAAATACTTAATAAAACTGGTAACCACACCCATAGGAATATGTATTTATACCCCCCCAAAAAATATATATATATTGTTGCAGGACTAAATGATATTTAGGTGCAATCAGTCCAAAAACATAGCTAAGGCATTGCACAGCAACAGTAGCAATTATAATTTATACAAGAAAAAAAAAATGATGATTGCATTCCACTTTTTATGCACCGTATAAATGAAATGTGAATGTATTCCTTTAAAAAAAACATGTATGTGGCAAAGCATTTTTGGTTAAACCAAACTCGTCATTAATAAGAATATGTGTTCTAATACCCCTGGTGGTTAACTGGGTTTGGTTAATATGGTGTCACACCCCAGAGAGACTGGTTCTAATCCTTTGGACCATAGACCTTTTTCTGCTTTTCTCATTCTGATTTTGACAGCTCTGAAGGAAGGAGGCCATACTTAAAGCTGTTCAGATAAATAAAACAAAATTATGGTCTCCCTTCTCAAGAACTCATAACTGAAAAAGAATGAGGTTGGCACAAGAGGTTCAGCGTAGAACAAAATAGACACCTGGCAAGGGTTCGGTGAACACCTGTCATCCCTGACAGGGAACACTCACTCCACTCAACAGTGCCATCACGGATACAATGAACTACCGAAGCACAGGCCTGATCAGCTGGCTGAGTGTGTTGACCAGAGACAGGTATGAAGGAATACTACGTTATTTATTGATTTATTTATTTATCCATGCTGTGGGTCATATTAAACATAGGTTTAAATTATAAGATGGTTGCATAATTGAAGGTATTTTCCAGAATGCATATGTGCTCCTGCAAAAATGTTCCTGTAATGCTATTATAATAATGCAAAAGAAAACATAAGCATATCTTATGCAGAACTGCACCTGTATGAAAATCTACACAATGGATGAGTGAGAAGGAGGGGATTCACTACAAGCAAATCACGAGTAACACTGTAGCATTGTTCACTCCTAAAACAACTGAAAAAAATGTGTAGGTTTTGTTTATTCTGGTTTTCATAGGTAACTGGGTGATTTTTGAGCATGGAAACAGTAATGTAACTATTTGTATCAGTGCAGGAATTTTTTATCTAATAAGTAGTTAAGCGATCTTGAACATTTAATATGCTTTCATAAGAAATAACTTGTATTAGTTGTGAAATTTTGTATTTAATATGTAGCACTTCAGAGCATGTTTGGCAGTTTGTAAAGACAGCTGAGTGCTTATAAATATTGCAGCAATGGTATTTAATACTGTTTCTTTAAGTTAGTCAATTTTTATCAGCTCAGGTCATGTGATCGCTCTAGCACTGTGTACTGGTAGTTAAGTGATTTTAAATCAGACAGTATGTTTTGCTTTTGTATAAGGTCTGAAGAAGCGAGTCTGTTACTCGTGAAAGCACTTACCTGTTTTATGTGAAATAAACTACTGGTTGCTGTTATTCCAGCCGTGTTTTGGACCATACTTTTTCTTGGATTTTTACTTTATCTTGTTCAGTTTGGTCCATTTATCGCAGAAGTTGGATTTCTTGTACATTTACATATATATATATATATATATATATATATATATATATATATGTTTCTGTAAATCACAGATGTACATCTTCATGAGTACACTTACAGCTACTTGATCATGTATTTATACAGAAAGCAAAAAATAAAATAAAATAAAAGAAAGAAATGCATTTCTATATTTTCATTCACTATTGTGTTAAGTTAGGTTAAGATTGTGTTGTTAGGCACTAGTTAAATTATAGACAGACAGTTTGTGTTGGCCAGAAAATATTTATTAATATAGTAAAAATGTAATTTATTCCACAATTATAACTATACATACAGAATGGCTGGAGTCAGTCAGGCACCACACCCAGGCCAGTGTGGAAGTTGTGGGAGGGTTTATGTGCGTTGGCTGTGTCATGTGAATGTCCAGCACGTACTCTACTATGAAATGATCAGTGTTATTATTTCTGCATTACTTCTGCATACATTTTTAAATCATCCCCTTACATTCTTAGAATTCCTAAGAAAGAAAAATATCAAAGTACAGACACCTGTAGAGCTAAGGAAATTACAGTTTCCACAACTTGTTACATTGTTCTGCTTGTCTTTGCCTTCTGGCATAACACAATTTACAGACTATTATATGCAAAGTGTTTGTTTGTGTCTTTCGGCTTTTAGCGAACTCCGGTCCACTAATGATTGGTAGTAGAGTTTTACAATGAAGGAACACTCCATCATGCCATGCCACACAGAAGACCCTCTAACTGAGAATCGAATGGACCACACCAATATTAAAAAAAACACTCGAAAGTGTATATGTGCTTATAACTTATAGTAAAGATTAGAAAAGTAAGAAAATTCAGATACTAATATAAATATATATATATATATATATATATATATATATATATATCAACAAATGCATACTAAACAAATACTGCACTGGATGGAAAGCCCTAGAAATAATATTCATATCCCTAGAAATAATAGTCATATAAGTAATATTAAGAGTAAAAAAGTGAAATGTAGGTCAATAAGAAGTGTCTTATGTCCACTCTTTATAGCTGAAGAAATCTATAATAAGAGACAGCAGGGAAGGTGTACAGTCAGATTGGTTGAATCTACTGGTAAGCCTGAATAAAGCAGTATATAGTATTTCCATCTTTAACTCATTTTATTACTGTATATAAAGAAACAGTTAAAACAGAATAGTAGCTGAAGCAGTAAAGTGCATTCAGTACATTACTGTAAGCAAGAGTGAGATATATCTCAGTATACAACCAGCAGTATTCTAGCTTTAACTTACTTTATAAGATTTAAATACTTATAATGGGTGTTTTCAGTGCAGTATTGCCAACAGATGCATAACAGGTCCAGATATGATCATTATGTTTGTTTAGCAGACTACAACATGTAAACCCCACCATTACTGATAGCGCACACTGTCCTGCCAAGTTATCATAAATTCTGCCCATGCAGTTTCTTTGAAAAGACTGCATAGGCACTTCCCATACACTTTTAGCTAAAGGTCTGCATTAGCATTTCACAAATATTCTGTTTTAATTCAATAAAGACTTATAAAACAAAAATGTTTTAAAGTAAGAAGTGGAATGCTGTGTAACATGCTGTGAGAAATTGTTTGTTTTGTCTTTTGCCCCCCCCCCTTCTACCTGTTTTTGTAATTTTAATTATGCATTCCTTTGTCCTTTATGATTTTCTTTCTCTCCCATTTATGTCCTTTGTTTTATAGATTCAAATCCTCTGGAGTGGTGCAAATATGAACCTCCTGGATTAAAGTGCTCTAGATTTCTGTTTAACTGTTGAATAACATTTCTATTAAATGACTAAACATTACACTCTAACCATCAAATGTTTATTCAGTGAACATTCATTTTTATTCACCTCGGAAGGTACTAGTTTGCTAACACTGCCCTGTCTTGCAAAACATAGCATTTGAAACCTACTCAGGTGGGGCCACCCATCACACCCCCCACATCCTCCTAACTATATATATATATATATATATATATATATATATATATATATATATATATATATATATATACCAACTCTGAGATTGTACTACAGTGGGGAAAAGGGCAGATGGGAAGTGTTGGCCAGCTAGTTACTTCCCTGTTCACTGAAATGATCATTCACTGAATGAACATTTGATTGTTAGGCTCAATATTTATCCATTTACTGGAGTGCTCTCCCTCCTACCCATCCAAGGACATCCTCTTGAGATGGGTGTGGTACCACCAGTCCTGCAGGCACCTGACACATGGCAGCCTATCTAGCTGCACTGAACAGGGGCTTTGGGACTCGGTTGAGGATGTGATAGAGCAGGTCATGGGCAGAAAGATTCAGCCAAAGACTCACTTCAGCATGTAAAGACATGGTTCTCAAGCTGGTGCCAAAAAACACACTACCCAGACCCCTACCCAATCAACATCAGGGTCCTGCACTGCACCACCATCTGGCAGTGGAAATATTTGAGCATTTGTGGACTAGGACCCCCTAATGGCATTTCTTCAGCAAGTCTTCCCTCTTCCTTACTCCGATACCATCTTACCTACTTCCTTATCTGTCAACCTCTTAGAACAAGACATTTGGACAAAGCCAAAAATAATAGGGGGTTGGAGGCCCAAAAATACAGGGAAATTTTAAATAGTGTTCCTATAAACTTAAAAACTTGCTAAAATAAAATATTTTATGTTACCATGCACTTTCTAAAGGATACAAAGCTCAAACTCAATGTCTGTCACAATATTATTTAATGAATTCACTCTTTACGGTTTGTCAGAAAACCACACATTTTATGAGTAACAGATAAAAGTATGAGGCAAAAATCTGCACATTCTGTATAAATTTGGACAGTTGAGATATTCCTATTTCCACCCAATCTACTCTATTATCTAAAAAATTGAAAGCATAAGGGGGGTCTTTCCCAGCAAATTGTAGCCCTCCTCTTCACATCAACCAGCACTACTCACTCAATGTGTTCTTGCTGTGTCCCTCTTTGAGTTTCCCTCTTTCAATTTTTCCTATCTCCCTTTTCACTCTTTAAAGAAAACCAACAGGGTGTCCAAATAAAGATACCGCTATATAAAACATATTAAACAACTTTATTATTTTAATAAAATAAAAAGCTGTACAGTTCATCACTTATCTTAAGTGTTTCAAGTGTGACTTCCATAGCTGTGTTGTTGGTAAATCTGGAATACATATGAAGTAATACAAAGCCTGCTGACTTTCACAATACTTCATATGTACTTAATAACTTTTTACTTTAGGTACTTTTACACTTTTGCCATAATCGAAGTTCAATGTTTTTCTGTGGACTATATGTATAATATGTATAATATTTTTTTTTCAGAGCTTTGCTCCTCAGGCCTCTACTGAAAATGGACATATATACAGTTAGACTAGCCCAGTCAACAAATGTAAAAATAAATAAATAAAATATATGTTTCTCTTTTTAAATCAACATTACTGAGTGGACAAGTGTTGCTGCTACAGATGTTGGTAATAGCCACTGTCCACATCACCTCTGATGATTCCAGAGCCTTCATCTTATGTATCACAGTCATCCTCACAGGTGCAAAGGAGGTATTCCTCATCTGGTGCTAATGGGATAATTGTTGGAGGCACCCCCACCACCCCCAGTACTGGTACGTGCAACAGCATTCTGCCTCTCCTTCTTTCTACTATGTTATTTGCCATTTTCTTGCACTGTACTATTTGATGTTTTCTCCCACCCATTGCATGAATGTCTAGGACAGCTTGATTCCAGGCTTTTGTCCTCTCAGCTTGTTTGGGCCAACTTCACCACACAGATGCTTCCCATATGTTCTTAGGGCTGCTGTGACGATGTGACTTTCCTCATTGATTAAGTTGTCCTTTCCCGATTTTGATCCCTTGTTCTGCATTATTGCTGCACAGGAAAAAAGTCAAAGGCATACAAAAAAAAAGCCTTTGTTTTGGATCAGTCAAACAACACTGCAATGACCATGTGTGCCTTCCAGCATCCTATAAAAAAGTTAACACAAACTTCATAATTATATACACATTCAAAATGACAATGTGCAAAGTAAAATTGTGTATACTAATGTCTGCAGCATCATTCACAATGGTAAAATTCATTCTTCCCCAAGCCTCTACTATTTTCATGTATTCATAATACTGTCATTTTTCATTTTTCAGTGACATACCAAAATCTTCAATAAGGACACATGCATGTTCAGCCAACAATACATCCTTATTCATTCCATGCACAATTGAAACACATATGTGTGCATGGTCACTACATGATAACAAAGGAAAATATTTCATCAGAAATCGCTACCCATTTCCCACTACTACTGTAATGATTTTCCACTTAAAATGGCTTTACAGTATTCAATAAAGCCATGATAACATGCCCATCATATCAGTAAAATAAACATCTCTTCAAGGTAACTCACCAATTTTATATCATTTTGAAGTTTTTCATATTAAATTTTAATATTTTTTTTGTATTTCATTCTTATTCAAAGAAGTTTGCGGTCTCCTAAGAAATTTGCCACCTAACTCAAGAAATTGAAACTTAATATGGTGTTGTTGAACTATTTCATGTGAACTCAACTCCATTTACATGCTTTGTTTGTAAATTAGGCCGTTTTTACACTTACAAAGAGGAATCACAGTAATACGCTAATGTGTACGACTACTTATGTACTTAAGTCGCTCTCAGCTGCCCATGAATGCAGCCTTGGGTTCATATGATCACAGGGTGTACAAAGGTGGAGTCTGCAGCAGTCCTCAGCAGTTCTCAGCATGCTAAGGGAACTTGTGGATAGCCTCAGAAATGCTCAGATCTGAGTAAGTTTAGAAAAGAAATAGAGCCATGTGTATTACAGTCTGCACAACCACGAAGTGTAATCGTTGACCACCTATAATCATCTCACCTGAAAACACAAAATACTTAATAAAACTGGTAACCACACCCATAGGAATATGTATTTATAACCCCCCAAAAATATATATATATATATATATATATATATATATATTGTTGCAGGACTAAATGATATTTAGGTGCAATCAGTCCAAAAACATAGCTAAGGCATTGCACAGCAACAGTAGCAATTATAATTTATACAAGAAAAAAAAATGATGATTACATTCCACTTTTTATGCACCGTATAAATGAAATGTGAATGTATCCCTTTAAAAAAAACATGTATGTGGCAAAGCATTTTTGGTTAAACCAAACTTGTCATTAATAAGAATATGTGTTCTAATCCCCCTGGTGGTTAACTGGGTTTGGTTAATATTGTGTCACACTCCAGAGAGACTGGTTCTAATCCTTTGGACCATAGACCTTTTTCTGCTTTTCTCATTCTGCTTCTGACAGCTGTGAAGGAAGGAGGCCATACTTCAAGCTGTTCAGATAAATAAAGCAAAATTATGGTCTCCCTTCTCAAGAACTCATACCTGAAAAAGAATGAGGTGGGCACAAGAGGTTCAGAGTAGAACAAAATAGACAACTGGCAAGAGTTCGGTGAACACCTGTCATCCCTGACAGGGAACACTCACTCCACTCAACAGTGCCATTACAGATACAATGAACTACCGAAGCACAGGCCTGATCAGCTGGCTGAGTGTGTTGACCAGAGACAGGTATGAAGGAATACTATGTTATTTATTGATTTATTTATTTATCTATGCTGTGTGTCATATTAAACATAGGTTTAAATTATAAGATGGTTGCATAATTGAAGGTATTTTCCAGTATGCATATGTGCTCCTGCAAAAATGTTCCTGTAATGCTATTATAATAATGCAAAAGAAAACATAAGCATATCTTATGCAGAACTGCACCTGTATGAAAATCTACACAATGGATGAGTGAGAAGGGGGGGATTCCTACAAGCAAATGCGAGTAACACTGTAGCATTGTTCACTCCTGAAACAACTGAAAAAAATGTGTAGGTTTTGTTTATTCTGAAGTTTTCATAGGTAACTGGGTAATTTTTGAGCATGGAAACAGCGTAATGTAACTATTTGTATCAGTGCAGGAATTTTTTATCTAATAAGTAGTTAAGCGATCTTGAACATTTAATATGCTTTCATAAGAAATAACTTGTATTAGTTGTGAAATTTTGTATTTAATATGTAGCAATTCAGAGCATGTTTGGCAGTTTGTAAAGACAGCTGAGTGCTTATAAATATTGCAGCAATGGTATTTAATAATGTTTCTTTAAGTTAGTCAATTTTTATCAGCAAAGGTCATGTGATCGCTCTAGCACTGTGTACTGGCAGTTAAGTGATTTTAAATCAGGCAGTATGTTTTGCTTTTGTATAAGGTCTGAAGAAGCGAGTCTGTTACTCGTGAAAGCACTTACCTGTTTTATGTGAAATAAACTACTGGTTGCTGTTATTCCAGCTGTGTTTTGGACCATACTTTTTCTTGGATTTTTACTTTATTTTGTTCAGTTTGGTCCATTTATCGCAGAAGTTGGAGTTCTTGTACATTTACACACACACACACACACACATATATATATATATATATATATATATATATATATTTCTGTAAATCACAGATTTACATCTTCATGAGTACACTTACAGCTACTTGATCACGTATTTATACAGAAAGCAAAAAATAAAATAAAATAAAATAAATAAATGCATTTCTATATTTTCAAGTCACTATTGTGTTAAGTTAGGTTAAGATTGTGTTGTTAGGTACTAGTTAAATTATAGACAGACAGTTTGTGTTGGCCAGAAAATATTTATTAATATAGTAAAAATGTAATTTATTCCACAATTATAACTATACATACAGAATGGCTGGAGTCAGTCAGGCACCACACCCAGGTCAGTGTGGAAGTTGTGGGAGGGTTTATGTGTGTTGGCTGTGTCAAGTGAATGTCCAGCACATACTCTACTATGAAATGATCAGTGTTATTATTTCTGCATTACTTCTGCATACATTTTTAAATCATCCCCTTACATTCTTAGAATTCCTAAGAAAGAAAAATATCAAAGTACAGACACCTGTAGAGCTAAGGAAATTACAGTTTCCACAATTTGTTACATTGTTCTGCTTGTCTTTGCCTTCTGGCATAACACAATTCACAGACTGTTATATGCAAAGTGTTTGTTTGTTTGTGTCTTTCGGCTTTTCGGTTAGGTCCGCTAATGATTGGTAGTAGAGTTTTACGTGCTGGCTTGCTGGGCCTAACGCACAACCTTCAATGAAGGAACACCCATTCATGCACGATGCCACACAGAAGACCCTCTAACTGAGAATCGAAATATTAAAAAAAAAAAAAACACTCCAAAGTGTATATGTGCTTATAACTTATAGTAAAGATTAGAAAAGTAAGAAAATTCAGATATTAATATAAATATATTTATATATATATATATATATATATATATATATATATCAACAAATGCATACTAAACAAATACTGCACTGAATGGAAAGCCCTAGAAATAATATTCATATCCCTAGAAATAATAGTCATATAAGTAATATTAAGAGTAAAAAAGTGAAATGCAGGTCAATAAGAAGTGTCTTATGTCCACTCTTTATAGCTGAAGAAATCTATAATAAGAGACAGCAGGGTAGGTGTACAGTCAGACTGGTTGAATCGACTGGTAAGCCTGAATAAAGCAGTATACAGTATTTCAATCTTTAACTCATTTTATTACTGTATATAAAGAAACAGTTAAAACAGAATAGTAGCTGAAGCAGTAAAGTGCATTCAGTACATTAACCAGCAGTATTCTAGCTTTAACTTACTTTATAAGATTTAAGTACTTATAATGGGTGTTTTCAGTGCAGTATTGCCGACAGATGCATAACAGGCCCAGATATGACCATTATGTTTTTTTAGCAGACTACAACATGTAAACCCCACCATTACTGATAGCACACACTGTCCTGCCAAGTTAGCATAAATTCTGCCCATGCAGTTTCTTTGAAAAAACTGCATAGGTACTTCCCATACACTTTTAGCTAAATGTCTGCATTAGCATTTCCCAAATATTCTGTTTTAATTCAATAAAGACTTATAAAACAAAAATGTTTTAAAGTAAGAAGTGGAATGCTGTGTAACATGCTGTGAGAAATTATTGTTTGTTTTGTCCCCCCCCACCTGTTTTTGTCATTTTAATTATGCATTCCTTTGTCCTTTATTATTTTCTTTCTCTCCCATTTATGTCCTTTGTTTTATAGATTCAAATCCTCTGGAGTGGTGCAAATATGAACCTCCTGGATTAAAGTGCTCTAGATCTCTGTTTAACTGTTGAATAACATTTCTATTGAATGACTAAACATTACACTCTAACCATCAAGTTTTTATTCAGTGAACATTCATTTTTATTCACCTCGGAAGGTACTAGTTTGCTAACACTGCCCTGTCTTGCAAAACATAGCATTTGAAACCTACTCAGGTGAGGGGGCTTCGCCCATCACACCCCCCACATCCTCCCTAACTATATATATATATATATATATATATATATATATATATATATATATATATATATATATATATATACCAACTCTGAGATTGTACTACAGTGGGGAAAAGGGCAGATGGGAAGTGTTGGCCAGCTAGTTACTTCCCTGTTCACTGAAATGATCATTCACTGAATGAGCATTTGATTGTTAGGGCTCAATATTTATCCATTTACTGGAAGTGCTCTCCCTCTACCCATCCAAGGACATCCTCTTGAGATGGGTGTGGTGCCACCAGTCCTGCAGGCACCTGACACATGGCAGCCTATCTAGCTGCACTGAACAGGGTCTTTGGGACTCGGTTGAGGATGTGATAGAGCAGGTAATGGGCAGAAAGATTCAGCCAAAGACTCACTTCAGCATGTAAAGACATGGTTCTCAAGCTGGTGCCAAAAAACACACCACCCAGACCCCTACCCAATCAACATCAGGGTCCTGCACTGCACCACCATCTGGTAGTGGAAATATTTGAGCATTTGTGGACTAGGACCCCCTAATGGCATTTCTTCAGCAAGTCTTCCCTCTTCCTTTCTCCGATACCATCTTACCTACTTCCTTATCTGTCAACCTCTTAGAACAAGACATTTGGACAAAGCCAAAAATAATAGGGGGTTGGAGGCCCAAAAATACAGGGAAATTTTAAATAGTGTTCCTATAAACTTAAAAACTTGCTAAAATAAAATATTTTATGTTACCATGCACTTTCTAAAGGATACAAAGTCTAAAACTCAATGTCTGTCATTATTTAATGAATTCACTCTTTACCGGTTTGTCAGAAAACCACACATTTTATGAGTAACAGATAAAAAGTATGAGGCAAAAATCTGCACATTCTGTATAAATTTGGACAGCTGAGATATTCCTATTTCCCACCCAATCTACTCTATTATCTAAAAAAATTGAAAGCATAAGGGGGGGGGGTCTTTCCCCAGCAAATTGTAGCCCTCCTCTCTCACATCAACCAGCACTACTCACTCAATGTGTTCTTGCTGTGTCCCTCTTTTGAGTTTCCCTCTTTTCAATTTTTCCTATCTCCCCCTTTTCACTCTTTAAAGAAACCAACAGGGTGTCCAAATAAAGATACCGCTATAAAAAACATATTAAACAACTTTATTATTTTAATAAAAATAAAAAGCTGTACAGTTCATCACTTATCTTAAGTGTTTCAAGTGTGACTTCCCATAGCTGTGTTGTCGGCAATATCTGAATACATATGAAGTAATACAAAGCCTATGACTTTCACACAATACTTCATATGTACTTAATACTTTACTTTAGGTACTTTACACTTTTGCCATAATCAGGCAAGCTTTGCAAAATGCCTTTGGTTTCCCTTATTCCACTCTAATATGCTCTGCTTAGCTTATTTGTATATATGTTTAGTGATGCTCCTCACTGATAACCACTATCGTAGCTATGAACTCCTGGACTATGAATACAACCCAAGTCAATCTTGTCTGATTTGGTTTCAGTTTTTGTAGTTTAAAATCTGTGTTAATGTGCTATGCTAATGACCGTAAAGAGAGAAGTGACGTATTTTTCCCAAGGGAGATTAATGTTTCCTCTACCAATAAAGTCTCATACTGTAAACGAGCAGAGGTCACGCTCACGCAGCAGAATGCGTATGAAGAGGAAACCTGAAGGGGAACCTTCAGGGACACCTACATTGAAGAAGTTCTGGAACAAAATTTAGAAGGTTTAGTCTGGAATCTGTCCAGCTATACTTTATCTGCAGCTGAAGTTAGAATCTTAAAGAAAGGACTTTCCTTTATTCCAACTCAGAAACAGGACTTTTCAGAGGCAATTGTGGACTCGAAAATGTTTGTCAGAAATGTTCTTTTATTTTATTTATTTATTTATTTATTTATTTAACATTTGTTGACCGGGAAAGTCCGACTAGGTTCCACAGATCCTGTTTTCAGTGGAGGCCTGGGGAGAAATGCTCCAGAATGCTTTTGAAGGTAAATTTTAAAAATAACAGCAATGCATATGATAATAACACCTTTAAGAAACCTAACACATACATTCCAAATCCACATCCTTTAGTAACAGCCTTTGAGAAACTCTGTCTTAATGATTTTTATAAAATGTATGCATCTAATTCTCTTCATCGTAAGCATGATATAATGTATAATTTAACAAAATCTGAATATCAAGCATTGAATAGGTTATAGACTAATAGTCAATTAACCATCAGACCAGCTGATAAAGGTGGTCCAACTGTGTGGTTTGATACTGATAGATATAATAATGATATGATAGCTATGCTTTCAGATACCTGTTTTTATATTAAAATAACTTCTAAATAAGTAGATCGTATGATTATTAAGGTGAATAATATTGTTAAGACATTACTTAAGAATGATTTAATAGACATGCAGTTGTTTAATTATTTATTTGTTAAGGATGCTTTAGTACCTGTCATTCAAGGACTGCCCAAATTACATAAAAATCCTGTACATCCCCCATTACGTCCTATTGTGGCAGGCAGAAATTGGTGCACTGAGCCTGCATCTATTTTCACAGAGAAACAAATTAGACCTGTTTTGAATTCATGTCCACACATTTTAAGGGACACAACATTTTTTGAATGAGCTGTTCTTGTTTATGAATGTATATAAGAAACAAGAACGTTTGTATTTAGTGACCTTCGACGTCACTTCTCTCTTTACGATCATTTCGAACAATGAAGGGCTTTCAAGTGTAAAACAGTTTTTAGGGAGGTACACTGACTTTAATAGTAAGAAGATTGAGTTGATATGTATCTTACTTGAGTGTGTCTTGAATAATAATGTGTTTGTATTTGGTGACAGTTTTTACTGGCAAAAACACGGCATAGCTATGGGCACATCATGTGCAAATAGCTACGCCAGTGTGGCCATGGGAGTTTGGGAACAATGTCATATTATTAATGGACCCTACAGTAAACAAGTTGTTTTTTATTATCGTTTTATGGACATTTTTTTTGTTGCAGGAGGGTCCTCAAGAGGTCTTACATGATTTCATTAAGTACATTAACAGTACCACGTCATTTTTTAAATTTTCACACAAAATCTTAGTTAAGTCAGTAGAATTCTTAGATGTAAAACTAATATGTGGCATTAATGGTTATATTACAACATAATTGTATAGAAAGCCCTGTCATTGTAACCATCTTTCTATCCCAGCAGAGTGCTGCCCCCCTGACATCTCAGATGCTCAGGTAAGAGCTGCCCTCTCCAAAGCAAAAAACACAGCATCAATGGGACCAGACGGTGTCCCAGGCTGCATCCTACATGAACTCCAAGAAGAGCTAAACCCAAACATAAAACTACTGTTCAA
This sequence comes from Protopterus annectens, assembly GCF_019279795.1. Classification (NCBI taxonomy): domain Eukaryota; kingdom Metazoa; phylum Chordata; order Ceratodontiformes; family Protopteridae; genus Protopterus; species Protopterus annectens. The sequence goes on along the minus strand of NC_056740.1, from coordinate 510,893,543 downwards.
TCTCAGCCTTACTACAGGATATGTGCCCAAAGAGTGGTGTACAGCAACAGTGGTCCCTCTCCATAAAGGTGGTGCCTCAACAGATCCTGGAAACTATCACCCCATAAGCCTGACTAGCTTGGTCTGCAAAGCTATGGAAAGGATCATCATAGACCTCATAAATAAAGATATTGGGGACCTACAGACACTGGATCCTACCAAGTTCGGCTTTGTTAAGGGCAGATCCTGCCTCTTAAACCTGGTTGATTTCTTTGAAACAGTCACCAAGGCCATTGACGAGGGGAAGGTGGTCCACACAGCCTACCTGGACCTCACAAAAGCCTTCAATACAATACCCCACTCGGGCATTATAGATAAGCTCACCAGCTTAAATATAAACCCCTATGTCACTAGATGGATAATTAAGGTGAATAATATTTTTAAGACATTCTGGCTCAAGGACAGAACCCACATGGTTAGAATTGCTGGAGCCATGTCAGACTCCAAACCAGTTACAAGTGGCATCCCACAAGGCTCAGTCCTGGGACCTCTCTTGTTCGGTATATATTTCTCGGAGGTACAGGCCAACACGGAAGGACTGTGGCTGACCAAGTTTGCAGATGACTGCAAACTGGGTGCCATAATTGACTCTCCAGCCGACACAAGCATCCTCCAAAAGGGCCTCATAGAAACAGACAACTGGTGCCAGAGCCATGGCCTCAAGCTAAATGCCAAAAAGTGTATAGTCATCCCCTTTGGCAAAAACAAAGTGCCCACAAATTACCATATAGGTGGTAATTCTCATCCCTCATCATGCCCATAATTGAGTACCATGCCCCTTTTGGGATGTACCTTACCAGACACCTGCAGCAACTGGAAAGACCCCAAAAGTACCTCACCAAGAGGATCAAAGGGCTCAAACAGATGCCATATGCTGCCCGGTTAAAGAAACTCCAGCTCTACTCAGTGGCATACCACCTGTTCAGAGGCGATCTGTGCCTGGCGTATAAAGCCATGTCCAACCCGGAATTAATGGAAATGCTGCACCTCAGAAAATCCAAATCCCATCGAGCTACACGCTCGAGAGACTTGAACATCAGCACTGAAATAAATAGGACATGCTGGAGGGACAGATTCATAACCCAGAGGCTCCCTTCTCTCTGGAATAAAATCCCAGTCCAGGTTAGGCAGAGTCCCTCATTGACTCTCTTCAAGAGGAATCTTGATGAGTGGATGGGAGATCATAGGTTTACCCCGGGTATCACTTCTGTGCCACTGTTAGACAGAGGCACAGTATACTAATCTTGAAAAAGGGCATAACAAAATAAATTTAAAATGGGTGGCGAAAGCCAAACACATTCTGGCTAGGCTTATAAATGCCCTAGGGCAGATAGCCTAGTATGAACCTATGAACCTATGAACATTCTATCATCCTGATCAAAGTAGGACATATAGCTTTGACATTGCTGCAACGTGCAGCAGTATGCATGTGGTCTAGCTAGCTCACTGTTCAGTATGTAGAAAATTCTATGTTGGTAAAACTGATCAAGCACTGAGAGATAGAATTAAGGAACACTATTACCACATAAGTAAAAGTGATACAACCAGTGCTTTGTCCAAACATATTGTAGACACTGATGCCTCTCATTTGTTCAAGCTTATGGTAACAGGATGTATTCATGAAAACATAAGGAAAGGGGACATCAGAAATCAAACTGAACAGTTGGAAGCCAAATGGATAGTTAGACTACATGGGGACTATGGACATGGCCTGAATGACAGGATACCATTGAGACCGAAGCTTAAAGCCAGACCATTGAATAGAAAGTAATCTGGCATTTTTTTATTTTGAATAATAACAATTGTTAAATATAAGTACATCTTTTTTATTTATTTTTATTATTTTTGGTACATTTACATATATATGTAACTTTTTATTCTTTGTTGGATGTTTATTATTCAGTATTTATATATAAATATATTGTACTGAACATTTTTAGTAATATGTCTTTAAGGAATCAAAGTTTTTAGTTATGTGATCTTTTTAGTTAGTATATATAATGAGTAAAGAATTGTAGTTGTGAAATGCATCTGATGAAGTAGCTTTGCTACAAAAGTGCTTATGCTTTTACATTTTGTACATTAAAGACAGATTTATTTTGGAAGCCTTTGGTCGTCCTTGGATCCTTCTGTGTATTTTCTGTGCTTCCTATTTTAATTACATACTCATATGCTATTCTTTCAAACCCCTGTATTTTTTTCATTCAAAAGACATAAGAGAAGATAAAAGGACAACCAACTCCATTTATTTATAGAAAATACTTCCTTCCTACATGTCTTTTATCAACTTTCAGACTCTACCAGTGCTAAATATACTAAAGCCCCACAACGTCTTGATGTCTACTTTCTCACTACTTGCAATCAGTAAAATTCAGATCCCTTTAATTTATCATGCTACCCCTCAGCTTATCCTCTGGTCTTTTCCTCCTACTGAGACATCTGTCATACGACAATGGCTCAATAACAGCTCTCATCATCTGACCAGCTCTGTCCCAACCACCTATCCATACTCCCTCCATAAACCCTCTACATGTTGCACTAAACCTATTTAATGATGCCTTCACCTTTGCTCCAAATATAGACCAAGTAACTATTTCAACTCAAATCAAAATAAAATTAAGTAGAAAAATAATCTCCAAAAACAAATATCAATAATACCTCAGTATACTAAAATTCTCCTAGTAGAAGACATTCACCCTAATCCTAGTGCTACATATCACAAGACTGCTCCCTTCCACACACTGCTCTAACCCACAAAAGTCAGCCACCACCCCCAGTAATCTAAAGTTTGCTGCCATAAATATTAGAAGCATAAGAAATAAAACTACTGAACTACATAACTGGAGTTCACAACATAAGCCTGATATTATAGCTATAATTGAAAATTGGCTTAAACCTAGCATAAACAAATCCAAAATTACATTCTTGGCTGTAACATAATCTGTAATGACCTTAGAAGAGTAAAGGTGGTGACATTGTTTTAATATTTACAAGTAACTACCACATTTCTCCTTACAACAAACAAATACTAAAAATTAATTCAGCAGAGGTTCTTATTTCTTTCCTGAAAATAAAAAAAATTACAAATATGTATTATTGTCCTTTTCATCCTTTCTGGCAACATTACAGCTACACTGAAAGACATCCTACATTCGATATCCATAATAATTCCACAGGAGAAATACTACTAGGTGATGTCAATATCAATTGGTTGGATGTGACCTTTAACTCCCCTAAATGTAGCATAACTTTATACGGTTTCACACAAATAACTAATAGCCCCAGCCTTTACAGTAAAACATCACACTCTTATCACACTGGACCTAGTATCAGACCCTAGAAAATTCACCACCTCATTGACCTCCTGTCAGTATACAACCAGACATCTCATACATCCACTTAAGCAGCATCTTATAAAACATCACACAATCTGTCTAAATTTAACCAGATGTATTCATTACTATCCTATCATCTATTAACTGCAACATCCCAAACATCTGAATTAAGTAAATTTTCCAAAATATCCTAATTAATTTTACATCTTCTTGAAGGAGGAGACTAAAAACAAGCAATGCAATTTGTCTGTCTGAAAAGAGTAGAGTGTAAATGTAAGAAATGGCAAAACAAGTAAAACGCCACAATTTCTCAAAAACTTCAGAGTGCTCTGCAACCATACTAAAAAGTAAATAATTGAAGATACAAAACTGTACTATAACAACATTCAGAACAATAGCAAATAAAACCAGGAAAAAAATACTGGTCAGCTATTAACTCATTATATCCCACTGACAGCTCTTGGAGTTTCTGTGGTTAAGTCCTACTGATGTCTATAGACATCACATATTGATTGTTCATATTTGCATTAATAATTCTAAAACAATGCTACATTCAAGGTATTGGAAAATTTCATCTTAAAGCTTACAACACAACAAACATAAATGTTATAATATTTAACCTCAGGAATGTCATTTATTTGTATTGCAATAATTATAATATTTCTCAAAGTATCTCAATAATCAGATGATACAGACAGGGAGACCAAATGGAGAGATGGTAAGATCAACAAGCAAAGGAGATTAGTATTGCTGGAAGTGAATTCATCCACAAATCCTGGTGAGTATCTTCATGAGGTGGACTCAGTTTTACCAAGGCAGTACTGATATATAGACTGTATTTTATATAGCATATATCATGGATAGAAGTAGCTTAAAAATAAAAAAAACAGCTGGTTACACAATTCCTGGGATAAAAAAAATGTCCAGCCATGGTAGGTGCACTGGAAAAAATGACAGTTTTGAATCCTAAAGACATGGAAACATTCCTACAATTGGGTTAGGCCAATCTAAGGGAGGGGGTGGTCCCTCTGTTGTAGAAGTATTAGTCCACAAAAATCACAAAAACCGATAGGCCAGATAAGAGGCCATAAAGGTGATAGTGTGGACTATTGAAGATAAGGAAGACATTATGTATTGTAACTATTACATAAAAAGCCAGAAATTTCAGACAGAATATATACAAAAAGATTAAGAGAGAAATTAGACGAAAGAACAATACTTGCACAAGAAAAACTGTGAAAAGTTTCAAAGGCATATTTGTGTTCACTAATACAGCAGAGTTATGAAAAACATTATATAGATCAAGAAACATTGGGTCGTTTGTAAAAAGGTGGGATTGAGGAAGTGTGAAAATATAAAAAATAAAATGGAGACCATTTTGAAAGGTATAAAAAAAGAAATATGGACATGGGAAAGAAAGAAAGATCTGATATGATGCAATATTTATGCAAAGGAGAAACCAAATTAATCAATACAAAAAAGCAGCCCCAAAGACATTCAAAGAAAAGTACAGGCAGAGGCACCCAGATATGAACATTTTCACAATACAAACAATAAAATAACAAAGGGGAGGGGGATATCAAACAGAAGATTAGTAAAGAAGAAGTTAAAAAAAACAGAGGCAGAAATTACGGAATACCTGTGAAGTGAGGGATTCAGTATAGTATGGCTAACACAAATTTTATCACAATATGATGAAACAGTGAGTTATCTAATAAAAGAGAAAAAGTAGGAGCAGAAGACATCTGAAGAAGAAATATCGACCTGGGGAAGATAAAGAGATTTAATATGGCTCAATATTTGTGCATAGGAGAAAGTAAAATTAATCAAGCCAAAAGAGCAGCTGCAAAGTGAAGGATTTAGTGTAAAAAATCTAACTCTGATAATACCACACCAGGATAGAATAATGAATCCCCAGATTAAGGAAAACCAGTGGAGGAAAACACATCTGATCAGTTGTCATTTGAAGATACTTTAGCGCTTTTAGTAGTAAACCAGTACAAAAGTTCAATTGGAGTTGCTCAGCAAGGGAATGAATAGGAAACTGTGGCAACTCTGACGCAGTCAATCTTGTGGAGTGATAGTCCAGTTACTTTCCATATGAAAGAACAATGAATAACAAAGGCAGAAACTGAAGACAATGTGGCACAAGAAGATGCACTAGAAATCTCTGTAGAATGCCTACAGGAAATGGAGAACAAAGATTGTGCCCTCAGTTTAGAAAAAAATGATCTAAGAGACGAGTTGCTTGAATTAATAGAGATGGATAGACATATTAAAATAAATGAAAGAAATAGACTACAGAAATTAAATAAGACCCAAAATGTTAAAAGTTTGAGAAAACAAATGAACACAGTAATCAGGACTGTTCATACAAACTCATGCATTATAACATAAGCTACGTTAATAACGGATAAAGTTTTACCACAAAAACATAGGACAGTAAGGAAAAAGAAGTGGAGAAATAAAATGTCATTATGGAAGTATCAAAGAGAGAAAACTATAATACAAGTAAGACAAGAAATGACACTGTTAGAAGAGTGCATAAGTGGGAAAAATTCAACAAAAGCACTCAGAAAGATAGACATGATAAAAGCAATGTGCAATATCACAACAGATCAGGATCTATTGTATACTATGGCAAATAATAAACTAAAGATAGCTGCACAGTCAGAAAAACATAGAAGATGTGCAGATAAATGTAAAGGAAAAGTACAAAATAAGCAAATTATTGATAACCCAAGAAAGTTTTATATAGAATTGGGAAACAAGGTAAAAGGAATTGAAACACCTCCAAAAAAGGAGAAATATACACATTTTGGAGAAATATTTATAAAGATCTTGAGGGAAGTAATAAAAATGCTGAATGGATAGAAGAAGCAAAAGAAAGAATAAGAAGTTCAAATGTAGAGGATATGAAATGGGATAATGTAACGTCCAGAAAAATGGAAGAAAAATTAAAAAATGCTCCTAACTGGACAATCCCAGGTCCAGATGCAGTACCTAACGTATGGCTAAAAGTATTAACATCTTTGCATGAGGATTTGTCTATGAATAACAACTGCTTATATGCACACCTAGAACAGATACCAGTCTGGTTAACAGTAGTAAAACAATACTTCCACCTTAAATCAGTGTATACCAGGATTACATAGTCCCCATTCTGAAGGAAGTATGGGCCTCCTCAAAACTGATTACATGTATAGACCCACAATCATAGGACTGCATACATATCTGCTGACCTCACAAGATCCAAATGTAGTGGAGGTTTTGAAACATGAGGAGAATAAGTCTAAGATGACTTCCCTGCTTAGTTTAAAAGAAGCATATCATTGTCAAGCAGGAATGGGAATCAAACAAGAAGTAGATAAAATCAGGAACCAACTGAATGTGCAAAAAAAACAAAACAAAAGAAAACATATAAGGTGAAGAATCAGATGAGAAGGAAAGAAATGTGGAAAAGCCATGAATATAGTTGCAAGTATGGGAAACTTCTGGAACAACCTCATGTCAATCAGGATCGAATGCAGGAATGGTTAAGGAGAGGTGAATTTAAACCAGAAGATGGAAGATTAATATTGGTGGCCCAGGATAGTGGACTATTCACAAAGTCCATTGAACATGTAGAAATAGACAAATGAAGGATTTGTAAAACAGAATTGGAAACAGTCGCACATCTTGTTGCTGGCTGTGATATACAAATGGCAGATGGACTATATACTGAAAGGTATAATGATGTGGCAAGACTGTTGCACTGCGGATTGTGCAAACATTATAATATTGAATTAGCTGAGAAACATAGGAAACATGAGCCACAAAGCATTCTAGAAAATGATGAAATTTATATCACATGGGATCACCCATTGCCACCGTTCAAAAAATAGGTGCAAGAAAACGAGATATAGTAGTCCATGAAAAGAAGACAAAAGTAACATTGATGACTGAAATTGCTATACCCAGTGGTCGCAGTGTCTTGCAATTAGAGAGACATAAAGTCATAAAATACTAGGCCAAAATGATGGCAATGTGGAAGAAGGATACCCAGACAGTTCCAATAGCAGTAGGAGCAATAGGTCATATAGAAAAGAATTTGCAATCATACTTAGATATGTTACTCATACATGTAACTCCATATGAATTGCAGAATGAGTCAATTCTGGGCAGATTGCAAGTGCTGTGAAGGGCACTTCTGGCTAACATCAAAGATTGAAACAATACTAATTTCATGACCTTTAATCATACTTTGACTTAGGAATGAGGTTTATTACTTTCATTGTATTAGAAATCCAAAAGACTTGGAGAAATTAAACCCACAAACAGAATTGCATAGGCTCATATGAAAGCTTACAGTTGTACGAAGAAAGTTTTGCTGGCAATATGTGTGTTGCTTGAATGGCTACTGAGATATTGTAAGCTGTAGGTCCTGGAATTGAATGGATACAACCATTGTAAACAACACTCTATGATAAAAAGTTTGCCACTTACTGTTTTCTAGTAACACTTTTGGTTCTAGGGATATGAACATTTGTCTGAACTGTGACGCAATAACTTCATTTTTTTAAAAAGATCAGGCAATGCCCACTGGAAGTTAAGAGTAAAACTCAAAAGAGCTCCACATTGGAGGGAATGAGTTAAAGAAATCATAAATCCTGGATACAAATTCAACCATAACCACTTTCCCGGTAACTCACCACTCAGAATTGCAATCAAATTCATCTCTTATTTCAAAGATAGCATAGCATCCCTAACCAAGGATTCACCAGCATCTAATCCCAACCCAGCTCAACTGCCACATGTCACCATATCCACTTTCATTTTCAAACCTGACTGCATCCTATGCAAAACTACTCTTAAACTCAAATCATACTCCACTTCAGCTGATAATCTTCCAAGTGACTACCTTAAAATAGCAACCAGAAGCATTGCCTATCATATCTTAATCCTTATAAACAAGTTAGTTCAGGAGTCCTATGTTTCAGCTACTGGAGAAAAATGCACATTATCCCTCTGCACAAAGGAGGAAACTTAACAGATGCCACTAACTTTAGACTTACAAAAATCTTACTCCCCCTGCAAAAGATTCCTTGAAAAATATATTCAAAAACAATTGCTAAACCATCTGCTGCAGGAAGAACTATATCCCGCAAAACATGGCTTTGTTCCATACCATAGTACAAACACTGCACTTTTAACCTTAAAAAAATAAAAGCTACTGATGATGAATAAGTAATCTGCTTCTTATTTCTAGATAATCTAAAGCCTTCAACACAGTTTGTCACAGCAAACTTGTACTTCAAATGTCCTCAATAGGTCTATCTCAGTCCACCTGTCTATCATTCATAAGCTACTTGACCAATAGGTATCAGTCAGTAAAATGGCAGTCTACCCTCACACCATAACTCTCAGTCAACACAGATGTACCACAAGGCCCTCTCCTTGGCCTGCTCCTCTTTAGCATTCTCACCAACACCCTTCATGCTTCTGAACTATAAGCCTCTCTAAAATGCACATGAGACAACTTGGCACAGCTCCAAAAATAATAAGAAAACTTTAATGGACAGTGAAACATGACTTCGTTACTCACAGCTCATGCCCAATCCCCCCTCCAAAAGATACTTTTTTTCTTTAAATCCCTCTCTCATGAAAAAAAAAATAAAGTCCTCTCTGTTAATAATACAACCACTGAAATCACTTCTCACAGCAAATTATTAGGGATGATATGGGATTATAATCTCAAATTTGACTTGCACATAAAATTTGCATAAGAACACAACAAAAACTAGGAATGCTTTATTGGGTGAACAACTTCCTCACCAACACAACTAAAGCTGCACTTGCCTCTACTTACCTCCTCCCCTCACTACTTTATGACACTCCCACCCTTACTAAACTCCCATCATCACAAAAAACAAAACTTAAACAATGCTGTAATAAAGTTACTAAATTTGTAGCAAATACTCCTTTCAGAACCCACCACAGTACAGCACAGAAAGTCTAAATTGGTTAGAACTACCCCATCAAATAACATATACACAGCTTCTTACCATGTATAAAATTATCTAGCAGCTATCTGCTTGTCTTGCACTAAATACCAATCTACACAATTGTGTTCCCACTAAGTCAATATGATCCAATGATCAAAAACTGTAGTCTATCCACAAGCCCTGTCTGCACTCATACCATGTTGCCAAGGCTTGGAATTCCTTACCTATATAGCCATCACTTTAGTACCCTCCCACCAGTCCTTTAAAACCATTCTGAAAGACATTCTAGCCAAAATATGGCTCTATTCTTGCTCAACCACAGGATAAACCATATTCCTAAATATGAAAAAGTACCTACTTATACCTCACGCCTCCTTACTACTTCATTACTCAATTCCTAACTTCAATCAATTTCTCTCCCCTGACCCTATCTAGTTATATAACCCTGCTTTGTTTTTTTATCATTTCAGATTGCAATTCCTTTTCTTATTATACTAACTTACTTTTAATTTCTCTAAAATGGCTAACATTTCTCCTAATGTTAAATTATTGTCATACAAGTTGCATCTATTTTAACTAATGTTTTTACATGATGTCTAATTTGTTATAATTGTGTAAACTGTAGATATTTTTTATTGTTTTTGTAATTTGTAAAATTTTTGTTCTTAAAATAGTTTTGTAATACTTTGGTACTTTTCTTCCCGGGTCTCTGCTGAAAATTGCCACTTCCCTAGAAAGACATTTCTGGTAATCAAATGTCAATAAATAAATAAAGAGAAGACATGTAATACTCACTCAAAAGTAAAAGTATGAAACAGAGGCAGTATAGTTCACCAAATATCCAAAAACCTTAATACCTAAATGTAATACATCACAGTACTAATTGCAAGCCAAATGTAGGAAGTGAAACTATGCAAGCTGCAATACACTTGTTAAATAGTACAACTTTATATCATGTTGGTCTGTAAACCCAGTACCATGAATGACATTAAAATATCAGCATAATCCCACATGACCATAACAAAAGCAGAAATGACTTTGTAAATACATTGCAGATGTTTGCACAAACATACATTCATAGATGTGACAGTGAAAAAAGAAACACTGCTGTAATAGTACAAGTACAGACCCAGCTGTACCAGGACAATGCTGACACAATACTGCCTGAAAAGGGGCATCCGAGACCAAACAGTGATGGATATCCGCATTTCAAATACACCACAAGCAGCGAAGTGTGTTAGAGCCCATAGACCATATCAAGAAGCAAGGTCAAGCCATTACAGCAGGTGGTGAATGAGAAATTAACTTAATCAACAGCACATTCAACTCTCACTGTCACACAGGAGCAAAAGTTATACATAAACTTGAATAAAGGATGCGCATCAGCAGAAAAGGCTGCTGATACAATTCTGAAAGAAAAGTAGCCATTATCAACTACAGATCAATTGAAATTCTGCAAAAAAGGCTCAATTACAGTTCTCCACATCTTGCCTTGTTTTGTCTCTGTCTTTTTCTTACGTATTTAGTAGTCAATCTAAACAAAGCAAATACAAAATTATCAAATCTACCTGTAGTCCAAACGCAGGTATAATCATTGCTCTTTAAAATGCACTTCACAAATTACTTCCAACAAATTATACTATGCAATGTAACACCTGATACAGTACCTTCCATTTATAGAGCAAAAATAGCTCTCATTTTCACTAAACTCAGCAGAGTTTAAAAGTAGATCTGCCTTCAGTTCCCATGCTCCACATTATCATTTGTTAACTGTTCAGATATTTTTAAGGTATTTGTAACAAAAACTGATGGTCCATAAGAATGAATGTTTTCTGTTTAGGAAAACATGACTGCCTGGTGTTCCATGCAGACAGAAGAGAAACTGTACCAACTGTTTGTTACATTTACAGCCTTCTTTTTTTCTTTTTTGTTTGTTACACAATAACAAGAACTTGTCTGGCTTATCAGTTGCATACTATCAAAACATCTTCCTTGCCTGAACTCCGTCTATAAGTTCTTTAGGCCAGTTATCTGTTCAGCATTTTATTTTTTCTTGTTTTTTCACACTTTGTATAATAGATCTACTCCCAAATTTAATTTAAGCATTGACATCCCTCTGTTGTTGCACCTTATTTTGTCTCTAATCCCATTAGTCTGCTCTGGTCTAGTTGTTGTTGCTGTGGTTGTTGTTTTTGGCCATATCTTACATAATTCTGCCCATTACAGCACCCTCACCCTCATGTTCATTATCTTATTCAGTGTACTAAATGCTGTGTACATAAAAAGGTTTACAGCTGATAACATTGGAGACTTTTTCCCTCATGTCAAATGTTGGATGATTTGTTCACTACTATTAATATTAAATCTAGATAATTAATATATTAGGAATGATGTGTTGGTATATTGGCAGGCTAGAAGAGCATTATTGCCCTTGCCTGATGTACATGTGTATACATGTATGTATGCACGTATGGTACCATATATACACTTAACACCTTTTGTCTTTTGTTCATTTAGTTCTGCATTATTACCTAACGTTCAGTTTCCTTTAACATCTCTGTCATTTCTTAAGTCCTCTGTTCCTTTCTTTCCAGTCTCAGTTCTCTACATATTGTCCTAGCTGATCAAAATAACTTTGAAGTATCATATCTGTGTGGCATAAGGTGGACCTCTCCATTATGACATACTATTAAACTCATCTACAACTATGCTGGCTAAAAATATATATATATATATATATATATATATATATATATATATATATATATATATATATATGGTTCTACCTGACTTCGTCGACAGCGCAGAAGACCGACATCGAATGAGCTCCAGAAGATCGAAATCGAAGAAGACCGACAATCGCGAGTGGCAGAACATCGACAATGCAGAAGACCGACACGACGGATGACAACACCAACGCCGAGGATGCCGACATGGGGAAAGGCTGTGTGAGTATGCGGTAGTGACGGACGTTAGTGCGAGGCAGGTAAGTGTGGAGATTGACGGTCTGTGGGGATAGGGTGGGTTAAGTGAGTTAGGGTTAGGGAGCGATAGGGGTGGGTTAAGTGAGTTAGGGTTAGGAGCGATAGGGGTGGGTTAAGTGAGTTAGGGTTAGGGGTGGGTTAAGTGAGTTAGGGTTAGGCGATAGGCGGGTTAAGTGAGTTAGGGTTAGGGCGGGTAGGTAAGTGTGCGATAGTGACGGACCTTAGGGTTAGGTAAGGTTTAGTGTGGGCTTGTAAGGATTTTGGTGTGCTTGTGTTGTGTGTGTGGTTTGTGGAATGGGGATGTGTTTTGTTTTTAATTGTTATTGTGGTGTGTGCAGTGTATGGGGTTTCGTGTTTGTGTACCGTCGGTTATTTCGTTGTCGGTTATGTGTGGTTTCGTGTTTATGGACTGTCGAATATGTGGTGTCGGTGATGTGGTTGTCGGTGTTGTGTGGTTTCGACTATGTCAGGTAGAACCATATATATATATACATCATCCATACAGGCTGTCATTCATAATAAAAGAATATTCCTTTCTTCCTTTCTTTCTTTCTCAAAAAATATCTTATTGAAAAAAATACAAATAAGTAGTAAATAGCAGATACTAGAAAAATATATATTTTGTCAGTTTAAATATACTATTTATTCATTGACTAAGCATTATTATAGAAATGACAGGCAATTAACATTTAAAAACAAGCATGCTAATTGGTCAGCCCAACCAGTGTGCCCACTGTAAATCAGGCGTATACCAATAGAAAAAAAGTCTAGTAGAAAGGACATTCTTCTATTAATATATGCTACAGAAACTCAGTTTTTTTAAAATAAACTTTCATAAACTGGACACGTTATACAAAACTAGGGAAACGTATCTGATTATCATTTTATTTTCTCTGTCCCGTCTGTCCCTTCTGTCCCTTATATTGAAAGTCTCCCAATTTCTTTTTTATTAAATTAAAAATGGCACATTAAAAATAAAGGAGATCTTCCTTTTTCCATTGCTTCCTTTACACAACACTGATGTACTGCATATGCATGAGAATGAAAGTCCCATATGCATGTTCAGTACTTCGAGAAAGTCCGAGGATACCGGGGTAAAAAATGTGGAAGAGTAGCACAGCACTGTTATACAAGGACATTAAAAAATGAAGTAACTTTTTTTTTAAATAATATTGTAAAACAGCAATAATCCAGAGGTGGTTGTGTGTAGTGCTGAATTTACTCATGGTTGGCTTTGTTTGGTCACTCGGGTTTCACCCTCATGACCAAACCACACCAACCATGGGTAAACCAGCATTACGCACTCCCACCTGTAGGTTATTGCTATATTATTTCATGCTTACCTAATTTCTCAGTCACAGAAAGTTCTAAACCAACTTAGGACCTCCATTAATATTTCCATACTTTTAACACAGGAACAAGACATGCTATAGTCAGTACTTTCCTTCCCTCCTTCCTTACATGGGGCAGAATTCACAAACAGCCCAAGCACAAACAATTAGGCTGCAGGAAAAAGGGACCTTCAACACAATCATGGAAACCAGCAATTTAGAGACACATTAGTTGCAAGAAGAAAGATCACATTATTAGTGAATTTGCATGCCTCTGAAATCTTCAGCGATTACTGCAAACACTATCTACCACTTTTCTGTGGTAATCACAACTTCACAACTGGTGGCCCGTGCATCATGTTGTTAAAGGCACATCATTCATTTAATCCCTCACACACATAAACATATTCAAGCACACATGCACACACACACACACACACACACACACACACACACACACACACACACACACACACACACACACACACACACACACACACAAACAGACCCAGCTATATAGGAAACAGCTGTAGAGATCTTTCTGTGCTACCTATTATCACATTGCTGCAAAAGTGCTAATTTTCAAGCATGTCATTTTTCTCTTGCAGCTCACTATCACATTCTTCTAGGTGTTTACCTTGTATCATCCTAGTTTCTATTCCATCAACTGAATTTTGGATACATTGTAACTTCCTTCTTTTCCTTGAAGCTGCAACTGCTACCCCCCCCCCCAACACTGTGTTTGGATACATTGTAACTTCCTTCTTTTCCTAGAAGCTGCAACTGCTATTTCCCCACAATGTGTTTAAGGCAACTTGTATCTTTAGCAGTTCCTGCCAGCAAATCTATAATTTTTTTCCGTTTTGATTTCATTGTTTTACCTCTATGTTTGTTCTTAGAGTCCCCTCATCTCCTCTCTGGAAGGAGATATTAATTTTCCTTTCTAAAATTTTAATTTATACTAAAATACGACCATCGTTGCCAGTTCTATAGAGAGCAAAATAATTAAGCAGCCATTTCTTTGGCTGCAGGGCAATGCACTCATATTACTGTTAAGATAAAGAACATCTTTAAAGGATTTATGGAGTACAGTTTTGAGTATATTAAGGGGACATTTGAGATACATGGAACTTTGATCATGGAGTAATAGCGTATTTAACCATAAAATAAAAATGTGGATTCTAATTCAAGAGTTTGCAGAAGTGGTACACTTTAAAATTAAGGAAGAGTTTTTTTTTTTTTTTTTTTACTGTCACACAGATTGTAAAGTGCTGCTCAGTTTGGATGACAAATGCTATACCGGAATAATGCCCAGAAGAGCCAGTAGCACTCCCTATCAATTTGTCTCTTGTGCCCACTCCCAGCTATGCTTCTGATTTGTCTCTGCACATTCAGCATCCAACATCACTTCCCTGGAATGGTAACAATTACCAGAAGCCAAACATTCACTATCTAGGCCAGTGTCCTGAAACTATTACACTTATCCTGCAGTCATACATCGAGTCTCGTGGTCGGAAAGACACTGGACACTGTGTCCGAGTATTCAGAGTATAGCACTGCGTACTCATAACAAGAGTGACATTATCCAGAAGCAAACATCTATGCACTAAATGACAGCAAGTTATAATAAATATCAAAACGTTACAGCATTTTTCAACATTAAATAAAACATACCAAACAGACAATTACACTGACTGCATTTGTTAAATTTGATTAGATATTAAATACTTATCTACAACTCTAGAAGGTAAATGATGCAATTAGGAATAAACCTTCTAAACCTAAAGCCACCCTAAGTATATGTACTTCTCAATAACCTTTAGAACAACATTCACTAACCCTAACCGAACTTCCTATGCTTAACATTATATTGCTTTGTTTCTAACTCCCTGTCCTAACCATTCAAATGCCTTGTCTTTAGCTCTTCTATTGCATCCTGTTGTCCTAGCCTTTCTATGGAAATGTTTTAAACCCTTCTGCATCTAATTTCTAAGAACTCCCCTCTTAACTAACCACCTTTTTCTTACTAACCAGCTTTTCTTCTCCTGGTAGTCACTCATGACTTTAATCTAGGTATCGTGCCATTCTATACACTCAAATGCTTTGCAATGATTGCTGTACAATGTAACCATGAATATTGATTGATTGTTATCTTTTTGTACATGTGGAGCTTTTCTCCCTGGGCCTCCGCTGAAAATGGACATGTATCCAGTCGGACTCTCCCGGTTAACAAATGTAAAATAAAATAAAATGAATAAAATTAATTATGTATAATATGTAGCAGTCTACATTACACAGAAATGAAATAACATATGGCACATTTAACTTCTGCTTTCAAAAATGGAATATATAAAAAGAGATTCAACTCACTCAAGCCTAAAAATACATTTTTTGTATACTTTCAGTTTACACCCATACCAACTTTTGGTTTGCAGAATGTTTTTGGGTAGGCCTTCCTTAACTAAGTGACTTACCAGCTAATAATTAGCAGTATTAAAAAGGGCAAGGAGTCATTAACAAAATGACACTAAGATTGTTAGTCTCAGATGTCCTGCAGGGGAGAAATTAAGCATTCTTTACCACTTATTATTTATATTTTCAAATTTATATTCATATTTTTATAATTGAAAGAACTACATTTTATTGTGGTAGACGGTGTAAAACACCAGTGTGTGAGACAGAACAGTCACTGTCAATGCTGGTTTATATCACACCATACTGGAAATATTGCTAATAATTATAAAAATACTTCCTAAGCCAAGTGACTTACAAGCTGTTGAATGACATTAGGCAAAATCTTAGATGATGTTGAAGAAAAGTGTCTTTGATAATTGCACAGTAAGTTGTGCATCTTGAGAGATATCCAGTATTATACGATTAAAATGTTCATATTTCTATAGATATCTCAATAGATGTGCCCTTACAGAGGAATGTCTTGTCATCTGAATCCTTATGTCTAGTTAATAAAAACATTAATTCTAATATTATATGTCTAGGTTGTACAGTTTTCAAGTTATGAACATTTGTTTGTGAAAGTTTGCAAACAGTGTAATTTATGGTTTGTGTGAATTATAATATATTACAGTATTTATGGAAAAGGCTATTAAAGCAAAGACTACTATCATGGTAAATAATACTTCTTACTGATAGTACTGCTATTTTTACAGTTTCAATGGCTTTTATTCCAAAATATTTACATTTATTTATCTTATGTTTTCTAACTTTATTTTTCACAAAATGCTCTGGAACACAAGATGTGTATAGGCTGCTAGAGGTGTGATGCTATACATCATGTGTTACTGAGTTAAATACACATGTAAATCATTTGCCCTCAAAGTTTTAATCAATATACTGTAATTAGTAAATAGACTGCTGTCAGAGTGATTAACGCAGGTTGCAAAAATCATTATGATGAGAATGGAACATTTTGCCTATTTGCTTCATATGAATCTTTTCAGTCTTAACATCTTATATCTTAGCAGGTTCGTGTTCTGATCCCATTGATAAAGTTTAAAAAAAATAATTTAGAATTATGCTTTTAAATGATCATTCTAAAGACCTTTAGAAATTATTTTTTATGTTTAAAATATAAAGATGTTACCTTTTTAATGATAATTATAATTGATATTGACGTTTTTGGAAAGGATAAAATAGACGAGAAAACAATGAAGAATGTTGTCAATGTTTGCCAGTAAACACTTTCATATTTAAAAATCACTAGGGTAATGGCTGTATTCTAATAAGAATTCCTTGTACTAATATTCATACCCAGAGTCCTAGTAGAAATAAAATAAAATAATTGTACTGTGAACACTTTACTGCTTTAAAACCTGGTAAGCAATGTTCCTTGCTTTCTAAATAGCAATAACTTTAAACAGATAAAAGTGAAGCCTTTACGGTTGACAAAAATGTTAATTTGAAATAAGTGTAACTTCTAGTCACTTCGGAAAAGGTATTTCTGTTTGCTATCCACAAGTTCTGAGAGAAATATGCTACTGTGACTGATCCGTCTGGACCCTAAGTGGCAATGCCATCCAAGAGATTTACTGAAATGAAAATGCACAATAGTTCAGTGTGGTAGCATCTGCCTGTTACATCTCTTTCTAATTACTGTCAAGAATGGAATTACAGAACAAATTCCATGCTTTTCTCTCCATCTGGGAATTACCATGAAGGAAAAGAGAGGCCTGCATATCTCATTGAGTTAGACATGGGTGAACAAATCTTTCAGTTCACCAGTACAATGCTAGTGTTGTGCCATCACAGGACGAGACAACAAATTCAAAACAATATAGTCTGCATCCTTCCACATCTATAAACAAACAAAGAAATGGTGTTACATATGGACAAGTAATAGGTGAACATGTTTTGGCATCATAAAAAAAAAAAAAATCAGCACAATGGCTTGAAACGCTAAATTTAGCTGTAGTCAAATAGGACTATTCACTGTCTGTTCTCTGAATCATCTCTTGGCTCCTTGATAAATGTTATCTATGACAAAGTAGGGCAATTTATTAGACAGTTTAGGGAAGCATGATTTGTCAACATATGCATTATTTTACTCTGGAAAGTTGAAAAATCTACTATCCAGAATCAATGTATTTATTTTATTTATTTTTTGTGTCTGAAGGATAAGTAAAAGACATATGCATATACACACAAACACACATGCCTGCATATATAAATATATATATATATATATATATATATATATATATATATATATATATATATATATATATATATATATATATATATATATATATATATATTTATACATATATATATATATATATATATATATATATATATATATATATATATATACACACACACACACACACACCCATAATGAATGATATTTGTAGTTATATTTCACTTACATGTGGGCATCTTTATACTTTATGATCACCAAGGCTTTTGCCACTTAGCCACATAAAGTAGGCAGGAATGACAACAACTTACATGGGATGGCTAAGCAACTAGCCATACTCTGATGTCATGATTGGATAAAATGCCAGAAGGAAAGCAAAACAGAGCAGAGCATGTAATGCAATGCAAAGTAAGGCAGCAGCAATAAGCCAGCTTGTGCAGATTGTATGAGAGCTGTAGGCAGAAGGTAGTGATAGTTGGCAGATGCTAGAGCAAGCTCTTGCCATGGATCTCAAACAGTAAAGCTCCAATGCATTGCAATCCCTGCTGTCAAATGTCCAGTTACCTGAGCAGTTATTGATTTAATGAAAGGGTAGGAAGACAGATTAGAGAGCAACACACAATGGATGAATATATTAAGAAGTGGCAATTGCTGAAAGGAAGCAAAAAGGATAAGTGTGGGGAGGGAAGATCAGGCACATTTTTTGCAGGGACAGGTATATTATTACATGTAGATAGATAGATAGATAGATAGATAGATAGATAGATAGATAGATATAGATATAGATATAGATATTTACATGTATACATAGATATAGAGGTATCTGAAGAGAGATTAGATGATATGATGGGAAGGGTGGTATAGGGGAATTGAGGAAGAAAAGGTGGAGAAAGGTAAGATGCAGGTTTGCACAAGAAAATCCAGGAAAGTACAAGTAGATAGATGTCTGAACACTAGGAAACTGAGACAGGGACTGCACAGACTGAAACAGAGAGTGGGCACGTTACTAGAGGAGTGGACAATGAGCAAGATGTGACATGTGACACAATAGGATGGGGGCACAACTACCTTGGGTTATGGTGAGGTATGAGTATCATGCTGTCTGTCAACTTTTGAAAAACAAAAACTGGTAAAAACAGGCACAGCAGGAAACCATAAAAGCCGGCAAAAAATGAATTTTGAAAAACATTAATAGCTGCAAATAGTTCCTTTTTGATGTGTCCTTTTCTTCACTAGACTTCACTTCCAACTGGTGGCCATGTTAAGGGCAGTAGTGCTACAAGTCATCATGGCTGTTCCTGTTTTTCTCACTTTTCTTGGGGATTACCATTGACCTCATTCAGCAGGTCAGCCCAATCAAACTAGGCTTCTACTTTATAAATTGGGCATCCACCTTATAAAATGTAGGCTAATGGGGTCCCTACAGTTGCTCCCTGAACTGGCCAAGCAAAAAGTGCAGCATTATCTTGCTGTCCTTGTTATGCCAGATGAGAAATCTCTGCAGAACATTAGAGTGAGTAGCCATTGTAGTCCATGTCCTATAAAGCAAGATGATGGATGGCCTGGGAATTATGCTGCAGATGAAAATGCTGCTTCAGTGGCAGTGCAGCCTAGCAAAGCTGTGATTTGTTTCACTATGTGCTGTCTTATGCTTTATATTCACAGATCAGATCACTGCTTCAGTGATACCTGTACATGCTGGGTCAGGACAACATGATGATGTCAGTGCTTAGTCAGTGCCCGCTGATGATGCTGAGACCCAGATCTAGTGAAAGTCAGGTGATACACAAGCAATGACTGTCTCCATACTTGTTGAGTCTCCACCTGTTTAGCAGGGTGAAGGCACAGTCTCTATTGAGCACACACCATTCCCACTGGAGGGGTTTCCTCCATGAATAAGAGCAGTGCTGACAACATGGCAGCAAGAGCAGAGGAGTACACTACCTCTGATATGAGCATGCTTACAATATGGCAGCCAAACAGGGGTTACCAGTGTTATCACATGTCCCAGTCACCCCCTGAGCTGCAGGAATACCCAGGGTCTTATCAATATATATGGAATGCTAACATACAAATACAGTCTGATGGTACCTTGCTATCATTCACATAATTGATGTGCTGCCTTGCTTCCCTAAGCATGTTAACCTTCACTGACAATGCCTTAGGGAGACTAAGGAGTCCAGGCATGTTGCCATACTAAGACCCATGAGGATTATGGTGGCACATGTTGCTGAAATATCTACTTTCATGCAGCGAACATAATTTGCCATCAAAACTACCTTGTGCAGCAGTGTTATCCCTGGTCAGGAGCAGGTACACTCAAGGGGTGGTTGCACTGATTAAGCCACCATGGGGATGCCATATCCCTTTGAAATCTTAACTGATGAGAAGCAGTTCTTATTTACCCTGCATGGGGATGATGGACTTCAACATGCCACATCATGGCTGGTAATAACTACCATCCTCAAGTTGAAGTTCACCGTCCTAGAGGTGTCCATGCAGGGTCTCTTCCCATGGCAATACAGCTTTCCTCTCACATGGG
Source organism: Protopterus annectens (assembly GCF_019279795.1). Classification (NCBI taxonomy): domain Eukaryota; kingdom Metazoa; phylum Chordata; order Ceratodontiformes; family Protopteridae; genus Protopterus; species Protopterus annectens. The sequence continues at coordinate 510,872,674 of NC_056740.1, read as the reverse complement.
GTCTCTAGTCTTCCAGCAACAGGCCAGATAAGTAACCCCAAATCAGGGCGGCATCATGGCACACTTCCTTAGTGTCTTATTCTCCCACCAGTCATGGACCCATAGTGCTAATGCCTTCCTGTCACTGAAGGAGATTGTCTGTAACACATAATGCCTTTTGACCTAAGGCTCTTACCACCTTTTCCACTTCCCTTGCTATTCACCTGTTAAAGATGTTATGTGAGCCATGTGTCATTGTTTCCTTTTCACCTGTGAAAATGATGTTGACTATGACCCAGTGCACCCTCTATATCGTGTGATATATTTGGAGATATCTGATTCATAGTTAGACTCCAATATTCACTACACAGCACAGCCTTTGACTATGCATACATCATGTTTGATCTTTGCGATGATGTGCTGTCACTATGTTCTTGTCATGGGTGCACAGAGCTGAATTACATATCAGTGCTTTGACTGTACTACTGTGTGCTGTGATCATCTTAGAGGGTCCTCAAAGTATCTGCTGAACTCTGCTTCTCAGCATCACTCTCACATATGCTAGTGGAGAGAAGGCTGTGACGGAGCAGTTTTAGTGGGTCTATAGGTTCTCTGTAAAGTTGGTCGATCCCTATATAAGAAATGGAAATGTAGATGACTTGCATGCCATATGCAGGTATCATGCACTGCAGAAGTGCTGTGCAGACACATTGGTGAGAATTCTCAGTGTGGAGAACAATGACTTGCAATTAAAGGAATTCATTCTCTGCCTACTTACATATTTTTTTCTCAGGACACTAGGTGGGACTTGTATTACCACACATGCACAATTCGGAACACTCAGTATTTCAGGGAGATGGTCGATGTTACAGCAGACTTGCATGGTGTTGGCTGTCTTGAAAAGAGATATGATCAACCCCATGTGGAAAAAGTGTATCTAGAAATGTAATGAATATTCTGCAGGCCCACACCTATCATATACCCAGTGCATTTCCTATTTGTCTCTAGAAGTTTCATGTAGCAAGTATTGTAAGAACTACACATATGTTAGTGCCAAATGTCATGGGAAGTCTAAAGATCTCTCCCAATTCTGTTTGTGGGTGTCAGACATCAACCAATGCCTGTATGGTATCACTGTCCACACAAAAATGGCCCATCCTCTGCTGACTGGTTAGCTGCTAGTGTTAAACCCACTGACAGTACCGTTACATCGACGCTGCATGCTGACACATTGGTTATGAGTTTGGGGTGCTTATATGCACCAGACACTGGTTCACAAATGCTGCTGCTGTTGGTTTGACTATGTTTGCATCTTATGACACTGTAAGATGTAAAAGAATACAGAGATGCAATATTCTTAAAAAAGTAATTTATTTAACTAGAAACATAACAAAATCTAAATGTACTTAATTGAAATGAGAAGTTAATTTACTGCCAGTATCCAGGCTTGGAAAATCAAGTGTCAACTTTTATTTATTTATTTATTAATATTATCTGCATTTAACTGATAATATCTTATAGGGTCTGAGAAAATTACTATCACCTTAGTTTTTGATATATTTATTGTCATAAAAATATAAATGC